>NW_006408670.1:4447176-4468598 GCF_000296735.1 Chrysochloris asiatica
AGCGTAGTGGTTACGAATCGAACTGCGAGCCACAAGTTCAGCAGTTCAAAACTACCAGCTGTTCCACGGGAGAAAGATGAGGCTTTCTGTTCCCGTAAAAATTTACAGCCTCGGAAACCCTGTACAGGGTCGCTATGAGTCGGAACCGACTCCACGGCACATAACAACAACAACAACAACAACAACAACAAAGTGTACTAATTAATTATCCATTATAGACTAGTCTATCATTTTACAGTATTGTATAAATATTGCTGACAACATTTTTGTTCTCTTATTTTCTAACTTAAAATGTTCGTTTTACAAAATATATTTACTGTGCCTTCTAGATTCATTTACTTAACATTATATTTATTCACAATTAAATTTACATATCAAACCTTCTTTTGGAATGATTTTTCCCCCCTGACATTTATTATTAAACGTGTGGGGTTTTCTCCATAAATACTGGTCTGCAAACTGTTACTATTCTTAAATTGTTAATGAGTAATAATTTGTCACTGTTCATAGCCACAATATAAATAAATTACATTACGAAGCACACTGTTCATTTCAACTGACATGTTTCCCACAACAAGACTTTTTCCATGAAAGGAGCCTGTTGAGATACCTTCTGTAGCAAGCTCCTTCTCTTGTCTTTGACGTACTAGTAATTTGAGTTGTAAAGCTTTGGAGCCACCTTCATTAAGATCCTGTTTGGGTCAAACTCACTCTAAGTCTGCTTGTTGTAAAATGTTATTTTTTCACCATTCTATAAAAAAAGGTTTGTTGGATAAAGAAATATGAATTGAGAACTTTCTACTCATAGCATAACTGAAAATATTTCTATTTGCTAGATTTTTTTTTGTCATGAACTAGTCATTAGCCTAATTTTCATTCTTTCATAAATACTCTAACTTTCTCTCTTACTGCTTTAATGTTGTTCTGCATTTTCACTGTATTATATCTAGATATAGATTTCCTTTTATTTATCCTGCTCAGGATTTATTGGACTTCTTATATCTGAGATCACTCTTTCATTAATTATAGATAATTCTTTTTCATCATTTCAAATGGTATCTACTTTCCACGTTCTATATTTTCTTTTTCTTAACCTTCACTAGGATAAATTTTTGCCATTTATTCTTTCTGTCCTTTAGCCTATCTTTCATTTGGATAGAGTTTTCTTTGTAGCATCCTGGTGCTTTCCTTGACCAGTCTTCTAGGTCAATAATTCCCCCATATTGTCCTTTGGCATAACTCTAAAAGTTCATAGATAGATAGGCTATTGTTGTTGTGTGTTGTCAAGCCAATTCTGATCCAGCAATCCTATATGACACAGTAGAATTGCCTCATAAGGTTTCCTAAGCAGCAATCTTTCTGGGAATAGGTCACTAGGTCTTTTCTTCCACAAAAAGGCTGGTGGGTTTGAACTGCTGACCTTTTAGTTTAGCATCTGAGCACTTAACCATTGTGCTACCAAGACTCCTAAGATATGTATGTAGGTAGATAGATAAAGGCATAGATAGATATTCTGACAGGAAATATGGTATCTCTGGATCAGAAAACAGATTGTTTTTTACTCACTGAGCATTTTAACTCCTGATATCCCTATTCCAGTGCCACACATGGCAATGCACTGAGGGCTAGATGTTGACCTGCACACATTTTAGATTCCATCATTGGTGCACACAGTTAATGCACTCAACTTCTGATGGAAAAATTAAAGATCAAACAGGATTTGAAGAAAGACTTGGCAATCTGCTTCCCCAAAAATCAACCACTGAAACTCCCCTGGATCACACTTCTACTATGACATATGTGGGGTCACTATGAGTTGGAATGGACTTAATGGTAATGGGTAACTGACCATACACAATACTTATCATTTCTTTAGTGTTTCCCCTCTCACTTACCTTTCTGCTCTTCTCTCTAAGCAGGAAGGTCTGTGCTTCCCTTCAGTTGTCATTCATTAGAAGTCATTTCAAGTATCACACCTTCCAGCAAACATCTTATACACTTTTTCAGTTTTGGTTTAGCTCCTTGTTCTTGCCTCTCTTACAGCAGACATCACACAATTTCTCAATAACCTGTGTGTGCATTAATCTTTTTCACTACAGTTTAACCTCATTGTGAGCAGGAGAGAGCTTCTTCATCTTTGTACTCTTGATCCTATTGGAAAGCATGACCCATAATAATTTTCAGTTAGTGTTCTCTCTTTGTTGGTATTCAAACAGTCATTGATTTCCAAACCTGTGAGGTTGTTTTGCCTGTTGAGTGCTGTTGAGTCAGTTCCAACTCATAGCAATAGTGTGTAGGGTTTTCAAGGAGTGGGTTTGAAATGACAACCTTCGTTAGTAATCCGGTGCTTACCCTACAGTGCCCCAGTTGTTGTTGTTATGTGCTGTGGAGTAGGTTCCGACTCACAGCGACCCTGTACAGGGTTTCCGAGGCTGTAAATCTTTACGGGAGCAGAAAGGCTCATCTTTCTCCCATGGAACAGCTGGTAGTTTTGAACTGCTTACCTTGAGGTTCGCAGCCCTATTCCTAACCACTATGCAACTAGAGCTCCACAGTAGAATCCTAAAATTATAGATTTAGGAGAATTCTAAGAGAATACCAACTTTATTCTATATAAAATTGTTATATTTAGAGTACATTTTATTTATTTTGCTTTTGAATTCTGTCTGATATTCATTAGGATATTTTCAGCCCTATGTCTTCTTACATTTCTTCAACTAGTACAAGTTTATTGTTGTTGCTAAGTGCCACAGAATCTGTTCTAACTCATAATGACCCTGTATAGGGTTTCCTATGAGAGGCTAGTGAGTTTGAACAGCCAACCTTGCTGAAAGCAGTCCAGTGTTTATCCTACAGTGCCACAGAACAAGATTACAGTACAAGTTGAATTGCCTCAAAGCTCATTTTAGGACAGAAAGGAAAATTGAGTATATGATAGCAAGCAAGAAAGAAGAGGTAATGACAACTGGATATGTGACAAACTGACTTTGTAAATGTATTAATAACTATATCCTCCCTGAAAGGGCTTAACTTGGGGAAGAGTGAGACTATAGATACTTCCTTCTCTGTTTCTCCTAACTCTCAGGATTGAGTGCCAGCAGCTCTGTTTAAATTGACAGAGCAATGACTTTAACTTGTTTCCTCAAGTGTGCTGATTTGCATAGCTCCATAATGTGTTAGCTTCTGCTCATTGATAATTCTGAACTTGTGCTTTCTTGCTGGTTTATGCTGCAGAGGTATAAAGGCACTAAATAGCAATTTCTTCCTTTAATTTTCCTGTGCAAACAAAGTCAAGGAACAAAGAGAGATGCACAGCAACTGCAAAATATCATTATTATTTTATCAACTATAATAATACAAGATTCCATTAGAGCAACTACTTAGTAATAAATACACATGTAAAAGCATGATGGTCAGGCAATGCAAAAAACATATCCCATGATGTGCCATGGATTACTTAGCAGGAGCAACTGTAGCCTATTGCTGTTTAGCAGATTATTTGTAAATTTTATAATTCTACATCCATCTCACCAACTTTCTAAATGTACATTGTTGTTGTTGTTAGTTGCCATTGTGTTGGTACCAATTCATAGAGACCCTATACAGAGCAGAACGAAACATTGCCTGATCCTGGGTCAACCTTACTATTGTTGTCACACCTGAGTCCATCGATGCTGCCACTTGGCTAATCCATCTCGTTGGGGGTCTTCCTCTTGTTCTCTGACCCTCCAACTTACCAAACATGATATCCTTCTCCAGAGACTGGTCCCTCCTGAAAATATAGTCGAAGTATGAGAAATGATGTTTGGCCATCTTGGCTTCCAAGCAGCACTCTGGCTGCACTTCTTCTAACATGGAACTGTTGATTCTTTTGGCAGCCCATGGCACTTTCAATATTCTCCTCCAACACCATAACTCAAATGCATCAAATCTTCTACAGTCTTCCTTATTTACATAAGTACATTAACTGTACATTGTTGTGGTTGATGTTAAGTGCCATCTAGTCAATTCCAACCCATAGCGACCCTTTATATGGTTTCCAAGGAGCAGCTGGTCAGCTTGAACCACTAACTTTGCAGTATAAAAGACTTTACCATCTGATGCATTAGCCCACAGTGCTACACCAGTTGTACATTAGTTATGACCAAATTTTCTAACACATTTCCAGGCTAATTATAAGCATACATAGAGTTCCTTGTATAAACTTTATACTGTATAAAATTGTTCTATTTAGAGTACATTTTATTTATTTTGGTTTTAAGGACTGGCTGATAAAAACTTATAAAGATTTCAGAAGTTAATACTTAGAATGCCTAAGATTTTTGTAAAAGCAAAATAAGTTTCCTTGTGATTGAGAGGTTCAGTTTAAAAAGTAGCTCTCTTTGAGTAACGTGGCCTAAGTTTACCCTAAGGTTAAATTGGCACAAAGTTAGATTAGATAGGATTTCTTATAGAAGAATCAGACTGCAGAGTATACAAGTAATTTCATGGTTGATGTGGACAAAGGCAGTCCATTAAGATGTATGAGGAGCAAGGATGGGCAACTTAGACATTGGCTACCCAAAATGGGAGCAAGGAGTGCTACAAAGGCACGAAGTGACTGGCTTAAAAGTTTTCAAGAGAGAGTTTAGTTTCAGAGGGGGAAGGTAGACTCTCCACTGATTGGTTTTCAACCTGTCTAGACAGGGCTGGTGAAAGGAGATGGGGTAAGACTCTTGTGGTTCAATAGTGAATAATTGCTTTCAGGACTGATGATGAATGTTGTAAATGTAAAGGTAGACATTTTGTAACAAAAGGAAGGGAATGGTTGATCTTGCAATCCAGCAGCGGAGGACCCTATGACCATCAAGGAAAAGACCGGAGTACAGGAACCTATCTAGAGAAGCAGCAACGCCAGAGATGGAGGCAGAGATGATGACGTGGAGAGATGGAGCAGCTGGGGACTCTAGACTCAACGAGGGAAAGGGGCTGTGTGCTGATGTCCAGGGGGCAGTCTTCCAGGGTGTGCCCTTCTGTTGTTTGAGTGGTTATATATTCTTGAGTGCTTCAGTGTACATTAAAACAAACAAACAAACAAAAAAAAAAAAACCCATAGGGACTGGAAGCAAATGATGATGCATAGAGGGGATTGTCATTATTGCAATAAAATGAAATACAATAGGATGAATGTAAAGCTGATATTTGTTCTCCCATGTAAACTATCACTCAATTCACAATAAAAACTTTAAAAAAATGTATGAGGAAAATATTTCATCAATATTTTTTAATCACTGAAACTTAGCATTTCCTTCAACATGAATATAGACAACCACAGTTGCATTAACAATATCTATGATTTTGTTACTCTTTGAAATCATTGACATTTTTATATCACATTACAATTGCAAACATCTTGAAATATTGTATACACTCAAAACTACTTTGAAATTTTAATTGTTAGTGGATCCACAATGTTTTAATAATCACATTATAATATAAAATTTTGTGTTTATTAAAGTTTTGGTAACAGTCATTTCAATATAATTCATATTCTTAGTAACCATATGCGGTTTTGGTTTTTTTTCTAATTTTAAATTTTTCTTCTGAGAAGGTACTGAAGACTTTACCCAACTACCAAGTGGCTTTTCCACACACACACACACACACAAAGGTAAAAACCCTTCCCTGAAAAAGTCAAAGAGAGGGAAAGCAAGGGTTCTGTTACAAATGTTTTGTTCTTAGCAAAAAAGCAGATGCTTCCTTATGAACACACCAATGAGCAATTTAAAGATCAACTTCATGATTGTATTTTCCTGAGTGTTTTTGTGTACATCCCCCTCTCCGCAAAAAAAAAAAAGGGGGGGGAATAGAAATAAATACTGTTGAATGATGATGCACACAGGAGATTGTAAGCATTGCAATGAAACGATGAATGTAAAACTGATGTTCCCCCATGTAAACTAACACCCAATTCACAAAAAAAAAACTTAAAAAAAAAATCATTTTCATTTCAGTGAATACAACTTCCAAAAGAATCCCTTCCAGGTTGCCAGTCAAGGAGCATATAGACCCCAAACCTTAGTGGGAAATAATAGGCCAAAACCCCTTCCAGGGAAATGCACCTTTAACAGGGGTTTAAAGGAACCCTACTTAGTTGTAATGAGAGTTGTTTTAATGGTTATTACCTGAAGCTTGAAAACAAACACAAAAATTAAATGGGTCACAAAACAACCAGGCAATGAAGTTTCTCTCTTTTTGCTCATTTCCCTTTTCTTCTACAGAAAAGTGAAAAGTACATAAACCTTGTCTCCATGCAATCTTAGCAGGTTATCTGATAATCTATTTCGATGAAGGATTTACTCTATGAATGTTTAAAGATTTTATTCTCTTATCTGCCACATATCTTTTAAAATCAAACCAACCACAGAATGTACCACTTTTGAGTGCTAATTGAGTCCTAGGCACACTGTTGGATAAATTATTGAATACATATTGATTACATACTACATGTCAGAAAGATTTCTACACCATGGTTTGGCAAATGTTTTCTGTAAAGAGCCAGATAATTAATATTTAAGTTGACAGGGACACATGATAGTGTCTTCTCAGCGGCTATGCAAAAGGTGGGGCTTCAAATCCACTCAGTGGATCTGCACTACGGTGCAATGACTGCTATTGAAAAGTGTAGTCTTCATTGGTAAATGGTTCAAGTTCTCTTAGCTTTCAGCAAGCAAAGTTACGTCATCTGCGTATTTCAAATTATTGATGTAAACTTCCAATCCTGATGTCACAGCAGTGGCGTTTATACCTAGGGAAGAAGGTTGTGCAAGGGGCGAAGAGAGAGAGAGCCCTGCAGAGCGGATCGTGGACCGGTGGTCTCCTGAGGCGCTGCTTTAACCTGGAGAGTGCCAGTGCTCAGATCCTTGCACATTTTGAGCTTCAGAGGGTTTTCCCCATCTTTGCTCAGGGAAGATTCCAAACCACACCTGGTCACCCCAGCCTCCCTCTCTCCACCCCCTCCCTCCAGAAGCCTCCTGCCCCTCTTTGGATTTCTTTCTGAATTAATTAGCTGGACTCTGGTCTGAGTCCTGGTTTGTGTCCCAGGAAGGCAGCAGCAGCAGGCTGTGAACCCTCTGAGTCGCTGGAGCCCTCCCAGGTCTCTGAGAGGTCCCAGCGGCTGCTCTCCTCCAACCCTTGACTGCAGCTTTGCCGTTCCAGCCCCGGGAGCCCCCGGCCCCGCAGCTTGAGGACACCCTGGCTCCCTCCGAGGTAAGATAGAAGAAGCTCCTCTCACGTCTCCCGGAGCGCTGCACTTCCACAGCGCTCCAGGCGCTACAGTTTGGAGGGCAAAGGAGCGACCCCCACAACTTCCTCCAGACATGATCCAAACAGCTGGAGCCTCTAATAAAGTCAGGTGTCCCCCAGTGAAAGGCCACAAGGTAAGGGACCCTCAACGGAGGGCGTTTTTGCGGAAGCCCAGAAAGCAGGCTGCAGCTGGCAGTTTGCGGGTGAGTTGAGCCTTTGGCTGGTTGTAGATTCTGTGGCGCCGCCCTCCCTCCCTTTCCCCAGCTGCAACCAATCGGTTGTCGGGTTTGAGAGAAGATGTGTATCTTAATAGACCCACCGCCTGCGACCAGGCTCTGCCTGTGCACCTGCTCTTGGTTACCCTGGGGCCAGAGATCATTTCAGGGTCAGTGGCGGATTCTGCCGACTAGTTGGCAGATGCAGCTGTTTCAGCTCACATTGCAGAGTTTTCACCAAGCAGAGGTCTGCGGTGGGAGGTGGAGTCCCCAAAAATCAGACTGCAACCTCCGGGGCTGGTAGGAGAGAACTAACTTCCCGGGAAGTGCTCGGGGCTCTCCCCCTTTGATGGTTCTGGTCTGTGACACCGACTTGTGCTTCATTAACTTAAATGGGCCAAAGCATGTCTGTAATCATTTCCAGGAAATTAGCCCCATGAGACAAAGGAGAGCTAGCAGCAGTTTTAGAAAGAGCTGCAGAACCCCTCGAGCAGCCCAGAGGGTATGCGTTGAGGTGCATGATTAGGAAAACGTCTAAATCCCTGCACAGAGAAACAGGATTCATACGGAGGTTCATGATTCCTCACACATGGTGTGTGCGGGACAGCCTTCCTTGACCACTGCCACTTGCCTCTGATCTTTGCCACCTATCTGTGGCTCATCTTAGGTTGTGTAGGGCCAAAGAGAAGAATCCATTTCGTTTATAAGCTTTAGCACGTCCTCTAGCTCTGAGAAAATGATATATAGCCAGGCAGCTCAAGGCCAGAAGCCAGATGTTTTCCTTTACCCTAGCCTAAGAACAAAGACCGCCAGTCCTGACCAATTAAATTGTAACATCTCATAGTTTGCCAATTGTTAACCAATCCAAAGATTGTAAAGCTGAGAAACCTGAGCTGTTTGAAAACTCTATAAAAACCCTACAGACAAAGTGTTCGAGGCTCTTTCCCTAATCGAGCTTGAATAAACAACCCTTATGTATTTACATCGGTGACGGCTCCTGCGTGGTCATTGGGGACCCCGAACTCTGGGGTTGTAGTTCGTTTGCACGTAAATTCTTTTCCTGGGTTACATGGGAAAGCTATGTTTTTATTTTTTTCAAAGAGTATTTAAAAAAATATTTTTTAAATGTTTCTATTATTTAATAAAAAAAGAAACGAACACATGTATTTTGCTATCTGTGAGAAACGTTGTCTATACTGACAAATGCTCAACTAATCCAATCTGTACTCATTATAGCGAGAGTGAGGTTGTCTTTATTCGATTTTGCAAAATCAGGCGTCCAGCCTGCAGACACCGTCTGATGCGTCTCATGGCCTGTTACAAATGCTTTTTATACTTGTCTCCAAAAAGCCCCTCTTCCAGTTCCAATTCAAGTTCCACAAATACATTTCTATGGCATGTCCCTGGCCCCAGAGGAGCCAAAATGGCTTGCCCATTGTATTAATGGCTTTTTCTTATTTAAATGCCCTAGATGGCACTTAACAACAACATACATATTTAGACCGGGCTGCGAACCTTAATGTCAGCGGTTCGAAACTACCAGCTGCTCCGCAGGAGAAAGATGAGGCTTTCTACTCCCGTAAAGATTTACACCCTCGGAAACCCTGTACAGGGTCGCTATGGGTCGGAACCGACTCTATGGCACTTAACAACAACAACAACAACAACAAGTCCTAGAAAAGCCAGGTTACATATCCCTCCCTGTATTTAAATCAACAATCTGTTTGTTAAGCCTAGCAATCTCATGAATTCCTGAAGATGGACCACACCCACAAGAGTTATTTCTCACATTGTTGTTGTTGTTAAGTGCCATAGAGTCGGTCCGACCCATAGCTACCCTGAACAGGGTTTCCAAGGCTGTAAATCTTTACTGGAGCAGAAAGCCTCATCTTTCTCCCGTGGAGCAGCTAGTAGTTTCGAACTGCTGACCTTGCGGTTCACAGCCTGATTCGTAACAACTACGCTACCAGAGCTCCTTATTTCTCACATATCCATAGTTAATTTTGCAGCCTAAGAGTTTAGAAGTCGATTTGCAGCCTGAATTTATGCTTTTGTCTTTTAAGTAAATACATGTTTGTCTGTATAGAGTTATGTAGGCTTCTTGGCATTTTATTGAGAAAATACTAATTAATCTATATTTGGAGGTTGGGGAGTGTATAGAGTTGGAGCTAGTAATTATGTTTAACTGGTGGATAAAGGAATTATTGGTCTAGATCAGTTATATAAAATGGGAATTTAGAGCTTAATACCTTTATTTCAATTAACTAATATCCAGCATTTTCTTTTCTTGTCAGATTTGAATATACTATTTGAATCTGAAAGACATATCTGTAATCTCTATCCCCATTATCTGTGATTGAAGTACTTATACTTTTAACATTTGTTTTATTTCAAATCCTCAGGAAATGTCTTTTAAGTATGTAGTAGCTGATACTGTAAGATTTAAAATTAATAACAAAGTTTCACACAGCAGCTATTATGTAGAATGCCTGTGGAGTTCGGAAGGTCATTCAGCAAATTACTTTTAAAAAGTGCCTTCAAGCCATAGTGTGACAGTGGCCACTTGGCAAAATTGGATTGCAGGATATGGACAGCAATAAAATTTTTAGGTAAGTGTTAGAATACATGACATTGTAGATAAAACTTATCATTCAAGGAACCATGTTAACTCAATAGATTAGTCTCCATCAATCATTCAGTTAACAAACTTTGTGTAAACCCCTTTTATGTGAGGTGAACTGAGAAGCTAAATCTGAATTTAAAAACTGCTTTTCAGTCAAGTTGGCCTGTCATCAGGTTTGTGAGAAGATGTGTATATTTAAATGTAGCCCAGCCCCACATACTTAAAAACCACTGATGATTCCTCATTGCCTAAAATGAGGTTATTGCTATACAACTGCTAAAGACAAAACAAATCTAATTCCTTTTCTCAGGGAATAATCCACTTAGATTATAGTTTTCCTTTGTGAAAACCTGGTGAAGGTTAAAACAATGCTGAGGTAGATAGTTATGATGGAGGATAAGGTCTTAGTGAGGGTTCTGAAGTGAATCCATGGCAAGTAGGCAGGGGGTTAACTTTCTGCATGGTAAAGCAAATGATAGACCACATGAAACTTAGATTAATTCGTTTTTCTAAAATTGCATCCTGCTACCTTATGTTATTAAGGAGCTCTGGTAGAGCAGTGGTTACGAATCGGGCTGCAAACCTCAAGGTCAGCAGTTTGAAACTACCAGCTGTTCCACAGGAGAAAGATGAGGCTTTCTGCTCCCGTAAAGATTTACAGACTTGGAAACGCTGAACAGGGTCACTATGAGTTGGAACTGACTCCATGGCACTAACAACAACAACCTTATGTTATTAGAAGTTTTAAGTAAATTTAATTTAATTTTACATGTTTCCCTGAAGGTTCATCTTGGGAGACTTCCTTGCTAGGAAAGACCTCACCCTCTGGGGAAATGTTCCATTTGGATTCATTTGTTTCGTCTCCTTCGTTTACTTATTACCATTATAGCAATTTATATTTGGCACATGAGTATTACGATCAGTTCTTGTGATGGCATTTCATTGGAAATATTTATTTTCTTTCTCTCTTAGAGTGGTTGCTCAGGGGCTGAGGTTAGCCATCTCTTGATGTGTTGTTTACTGCTGGGGTCATTCTCAAATATTGAACACCCAGAATTGGAATATAAAAGGTGCTTATTGTAATCTTCTTGTTCCTGACTGTGGGGATAACTGGCAATCTGTCAAGAGCTGTTAATGATTCAAAAGGTGACTTACCGCATTGTCATTCCTGATGACACACAAGTCCCTGACCTGACTAGACAAGGAATTTTAGCCATGTGGGACTGAGAAAATAAAACTCCTTGGGAAATCATGCAGTTTACTTCTGGGCTTGACACAATGACCAGTAGTAATCAAGTACTACTGGTTGGTCTACAAATGGATGAGGTCCAACTAGCAGTAGGATAACGCTCATAGACAGATTTAGTTGCAAATAGTTTCTAAGTTGTAATTGGCTCATGGAACCTTGAAATAAGTGTTCTTTCTTAAGCAAGGTCTACCAGCTTAAGTTTTATAGTAAATGTAAAGTGCAACTCTACCTTTGTTTTGAAGTGCCGTCAAGTTGATTCCAAAAGGAGCTCTGGTAGTGTAGTGGTTACGAATCGGGCTGTGAACCTTAAAGTCATCAGTTCGAAACTACCAGCCGCTCCATGGGAGAAAGATGAGGCTTCTGCTCCTGTAAAGATTCACAGCCTCGGAAACCCTGTACAGGGTCCCTATGGGTTGGAACTGACTCAACAGCACTTAACAACAACGACACAACAACAGCCTAGGGTTTCCAAGGAGCAACTGGTGAGCTTGAACCACTGACTTTGAAATTCAAACAGGACTCTACCTTTAGAAGAGCACAAAATACTCTTCTGAGAAAAAAGCAATGATACCTATTCGGTTTTGAGTAAGCAAAGGTGTGAATTGAGTTCCGTTGCTTCAAGATTTGTTAAAAAGGAAACTTCCTTGTGGTGTCACGACAGAGATCATCAGTTTCTTCCGTACAGGAGGAAGTAGAAGTAGTTGTCAAATGTTAGTACTCTGGAATCAAATTGAACTCCTAGTTTAACAATGTAATTGAGGACAACTATTTAATCCTTAATGGAGTACTGGTGTGGCACTGTGGTTTAATGTGCTGGACTGCAAAGTCAGTTTGAACTGCAAGGTTGGTTGTTCAAGTTCACTAGTTGCTCCCCGGAAACCCTATACAGGGTTGCTATGGGTTGGAACGGACTTAATGGGACTTAACAATAACAGTTAATCCCGCTGTCTAAATTTCGTAGAACCTTCATCCTAGGAGTTTTATGAGGATTAGATAAGATAATCCATGTATGGTACCAATTTTGGTAGCCGACGTACAGGAAGAGGCATGGCTTTATCTTTAGACTTCCAAAATCAGGGATGATTGGATTCATTCACTTGAGAGTTTTTCCTTTTCATTGACTGTGGCATATACTATACAAGCAAATGTATGATGACATTGTTGTTAAGTGTCGTCGAGTAAGTTCTGACTCATAGTGACTCTGCATAGTGTTTCTGAGGAGCAGCCGGTGGGTTTGAACCACCAACCTAGCAATGAGCAGTCCAGTGCTTATCATACAGTGCCACACTAGGATCCCATATAAGTGACAGATACTTCCATGTATTATATAGCCACCTCTTCTCATAGGCAGACAGCTCCCCAGAAGCATCTGCCATAGACTATGGGCAGGGTTGTGTAAGGATTAGGAGTGTGGGCTTTGCAGTGACATAGTTGGCAATTTGCTAAACAAAAACCTGAAAACAAACAAACATAAAAGCCATTGCAGTTACCACAGAGTTGATTCTAACACATGGTGATCCCTTTTGTTACAGAATAAAACTTAACTGCTTAGGATTATCTTGGCTGTAATATTTACAGAAGCAGATTGCCAGCCCCTCTTCCATAGCACCCAGAGTCCTTACATTGTTAAAGGTCCTATAAGTAGAAGGCGAAAAATGTAGGACATAATTTAATTTCTCTTTGTATATCTGGGGAAATGGAATATAAACCAGAATGCTACATCTTTCTTCCATAGAAGGGCTAGTAGGTTCAAACCACTATCTTTAGGTTAGTGGCTGAGCACTTGACCACTTCAGGGCTCCTTAAAGGTACAGGTATGGCACTGTATGTTCAGCACTGGACTGCGAACCAAACTGTCATGCCGGGGGTCCTATATCGGGGTCCCGCCTCAACAAAGGAGTGCCTTGACGAAACATGGGGTTTTAACATGAGTGGGAGATCTGGTAGGCAAAAGATATCGATTAGTCACAAAGAAGACAGACACAAATGTTTGATGCAAGCTGTCAGGCAAGCTAGCATACAAAACTAGCTTTGCCTCAGTCTTCCATTCGTTTTCAGATCAGGGAAATCAAGGCAGGAGTTACAAGTTTAATGTGATTTTTCATTTGTGATAAGACACAGGGTTATTCATGTGATACAGGACTCGATTCACAGATTTAATCGTAAAATGTTCTGAGTACATCATGAGTTTTATAATGAGCTAAAAGACTAATTTCCATAAGAAAAGTTCAAACAAGCAATTATAGTTACATAAGAAAAGTTCAAACAAGCAATTAACTTATTAACTTATAAACAAGCAAGAAACATATTAACTTCCCGTTCCTGCTCTTCCTAAGTCATTTGAGGAAACTTTTACTGGCTCACCTCCAGAGGGGTTTTCGGTCTCATTATTATTCATGGACATCAAAAGTGCATGCTTCAAGTTGATATCAAACATAACTGAATAATCAGATAAGTAAAAGTTCTGAAATTCCACCCAGGTGGCCACTGCTGGCTCTTCAGAAAAACCTGTTCCCCAGAACTCACATACTGCCAATACCTTCAGGGCAGTGACTTTTACTGTGGAGCCATTAAGAGAGGCAAAATGTACAAGCCACTTTCCCAGAAGCTACAATCATTGGAGTTAGAAACATGAAGAACATGTACAGAATTAACAATATAAAAACCAGAGAGAATTGTACAAAGGTAGCTGACCAGTGAGTTCACAAAGACCTATGAACCCGGGACTTCAGGAGGTCACTTCCTTGGCCCTCAGGGTCCATGGCCCTCAAGTCCAAGGAGGGTACAATGACTGGTTTTTCATCCATGTTGTCACAGGGCTGCAGCTTCTCAGAACTTGCTTATGCCGTCTCTGACACTGTCAGTGGTTCAAACCCACCAGCTGCTCCTTGGAAACCCTATACAGGGTCGCTATAAGTTGGAACCAATTCCATGGCATCTAACAACAACATTATCTCATTTGGAGTACATAGTGGTACAAATGATTAATGCTCTTGGTTGCTAACTAAAAGTTTGGAGGTTTGAGTCCATCCAGGGAGAAAGAGCTGACAGTTAACTTCCTAAAGACCAGCGATTGAAAAGCCCCTGGAGCACAGTTCTCTTCTGACATACCCATGTAGTTGTCATGAATTAGCATTGATTCACTGAAAATGAGACTAACATTAGCATCTTTACTCCTTGAGAAAGTGTCCATGAAACAGAGTATTTGTATATTGTAATGTTTCACTATTGTGACGATGGTACAGGACTGTGCAGTGTTTACTCTTGATGGATGGACATTATGTAACAACAAGAAGAAGCATTCACTAAATGATTTATGGCAAGTATGGGAATTGTTGTTGTTGTTAAGTGCCATCGAGTTGGTTCCAACCCATAGCGACCCCATATAGGGTTTCCTAGGAGCATCTGGTGAGCTTGAACCACCGGCCTTGCAGTTCAAACGGCTTTGCAGTCTGGCGCATTAACCCACATAGTTCAGTGTTTCTTTACACCCTAAATATTTGTGAAACCAAGAGGTTTCACTTATATTGTAACTTGGGATTTCAAACTCTCTGAAGTTGGAACTGTTAATAATATATGCCGTATCTAGATGGATACATCATTTGTACCATTTGATAGTGATGGTCAATTTAATGTACCACACAGCTCATTTTCCAGTTTATGAGAGAGCCTTCCTAGCCAGTTTGACATCAAGGATTCTGGCTCAGCCTGGGCTAGGGTTTTGTCGATTCAGAAACTCACTAATATACAACAATCTTCTGAGGGTATCAACAAAAGGACTTTGCTTATTATTTGTAAAGATGGACATTTAAGTTTCCATTTTAATCTTAATCTAGTCTCCAAAGTAAAAAAGAGGGCTTATTAGCCAGATGAACCTCAGTGGATTCTTTCACCAAAAAATAGATGAGAAACTTTGGCTCTGTAAGTTCTAATTCTGGCTCTGCTCCCAAGCTTCTCCTATGGAGGAGAAGGGACTCCCTCCAAGCCTCTGATGAATGAATGAGAATATTAATAATCATACTGCCTTCTGATAACTAATTTGTACACCTGGAGTGTGGCATGAAATCAATCCTTATTTATTATCAGACACCATTTTCTGGCAAGAAACATCATTTTCTACCAGTGAATTACTATACTGTTGCCAAGCTTTAGCCTAGTGAAGAAGTACATCAAGTTTTTACATTTCTAAGCTGCTTACACCTAACCTGAGCCCTTTTCCACAGTAGCTGGCTCTGTGTCCACGGAAGGATGCTTGCTGACTCTGGCCAATTCTGCTTTCATATGTTCTGGGAATTAATTTAACGTCTTACTTTCTAGTTAAACCACAAACTTTCTCACTACAAGTACAGGGAGTGTCAACATAACCCTGTATCTGACTTGTGGGGTCTGTAACGTAAAACAAAACCAGAGTAACAACTAAAAGAATTTTGTCACAACAGAAAAGTATTTTGTGAAGTAATACTGGAGACTTAGCTGAATCTTTATTTTTGCTTTCATTCTTTCCCCCTGCCCCTGTGATAATAACATCCATAACAAAACAATTGCTGAGCCAAAATTTTTACATGTATAATCAGTGACATTGAATATGTTCATCATTTTTTGCAGCCATTACTACTATCCTATCACCCTTAACAGAAACTCAGTGTCCCGAATGATTGACCCTCCCATTTCTTCCTTCTCCCCACCACTGGTAGTGGCAGTTGTGTGTGGTTGTGTGTCCTGGGGTCAGTTCTGATAGCAACCCTATGTAGAGATTCTGAGGCTGTAAATCTTTACTGGAGCACAAAGCCTCATCTTTCTCCCACGGAACAGCTGGTAGTTTCGAACTGCTGACCTTGAGGTTAGCAGCCTGACTTATAACCACTACATGACCAGAGTTCTTTCTCCCCACCACTAGTAACTACTAATAAAATAAACTTTGGTCTCACTTTATTTTTTTCCTACTTGATATAAATGGGATTGCATAATGTCTATCCTTTTATGATTGACTTATTTCACTTAGGATAATGTTTCAAGGTTCACTTATTTTGTAGTATATATCAGAATTGCAATTGTCTTCATGACTGAGTAATAATCCTTTGTAGGCTATACTGCCTTCAGTTCTTGAATTATTTATTTATTTATTTATTTTGTAATGCTTTTTCGTTGTTGTTTTTCTGAATATGAAATTCTGGGCTGACAGGATGTTGACTTTTCTTTCAAAGCTTAAGATGGCTTTCCCCTTCATCCTGGTCACTATCATTTCTACTGAGAAGTGAGAAGTCATTGATTCCCTGTATTAATACATTTTTCTCTGTCTGCTCTGGAGATTTTGTTTTTTTTAGTGGGCAATTAATTTGGATGAGGAACTCAAAATGTAAGTGTTGCTCTTTAGTCTTCCTTACACCTTATCTATTCTCCTCAGTGCTTGGTTGGTTCAAGAGTAACCAGGAATCTGGGCAGCATTTATACACAGAATTCAAGGTTAAATTTTTATGGATTTTCTTCACTTTGGGAATTCCTCTCTCTCAATTTCCTGTTGCTGTGATGGACTCAAATTCTGTCTGCTACAAGATCTCTCACCTTTGTGTAGTGTCTTCAGATTACTTTTTAATATCTGTATAGTGGTATAGGTAGTGCTATGGGCTAGGCATTGTCTTGCTAGCATCAAGGTGGGTTGTTCAAACCCACCAGCTGCTCCGTGGAAGAAAAATAAAGCTGTATGCTTACTATAAAGATTTACAGTCTCGGAAACTATATAGAGGGTTGCTGTGTGTCGGGAGTTGATGCTATGAGAGTGGTTTTTGGGTTGTTATTGTATTTAATCGTTATATGTGGTTGGGTCAATAGCTTACCAGAGCCATTACTAAGAGTGGAATTTCATCTATATTTTTTATTAGTAAATTCAATGCCCACAATTTAGAATGAGTAGTTTGGGGGACCATCCCACTCACTGTTATGTTGAGGATGGACTCAGGCCCTGAAACCTGATGCTGTAGGGGAGTGAGCCTTGTAATCCTGAGTTCTTGGAGTAATCCTCCAAAGATTTCACAACTCCATGCCACTGTAGGCTTCTCTGGGGGCAAGTTGGTTGTAGGTCAAATCATTCCTAGGTGAGCTCCCTACTAATTGGCTACCTGACTGAGGATCTGCACACCCAATTTCTCTAAGCATCCCCAGCCCCATTATCTGGTCCAGAAGAAACCAGCCCCAAAGGTCCAAAAAGAGCACTGAGTGGTCTTGTTAGGTCACATCGTGTGTCCCAGGGAGAGCTGAGGCAAAAAGCCAGGGCTAGTTTGGCCCTATTTTGCTGCTGTTTATTTGGGGGCCCTAGATAAGGAGTTCTGGCAGCCTTGTTGTTCTGGCAGCCTAGTGCTTAAAAATTGTGCTGCTAACCTCAAAGTCAGCAACTGGAATCTCCCAGTAGTTGGGCAAAAGAAAGATGGGGTTTGGGCTCCCATAAAGATTTAAAGTCCTAAAAAGTTAAATAAAGATTTAAAGCCTTGCAAACCATATAGAAGGTCGTTATGATTCGAACCTGACTACACCGCATATAACCAACAAACAGGAAAATTTCGAGGAGGGGACTGATTCTACTGGGTAAGAGAAAAAGAGCCAGGGCAGTGAGTGATTAGTGCCGATGGGCAGAACAAAAGCCTACAGCACCCTATTTTCCCAGGCAGTCTCCAATCCAAGTAATAACCAAACGCCACCCTGCTTACATTCCAAGATCAGGGGCATTCAGGGAAGTATGGACATAAAGAGTAAAGTCGGCCTTTCCTCTTGTAGGGCCAAAGAGAAGAATCCATTTCTTATATAAGCTTTAGCACGTCCTCTAGCTGCAAGAAAATGATACATAGCCAGGCAGCTCAAGGCCAGAGGCCAGATGTTTTCCTATACCCTAGCCTAAGAACAAAGACCACCAGTCCTGACCAATTAAACTGTAACATCTCATAGTTTGCCAATTGTTAACCAATCCAAAGATTGTAAAGCTGAGAAACCTGAGCTGTTTGAAAACTCTATAAAAACCCTGCAGAAAAAAGGTTCGAGGCTCTTTCCCTAATCCGCTGTGTCAGATGTGGCTAGAGACCTGGCTCGAGCTTGAATAAACAACGCTTATGTATTTACATCGGTGCATGGCTCCTGGGTGGTCTTTGGGGACCCCGAATTCTGCGCATAACCCTCTCACTAAGTAGCTTGCTTTGCCTGGTTGGGTCCTATGCATGGAATGGGCCAGGGCCAGAAGGGAAGACACAACAACACTCCTGGGCTTCCAGGTCATGGTGGCTGTGGGGCTGGCTATATGATGAGCACAAAAACCTAAAGAGGCCGGTCAGGTGCCTAGACTGGCACAACAACAGGGAGCCTCCATTTTGTTCAAGTCCTGAAAGCTGGCTTGGCCCACCCAACATCTTGGTACACAGGCCTCTGCTCCCTTCACCTCAGAATACATACTTGTTGTTGTTGTTTTTTTATGTGCCATCGAGCATGTTCCCACCCATAGCGATCCTGTATATGGTTTCCATGAAGCAGCTGGTGAGCTTGAACTGCCAACTTTGCTGTTCAAATGGCTTTGCAGTCTGGCGCATTAACCTACAGCAGTTGTTCAGAGATGAACTTGTCCAATGCTGAAAGAAACCACCCTCTACCCTCCTGAATTCACTTCACAACAACATGATCAGTGGTCACCCCACCCCACTCCCTGGCAATGGTGAGGATGGCCTCAGGCCCTGAAACCTGATGCTGTAAAGGAATGAGCATTATAAGTCTGAGTTCCTGGAGTAACTCTCTAGAGAGTTCCTACCTCCATGTCACTGCAGGCTTCTCTAGGGCAAGGTTGTTGTAGGTCCAGTCATTCCTAACCAGGCTCCCTACAAGTTGGCCCAGCATCTACACACTCATTCCTCTAAGCATCCCCACCACCATTGCCTGGTCCAGAAGAAGCCAGCCTCAAAAGTCCAAGAAGTGCACTGAGTGGTTGAATTGGGTTCATATAAGATAAATATACAAAATGTCATAGCTTTCCCCACACACCTCATTACATTATCAATGAAAAGACATGAGGAATAAACTTCTTCAGTGATATAAACAAAAAAGTATTAAATATTAGGCATAAGACAGAGAGTCTAGAACCTCTATTATGTAAAATACAACTTTATGAATACATAAATAAAAGTTGAATCAAAGGAGCAAGAGGACATGCTCTTTTTTTATTGCACATGACAGTGCTCCAATCCAGCTTTATTTATGCACACTGAAATTTGAATATCATGTAGTTGTTACATGGTTTAAATAGTCTTATTCTTATCTTTTGCCAACCATTTTTTTTTTAAAGATTTTATTGTGAAGTGAGTAAGAGTCTGCAAGGCAGAACATTAGTTTTGCACTTGGCCAATTTCATCTTGCTTCATTGTAATGATTACAATTCCTTCCATTTGCCATTGGGTAACAATATTTGTCTCTATTCTCTTTCTTTTTCTTTTTTTTATTAGTACTTAAATAGTTTTTAATTTGCAAGCTACATAGGCATTGGCTCTATTCAAAATAATAATAATGATGATGATGCTGATATCAAAGGGCTCTAGCTTTAAATGGTATTTTGTAAGAGTGGAGTGGATGAAGAATACAAAAAGCAATGATGTAGGCAGGGAGACTGAAGGCCCAAGTTCAAGGATGGATCAAGGACATCTGGGGCTTCTTCTCTGACTCTAGTTTTTCTCTATCTCCCTTTCCTCTCCATTCTCACCTTCTCTAAACCATCCTCCACATTGTAGTCAGTGTGAATGTCTCAAAGTACAAATATGATCTTGCAATTCACCAGTTTAAATATATTCACAATGGCTTCCCACTGTCCTAAGGACAAAGTCAAATATCTGTACATGTCTTACAGGGAAGGCCTTTTATGACACAGTCCATGAACAACAGTTCTTCATTTGCCTCTCTTTACTCCTTCATGATCTACACCCAGTCAAATTAAACTTCTCATAGTTCCTTCAGCACACCCTCAGTTCTTGCTCCCACTTCAGATCCTTCCTGTATCCCCTCATTCTCCTAGCGAAATGCAAAGATTTTTGACCAGCTCTGCTCTGCAGAGAAATTCTTTTGCAACCCCAATTGTAACCCCTACTGTACCAAAGCCATATAATATATATATATATATATTCAGAGTCCTGGTGTGGTCTTTTGGTTTATTGTGCAAGACTGCTAAGTCATTGGAACTGCATGGTTGGTGGTTTAAGCTCACCCACTGCTCCTAGAAAACTCTATTTTTACAGTCAGTATATAAGAAACTTTGCAGGAGAAAGATGAGGCATTCTGGTCCCATAAAGATTTACAGCCTCAGAAACCCTGTACAGGGTTGCTATGGGTCGTAACCGACTCAACGGCACTTAACAACAACATATAAGAAGCTCTGGTAGTGTAGTGATTATGAATCTGGCTGCGAACATCATGGTCAGCAGTTTGATACTGCCAGCTCTTTCATGGGAAAAAGATAAGGCTTTCTACTCCCATCAATTTTTAATCCCTTGGAAAACGTGTACAGGATCTATATTAGTTGGAACCGATTCCATGCCCCATACCAATATATATATTTGTGTGTGTGTGTGTGTGTGTGTGTTTATCAAATGAGCTCTGGTAGCATAGTGGTTACGAATGGGCTGCGAAACTTAAGGTCAGCAGCTCGAATCGACCAGCCGCTCCATGGGAGAAAGATGAGGCTTTCTGCTCCCCTAAAGATTTACAGCCTCAGAAATCCTGTACAAGGTGCTATGGGTAGTACACAACTCCACGGAACACAACAATAACAACACTGTTTCCAAGGAACAACTGGTGAGCTCGAACCACCAACCTTGCAGTTAAAACAGCTGGAGTATGGCGCATTAACCCACAGGACCACACCGGAACTCAGAGTCTCTCTGAGTCTCTCCAAACCTCTCCGGATCTCTCCGAGTCTCTCCAAGTCTCACTGACGTTCTCCGAGTTTCTCTGAATCTCTCCAAGGCTCTTCAAGTCTTTCTCCACAGAGCCACACCAAGCTCTGAATATATATATATATATATATATATATATA
>NW_006408670.1:4472394-4472991 GCF_000296735.1 Chrysochloris asiatica
CTAGCTGGAATCTTGCAGATGACCAGAATCGGAAAAAGAATCTGGCTGTGAACATCAAGGTCAGCAGTTCAATACCGCCAGCTCTTTCATGGGAGAAAGATGAGGTTTTCTACTCCTGTCAATTTTTAATCCCTTGGAAACCCTGTAAAGAATCTATATTAGTCGGAACTGATTCCATGCCCCATACCAACATACAACATATATATTTGTGTGTGTGTGTGTGTGTGTATCAAACGAGCTCTGGTAGCATAGTGGTTACGAATTGGCTGCAAAACTTAAGGTCAGCAGTTCGAATCCACCATCCGCTCCGTGGGAGAAAGATGAGGCTTTCTGCTCCTGTAAAGATTTACAGCCTCGGAAACCCTGTACAAGGTTCTATGGGTCATACACGACTCCACGGCACACAACAATAGCAACACTGTTTCTGAGGAGCAACTAGTGAGCTCAAACTGCCAACCTTGCAGTTAAAACAGTTTTGGAGTCTCTGGCACATTAACCCACAACACTACAGCAGGACTCAGAATCGCTCCGAGTATCTCCGAGACTCTCCATGTCTCTCTGAGTGTCTCCAAGTCTCTTTGAGTCTCCCAGAGTCTC
>NW_006408670.1:4473294-4481000 GCF_000296735.1 Chrysochloris asiatica
CTGTAAATCTTTGCAGAAGCAGAAAGCCTCATCTCTGTCGCATGGAACAGCTGATAGTTTCAAACTGCTGACCCTCAGTGAGGTTTGCAGATGATTCTTAACCTCTCTGCCACCAGAGCTCCTTATATAAGACCCTGCATAGGATTTCTGAGAAGCAACTGGCAAGCCTGAACCGCCAATTCTTCAGTTCACACAGCTTTGCAGTCTGGCCAATTAATCCCCCAAAGAGCCACACCAAACTTTGAATATATATAGTGGTATTGTTATGTGTCATGAAGCAGGTTCGAACACACAGAGATCCTATACAGGGTTTCCAAGGCTGTAAAAATTCACGGTAGCAGAAAGCCTCATCATTCTCCCATGGAAGGGCTGGTAGTTTCTAACTGCAGACCGTGTGGTTCACAGCCCCATTCGTAACCCTTATGCTACCAAAGCTGCTTGGCGGAAAGCCTATACAGGATCGCTCTGGGAAAGCTGAAGAAAAAACTAGGGCTAGCTCCGCCCTCTTTCATTGCTGCTTTATTGGGGCCCTCAGTGAGGAACTCTGTCAGCCTGGTGCTTAAGAATTTGGTTTTTGTGCTCATCATATAGCCAGCCTCACTGCCCTCATGACCTGGAAGCCCAGGAGTGTTGGTGTCTCCCTGCTGACCTTGTCCCATTCTATGCATAGCCTATAACCCGGCCAAGCAGGCTACTTAGTGAGAGGAAAGTCCGACTTCACTCTCTATGTCCACACCTCCCTGAAGGCCCCTGATCTACAAAGCTAAGCAGGCTTGGGTTTGGGTATTATTTTGATGGGAGATTGCCTGGGAGCATAGGGTGCTGTCACTTTTGTTCTTTGCAGGCACACTACTCACCTGCCCTGGCACTCTTTCTCTTAACCAGTAGAGGCAGTCACTGCCTAGAAATTTTCCTGGTGGTTGGTTAGGTGCAGTGGAGTCGGGTTCAAATTCTAATGACCTTCTACAAGGTTTGCAAGGCTTTAAACCTTTATTTTATTATTTAGGGCTCTAAATCTTTACAGAAGTACAAAACCCCAACTTTCTTTTGCCCAACAACTGGGAGATTCCAAGTGCTGACTTTGAGGTTACCAGCCAAATTCTTAAGCACTATGCTGCCACAGCTCTTCACCGAGGGCCCCCCAAAAAAGCAGCAAAAGAGGGCAAGGCTAGGCCTATATTTTTGCCTAAGCTTTACCAGGGACACACACTGCGACTTTGCCTGATGTGTCAGTGAACTTCTTGGCCTTTTGGGGCTGGCTTCTCATGGATCATGCAGTGGCATAGAGGGATGCTTAGAAGAATAGGCGTGCAGATGCTGGGCCAGGTAACCAACTAGTAGGGAGCTGGCTTAGAAATTATTGGACCTACAACAAGCTTGCCCCCAGAGACGACTACAGTAGTGTGGAGTTCCAAAATCATTGGAGGATTACTCCAGGAACTCAGGCTTATCAGGCCCACTCCTCTAGAGCATCAGGCTTTAGGACCTGAGGCTATCCTGACGGTTGTCAGGAGGTGGGCTGGGATAATCACTTGTAATGGTGCTCTGGAGTGAATTCAGGAGGGCAGAGGGTGGTTTCTTTCAGCATTGGACAAGTTCCTCTCTGAGCCGGTGCTGTAGGTTAATGTGCTGGAATGCAAAGCCGTTTGAACTGCAAGGTTGGTGGTTCAAGCACACCAGTTGCTTGGTGGAAACCTTATACAGAATCACTCTGGATTGGAACAAGATCGACGGCCCATAAAAAAAACAACAAGAACAAGAACGTGTTCTGGAGTGAAGGGAGCAGAGTCCTTGAGTACTTAGAAGAGAGAGAGGTACATGTTAGACAAGTCCAATATGTGCATATGTAGAGAGCTAGCTACATGGCAGATAAATCCAACATGTCAATATACAGAGAGATAACTGCATGGCAGGTGAGTCAAACATGTCCATATACAGAGAGAGCTGGCTACATGACAGACAAGTCCAAAATATCCATATACACAGAGCAAGATACATAGCAGATTAATCCAACATGTCCATATACAGAGAGCTTGCTACATGACATATGAATCGAACATTTCCATAAACAGAGAGTAACCTACATGGCAAATACATCCAACATGTAATTATACAGAGAGCTTGATACAAGGCAGATGAGTCCAACATATCCATATACAGAGAGCTAGCAACATGGCAGAGAAGTCCAAAATGCCCATATATAGAGAGTTAGCTACATGGCAGATGAGGCCAACATGTCCATATACAGAGAGCTAGCTATTTGTCAGACAAGTCCAATATAACCATATACAGAGAGCTAGCAACATGGCAGATGAGTCCAACATGTCCATATACAGAGATAGCTACATGGCAGATGAGTCCAACATTTCCATATACAAAGAGCTAGATACTTGACAGATGAGTACAACATGTCCATACACAGAGAGGAAGATACATGACAGATAAATCCAACATTTCTATATACAGAGAGCTAGCTACATGGCAGATGAGTCCAACATGTTCATATACAGAGAGCTAGATACATGGCAGATTAAGCCAACATGTCTATATACACAGAGCTACCACATGAAAGATAAATCCAACATGTCATTATACAGAGACCTAGCTATATGGAAGATGAGTCCAACATGTCCACATATACAGAGCAAGATACATGGCAGAAAACTCCAACATGTCCATATAGAGAGATAGTATATGTTAGAAAAGTCAAATATGTCCATATACAGAGAGCTCGCTACATGGCAGACAAGACAAAATGTCCATTTAGAGAGACCTAGCTATCTGGCAGATTAATACAACATGTCCATATACAGAGAGCTAGCTACATGGCATATAAGTCCAACAAGTCCATATACAGAGAACTAGGTACATGGAACATAAGTTGAACATGTCCATATACAGAGAGCTAGCTACATGGCATATAAGTCCAACATGTCCATATACAGAGAGCTAGCAACATGTCAGGTAAATCCTACATGTCTGTACACAGAGAGTTAGTTACATTGCAGAAAAGTACAAGTTCATGCACAGAAAGCTAGCTATATGGCACATGATTCCAACATGTCCATATACAGAGAGCTAGAGACATAGCAGATAAGTCCAACATGTCAATCTACAGACAGCTATGTACATGGCAGATAAGACCAACAGAGAGCTACCTACATGGCACATGATTCCAACATGTCCATAAACAGAGACCTAGAGACATAGCAGATAAGTCCAACATGTCCACATACAGAGAGCTAGCTACATGGCATATAATTACAACATGTTCATAGAGAAAGTTAGCTACATGGCACATAAGTCCAACATGTTTATATACACAGAGAGAGTTACATGGCTGATAAATCCCACATGTCCATATTAGTGCGCTAGCTACATGGCACGCAAATCCAACATGTCTATATACACAGAGCTAGGTACATGGCACATAAGTCAAACATTTCCATATACATAGAGCAAGATACAGGGCAGATAAGTTCAACATGTCCATATAAAGTGAGCTAGCAACATGACAGAGAAGTACAACATGTCCATATAAAGAGAGATAGCTACATGGCAAATAAGTCCAATATGTCCACATACAGAGAGCTAGCTACATGGCATATAAATACAACATGTTCATAGCGAAAGTTAGCTACATGGCAGATAAGTCCAACATGTTCATATACACAGAGAGAGTTACACAGCTGATAAGTCCCACATGTCCATATTAGAATGCAAGCTACATGGCACAGAAATCCAACATGTCCATATACACAGAGCTAGCTACATGGCAGATAAGTCCAACATGTTCATATAGAGAGAACTAGTTACATGGCACATAAGTCAAACATTTTCATATACATAGAGTGAGATACAGGGCAGATAAGTCCAACATGTCCATATAAAGAGAGATAGCTACATGGCAAATAAGTCCAACATGTCCACATACAGAGAGCCAGCTACATGGCACATAAATACAACATGTTTATACATAGAGCTAGATACAAGGCAGATAAGTTGAACATGTTCATATACAGAGAAAGAGAGTTACATGACAGATAAGTCCAGCATGTACATATTAGAGTGCTACCTACATGGCACACAAATCAAAAATGTCCATACACAGAGAGCTAACTACATGGCAGATAATCCAACATGTCCCTATACAGAGAACCAGCTTCATGGCACATAAGTGGAACGCGTCCATATACAGAGATCTAGGTACATGGCAGATAAGTCCAACATGTCCATATATAGAGACCTACCTACATGGCATATAATTCTAACATGTCTATATACAGAGAGCTAGCTACATAACAGATAAGTTCAACATGTCCATATACAGAGACCTACCTACATGACAGATATGTTCAACATGTCCATATAAAGAGAACTACCTACATGGCAGATAAGTTCAACATGTTCATATACAGATAGCTAGCTGCAAGCAGGTATGTCCATCATGTCCATATACAGAGAGTTAGCTAAATGGTACTTAAAACGAACATATCCATATACAGAGAGTTAGCTACATGACAAATAAGTCCAACATGTCCATATACAAAGAGCTAGCTACATGACAGATTAGTCCAACATGTCCATATATATATAGCGAGTTACATGGCACACAAATACAACATGCCCATATACAGAGAGCTAGGTACATAGCAGATAAGTCCAACACATGTGTATACAGAGAACTAGCTACATTGCACATAAGTCCTACATTTCCGTATACAGAGAGCTAGCTACATGGTAGAAAAGTTGAATATGTCCTTATACAGAGACCTATATACATAACAGATATTTTCAACATGTCAATAGACAGAGAACTATCTACATGGCGAGAAGTCCAACATGTCCATATACAGAGAGCTAGCTACATGGCATTTAAAATGAACATTTCCATATACAGAGAGTTAGTTACATGTCAGGTAGTTCCAACATGTCTGTATATAGAGAGCTAGCTACATGACAGATAAGTTCAACTTGTCTATATATAAAGAGAGTTACATGGCAGATAAATGCAACATATGCATATTAGAGGCTAGGTACATGGCAGACAAATACAACATGTCCATATAAAGAAAGAGAGCTACCTACGTGGCTGTTAAGTCCAACATGTCAATATACAGTGAGCTAGCTTCATGGCAGATAAGTTTAAAATGTCCCTATATAGAGAGCTAGCTGCATGGCAGATAAGTCCAACATGTCAATATACAGCGAGAGAGCTACATGGCACCTAACTCCAAAAAGTCCGTATACAGATAGCTAGCTACATGGAAGATATCTCCAAAATGTCCGTATTCAGAAAGCTAGCTACTTGGCCCTTCAGACCAACATGTCTATATACAGAGAGCTAGCTACATGGTACTTAAGTCCAACATGTCCAGATACACAGAGCCAGTTGCATGGCAGAAAAGTCTAACATGTCAATATACAGAGAGCTAGCTACATGGCAGATAATTCCAACATGTCCATTTTCATAGAGCTAGTTACATGGTACTTAAGACCTATATGTCCATATAAAAAGAGCTAACTACATGACAGATAAGTTCAACATGTCCATATACAGAGAGTTAACTACATGGCAGATAAGTCCAACATGTCCATATACAGAGAGCTACCTACAATGCAGATAAGTCCAACATGTTCACATACAGAAAGGTAGCTACATGACACATAAGTCCATCATGTCAATATACAGAGAGAGAGCTATATTGCATATAAATAGAACATGACCATATACAGAGACCTAGCTACATGGCAGATAAGTCCAACATGTCCATATACAGACAGCAAGCTACATGGCAAATAATTTCAACATGTTTATATAAAGAGAACAAACTACATGGAAGATAAGTTCAACATGTCCATACTCGGAGAGCTAACTACATGGAAAATAAGTCCCAAATATCCTTATATAGAGAGCTAGCTACATGGCACATAAGTCCAACATGTCCTTATACAGGGAGCTAGCTACATGGCACATAAGTCCAACATGTCTATAAACAGAGAGCTAGCTACATGGTAGATAAGGCCAACATGTCCAGATACAGATAGTCAGTTCCATGGCAGTTAAGTCTATCATATCAATATACAGAGAACTAGCTACATGTCAAATAATTCTAACATGTCCATATACAGAAAGCTACCTACATGGCATATAGTTCCTACATGTCTATTTACACAGAGCTAACTACATGACAGATAAGTTCAACATGTCTATATACAGGAAGCTAGCTACATGTCAGTTAAGACGAACATGTCCATACACAGAGAGCTAGCTACAGGGTCGATAAGTCCAACATGTCCATATCCAGAGAGCTACCTACAATGCAGATAAGTCCAAAATGTTCATATACAGAAAGGTAGCTACCTGGTAGATAAGTCCAACATGTTCATATACAGAGAGAGAGAGCTATATGGCATATAAGTAGAACATGTCCATATACAGAGACCTAGCCACATGGAAGATAAGTCCAACATGTCCACATACACAGAGAGAGCTACATGGCAGATAAGTCCCACATGTATGTTTACAGAGAGTAGCTGTATGGCCTATAAGTCCAACATGTCTTTATATAGAGAGCTAGTTAAATGGCAGATAAGTCCAACATGTGCGTATACAGAGAGTTAGCTACATGGCATATAAGTCCAACATGTCCTTATATTGAGAGCTAGCTACATGACAGATAAGGTCAACATGTCCATATACAGAGAGCTAGCTACATAGCAGAAAAGTCCAACATATCCATATACAGTAAGCTAGCAACATGGTAGATAAGTCCAACATTTCCATATACAGAGAGATACCTACAGTGTAGATGAGTCAACGATGTTTATATACAGAAAGGTAGATACATGGCAGATAAATCCCACATGTATGTTTACAGAGAGCTAGCTGCATTGCTGATAAGTACAACATGTTCTCATACAGAGAGCTAGTTAAATAGCAGATAAGTCCAACATGTGCATATACAGTGAGTGAGCTACATGTCAGATAAGTACAACATGTCCTTATATTGAGAGCTAGCTACATGACAGATGAGGTCAACATGTCCATATACAGAGAGCTAGATACATAGCACAAAAGTCCAACATATCCATATACAGTGAGCTAGCAACATGGTATCTACAGGGCAGATGAGTTGACCATGTTCATATACAGAAAGGTAGATTCATGGCATATAAGTCCCACATGTTCATATACAGAGAGAGAGCTACTTGACAGATAACTCCAACATGTCCATATACAGAGAGCTAGCTACATGGAAGATAAGCCCAACTTTTCCATATACAGAGAGCTAGCTATACGGCTCATAATTCCAACATGTCCACAGACACAGAGCTAGGGACATGACAGATAAGTTCAACATGTCCATAGACAGAGAGCTAGCTGCATGACAGATAAGTCCAACATGTTCTTACATAGAGAGCTAGCTACATGACAAATAAGTTCAACATGTCCATATACAGAGAGCTACCTACATGGCATTTAAGATGAACATGTTCATATAAAAAGAGTTGGCTGAAGGGCTGATAAGCCCAACATGGCCATATAGAAAGAGCTAGCAACATGGCAGATAAGTCCAACATGTCCATATACAGAGAGCTAGCTACATAGCAGATAAGTCCAACATGTCCATATACAGAGAAATAGCTACATGGCACATAAGTCCAACATTTCCATATATAGAGACCTAGCTACATGGCAGATA
>NW_006408670.1:4481100-4482234 GCF_000296735.1 Chrysochloris asiatica
TATATTTAAAGTCCTGGTGTGGCGCTTTGGTTTATTGTGCAAGACTGCTAAATCATTTGAACTGCACTGTTGGAGGTTTAAACTAACCCTCTGCTCCTAGAAAATTCTATTTTTACAGTCAGTATATAAGAGCTCAAGTAGTGTAGTGATTACGAATCTAGCTGTAAACATGACATTCAGCAGTTCGATACTGCCAGCTCTTTTGTGGGAGAAAGATGAGGTTTTCTGCTCCCGTAAAGATTTACAGCCTCAGAAACCCTGTACAGGGTCGCTATGAGTTGGAACCAACTCCACAGCACACAACAACAACAATAGGGTTTCTGAGAAGCAGCTGGTGTCCTGAACCACCAATTTTTCAGTTCAAACAGCTTTGGAGTCTGGCAATTAACCCCCCACAGAGGCACACCAAACTCTGAATGTATAAAGGGGTATTGTTATGTGTCATGAAGTCGGTTCCAACACATAGAGAACCTATACAGGGTTTCTGAGGCTGTAAAAATTCACAGGAGCAGAAAGCCTCATCATATATATATATATATATACAGAATCCTGGTGTGGCACTTTGGTTTATAGTGTGAGACTGCTAAGTCATATAAACTGTACAGTTGGTGGTTTAAACTCACCCACTGCTCCTAGAAAACTCTATTTTTACAGTCAGTATATAAGAAGCTCTGTTAGTGTAGTGGTTAAGAATCTGGCTGTGGGGTGAACACACAAGATGGCGGATCGGGTGGACGTATAGCAGAGAGCTCCGCCAACAACAATACAGAATACCCGACCAAGCAGTTTCAGGGGATGGTCCCAGAACTCTGAACCACATATATAGGAATACTTAGAAGGTTGGAAGGCTCACAGCTGGGAGAATTTGTGGCAGAAGCAAGAAATCTATTGCTTTCTAGTCCGGGACGCTTGGCTGCTCCAGGAGCTGCCATCTTGGGTGAGACCACATGGGGGAAGGATAAGAGCGGCCGCAGACACATGGCAGAACCCCTGAGATAAAGGTGTGGACATTCTTTTCTTTTGGTATCTGTTCATTGGTCCCTTGCTGTCTGCGCATCTCCATTCTGGTGACTATAGGGGTGCCTGAGCTAGTGGGAAGCACAGCCCCACCTCGGAGGATTTTACTACGCATGC
>NW_006408670.1:4483825-4489089 GCF_000296735.1 Chrysochloris asiatica
ATAGAGACCTAGCTACATGGCAGATAAGTCCAACATGTCCATATACAGAGAGCTAGCTACATGGCAAATAAGTCCAACATGTCCATATACAGAGAGTGGTTGTCAAGTCCAACATGTCAAAATAAGCGAGCTAGCTACATGACAGATAAGTCTAACATGTCCCTATATATAGAGCTAGCTGCATGGAACATAAGTCCAACATGTCAATATACAGCGAGAGAGCTACATGGCACATAATTCCAAAAAGTCCATATACAGAAAGCTAGCTACATGGCAGATAAGTCCAACATGTCCTTACATAGAGAGCTACCTACATGACAGATAAGTTCAACATGTCCATATAAAGAGAGGGAGCTATATGGCAGTTAAGATGAACATGTCCATATACAGAGAGATAGCTAAAGGGCCGATAAGTCCAACATGTCCTTATACAGAGAGCGAGCTACATGGCAGATAAATTCAACATGTCAATATACAGAGAGCTAGGTACATGGCAGATAAGGCAACATGTCCGGATACAGAAACTAAGTACATGACACATAAATACAACATGTTCATATAGAGAGCTAGCTACATGGCAGATAAGTCCAACATGTTCATATACAGAGAGAGTTACATGGCAGATAAGTCCAACATGTCTATATTAGAGTGCTAGCTACATGCCAGATAAGTCCAACATGTCCAGGTACAGAGAACTAGCTTCATGGCACATAAGTCCAACATTTCCATATACAGAGACCGAGCTACATGACAGAGTAGTCCAACATGTCCATATACAGAGAACTAACTACATGGCAAATAAGTCCAAGATGTCCATATACAAAGAGCTAGCTACATGGCACATAAGTCTGACATGTACTTAAACAGAGAGCTAGCTACATGGTAGATAAATCCAACATGTCCAGATACAGAGAGCTAGTTGCATGGCAGATAAGTCTAACAAGTCATTATACAGAAAGCTACCTACAGGACCGATAAGTCCAACGTGTTCTTATGCAGAGAGCTAGCTACATGGCAGATAAGTACAGCATGTTTTTATACAGAGAGCTAGGTATGTGGCAGATAAGTCTGACATGTTCATATACAGAGAGAGTTACACAGCAGATAAGTCCAATATGTCCATTAATAGAGTGCTAGCTACAAGCCAGATAAGTTCAACATGTACATATACAAAGAACTAGCTGCATGGTACATAAGTCCAACAATTCCATATACAGAGACCTAGCTACATGGCACATAAATCTAACATGTTCATATACAGAGAGCTAGCTACATGGCAAATAAGTCCAACATGTCCTGATACAGAGAGCTAGCTACATGACACTTAAGTCCAACATGTCCATATACAGAGAGCTAGCTACATGGTAGAAAAGTCCAACATATTCAGATACAGATAGCTAGTTGTAAGGCAGATAAGTCTCACATGTCAATATACAGAGAGCTAGCTACATGTCAGATAATTCCAACATATCTATATACAGAGAGCTAGCTACATGGCATAAAATTCCAACATGTCCCTATACAGAGAGCAAGGAACATGACAGATAAGTTCAACATGTCCATATACAAGGAGGTAGCTACATAGCAGATAAGTCCAACATGTCCTTATATAGAGAGCTAGCTACATGACATATATGTTCAACATGTCAATATGCAGTGAGCTACCTACATGACAGATATATCCTACATGCCGATATACAGAGAGCTAGCTACATGGCAGTTAAGACAAACATGTCCATATACAGAGAGCTAGATTCAGAACCGATAAGTCCTACATGTCCTTATACAGACAGCTAGCTACATGGCAAATAAGTCCAACATATACATGGTAGATAAATCCAGCATGTCCAGATACAGAGAGCTAGTTGCCTGGCACATAAGTCTAAAAAGTCGTTATACAGAAAGCTAGCTACTTGGCAGATAATTCCAAGAAGTCCATATACAGAGAGCTAGCTACATGGCAAATAATTCCAACATGTCCATATACAGAGAGCTAGCTACATGGCACATGAGTCCAACATGTCCACATACAGATAGCCAGTTGCATGGCAGATAAGTCTAACATATCAATATACAGAGAGCTAGCTACATGGCAGATAATTCCAACATGTCCATATACAGAGAGCTGGCTACATGACAGATAAGTTCAACATGTCCATATACAGTGAGCTAACTACATGGCAGATTAGTCCAACATGTCCTTATATAGAGAGCTATCTATATGATACTTAAGAGCAACATGTCCATATACAGAGAGCTACCTACATGGCAGATAAGTCCAACATGTCAATATACAGCAAGCTAGCTACATGGCAGATAAGTCCAACATGTAAATATATAGTGAGAGAGGTACATGGCATATAACTCTAAAAAGTCCAAATACAGAGAGCTAGCTACATAGCAGATAATTCCAACATGTCCATATATATAGAGCTAGCTACATGGCACATAAGTCCAACATGGCCATATACAGACAACTAGCTTTATGGCACATAAATCCAAACTTTCCAGATACAGAGAACTAGCTACATAGCAGATAAGTCCAACATGTGCATATAGAGAGAACTAACTACATGGCACATAAGTCCTACATGTCCATATACAGAGAGCTAGCTACATGGCAAATAAGTACAACATGTCCATATAGAGAGAGCTAGCTACATGACAGATAAGTTCAACATGTCCAGATACAGAGACCTAGCTACATGGCAGATAAGTCCAACATGTGCATACACAGACAGCAAGCTACAAGGAAAATAAGTTCAGCATGTTTATATAGAGAGAACAAGCTACATGGAAGATAAGTACAACATGTCCATATACAGAGAGCTAGCTGCATGGCACATAAGCTCAACATTTCCATATCCAGAGACCTAGTAGCTACATGGCAGATAAGCCCAACATGTCCATACACAGAGAGCTAGCTACATAGCAAATAAGTCCAAAATGTCCTTATACTGAGAGCTAGCTACATGGCAAATAATTCAACATGTCCTTATACAGGGAGCTAGCAACATGGAACATAATTCCATCATGTCTATAAACAGAGAGCTAGCTACACGATCGATAAGACCAACATGTCCAGATACAGATAGCCAGTTGCATGGCAGATAATTCTAACATGATAATATACAGAGAGCTAGCTAAATGTCAGATAATTCCTACATGTCTATTTACACAGAGCTAGCTACATGACAGATAAGTTCAACATATCTATATACAGGGAGCTAGCTACATGGCAGATAAGTCCAACATGTTCATATACAGAGAGAGATTTACATGGCAGATAAGTCCAACATGTCCACATTAGAGTGCTAGCTACATGGCAGATAAGTCCAACATGCCCATATAGAGAGAAATAGCTCCATGGCACAGAAGTTCAACATTTCCATATACAGAGACCTAGCTACATGGCAGATAAGTCCAACATTTCCATATACAGAGAACTACATGGGAAATAAATCCAACATGTGCAAATACAGAGAGCTACCTATGTGGCTGTTAAGTGCAACATGTCAATATAAGCGAGCTAGCTACATGGCAGATATAGTTGCATGGCAGATGCAACTAGTTGCATCTATACTAGTTGCATGGTAGATAAGTTCAACATGTCAATATGCAGCGAGAGAGCTACATGGCACATACCTCCACAAAGTCCATATACAGAGAGCTAGCTAAATGGCAGATAAGTCCAACATGTCCTTACACAGATATCTAGCTACATGGCAGATAAGTCCATCATGTCCATATTAGAGTGCTAGCTACATGCCAGATAAGTCCAACATGTCCATATACAGAGAACTAGCTACATGGCACATAAGTCCAACATATCCATACACAGAGAGCTAGCTTTATGGCAGAGGATTCCAACATGTCCATATAAAGAGAACTAGCTATATACCACATAAGTCCAACATTTCCATATACAGAGACCTAGCTACATGGAAGATAAGTCCAAAATGTCCTTAAACAGAGAGCTAGCTACATGGTAGATAAGTCCAACATGTCCAGATACAGAGAGCCATTTACATGGCAGATAAGTCTAACATGTCAATATACAGAGAGCTAGCTACATGGCAGATAATTCTGACATGTCCATATACAGAAAGCTAGCTACATGGCACAAAAGTCCTATATGTCCATATACAGAGAGCTAGCTACATGACAGATAACTTCAACATGTCAATATAGAGAGAGCTAGGTACATGTCAGATAAGTGCATCATGTCCAAATACAGAAGCTAACTACATGGCACATAAATACAACATTTTCATATACAGAGACATGTCCAATATGTCCTTATACAGAGAGCTAGCTGCATGGCATATATGTCCAATATGTCCATATACAGAGTGAGAGCTACATGGCATATAAGTCCAACATGTCCATATACAAAGACCTAGCTACATAACAGGTAAGCCCAAAATGTCCATATACAGTGAGAAAGCAACTTGGCAGATAAGTCCAACATGTCCATTTACCGAGAGCTAGCTGCATGGCCGATAAGTCCAACATGTGCATATACAGAGAAAGAACTACATTCCACAGTATTCCAACATGTCTATATACATCTAGCTAGGTACATGGTATATAAGTCCAACATGTCCATATACAGAGAGCTAGCTATGAGACACAAAAGTCCAACGTGTACATACAGAGATGTAGTTACATTGTATAAAAGCTCAATAGGTCCATATACAGAGAGAGAGCTACATGGCAAAGAAGTCCAACATGTCCTTATACAGATAGCTAGTTACATGGTAGATATGTCCAACATGTCAATATTCTGAGAGCTAGCTACATGGCACTTGAGACCAACATGTCCATATACAGAGAGTTAGCTACATGGCAGATAAATCCAACATGTCCATATATGGGGAGCTTGCTGCATGGCAGATAAGTCTAACATGTCCCTATACATAGAGCTAGGTACATGGCAGAGAAGTCCAACATGTCCATATAAGGAGAGATAGCTACATGACAGATAAGTCCAACATGTCCATATACAGAGAGCTAGCAAAATGGCACATAATAATCCAACATGTCCATATACAGAGTGTTGGCTACATGGCAGGAAAGTCCACCATGTCCATTTACAGAGAGGTAGCTACATGGCACATAAGTACAACATAACCATGAGCTCTGGTTGCGCAGTGGTTACGAATCAGGCTGTAAACCTTAAGGTTAGCGGTTCGAAACTACCAGCCGCTCCGCGGGAGAAATATGAGGCTTTTTACTCCCGTAAAGATTTACACCCTTGGAAA
>NW_006408670.1:4497344-4502391 GCF_000296735.1 Chrysochloris asiatica
TGAATTCCTTCTCAGGCATTTCCAAAACCTGCCCATCTTCCAGTATGGAGTGTAGGTCTACTTCCAGCTCATTTGCCTCAGTCACTTTATCTTATTTCTGGATATGTGCAGATATGGTCATCTGCTTCTGTTTTTTTGGCATCTTCAGGGGTTATCTGTGGCCTTAATACTTAGATGGGTGTGTATTTTGGTATTTTTTATGCTTTCTGAATACCTCCAGGTAGATGTGATCAGGAAATGGGTTTCCCTTTTCACTCTTATTCTTGAGAAGTTTGAAGATGCCACTGTTGTTTGTTTTGATTAATTTAGGACTTAATTTTTGGCTTATTTCCTTTTTCTGTGCTTGTCCCACTCCACAATCCCTGTTCAGGCCTTTTTTCTAGTTGTAAACATCTCAGTGCCGGCTGTGGCCGTTTGGATTTAATTGGAAACTGTCTCTTTAAATTTCAAGGCAATCTGTGTGCATGTGTGGTAGAACCCTCCGAGGGTGGGGTTGGGGTGCCCACAAACTCAGACACCCCTATAGTCACCAGAATGGAGGTGCACAGACAGCAAGAGACCAATGAACAGCTACCAAAAGAAAAGAATGTCCACACCTTTATCTCTGCAGTTCTGTGAGGCGTCTGTCTCCGATCCAATCCTTCCCCTGCTTGGTCTAAACCAAGATGGCGGCTCCTGGAGCAGCTAAGTGTTCTGAAATAGAGAGCAATGGATTTCTTGCTTCTGCCTCAAATTCCCCCAGCTATAAATTTTCCAACTTTCTTAATATTCCTTTATATGTGGTTCAGAGTTCTGGGACCATCCCCTGAGCCTTCTTGGTCGGGTATTCTGTGTTGTTTTTGAGAGAGCTCTTTATAACACTTCCACCAGATCCACCATCTTGTTTGTTCTCCCTAGCCCTAGCTTTTTGCCTCAGCTTTCCCAGGGACACATGTTGTAACCTCTCCTAACCCCTCAGTGAACTTCTTGGTCTTTTGGAGCTGGCTTCTCCTGAATCAGGAAATGGGGTTGGAGGGTGATGAATCTGTGTGCAGATGCTGGGCCAGATAACCAACTAGTAGGGAGCTGGCTTAGGAATGATTGGACCTACAACCAGCTTGCGCCCAGAAAATTCTACAGTGGCATGGATTTGTGAATTATTTGGAGGATTACTCCAGGTACTTAGGTTTACAAGGCCTACTCCTCTAGAGCATTAGGCTTCAGGGCCTGAGCTCATCCTCACCATTGCCAGGGGGTGGGGTGGGTTGAGCACATATCATGCTGCTGTGGAGTGATTTCAGGAGGGCAGAGGGTGGTTTCTCTGAGCATTGGACAGGTTTGTTTCTGACCCAGTGCTGTAGGTTAATGCCCCAAACGGCAAAGCTGTTTGAAAGGCAAGATTGGCGGTTCAAGCCCACCAGATGCTTGGCAGAAACCTGATACAGGATCACACTGGGTTGGAACATGCTCGATGGCACATAAAAACAACAACAAGAACAAGAACGTATTTTTGGGTGAAGGGAGCAGAGTCCCTATGTATCAAGACATTGGATAGGCCAAGCCAGCTTTCGGGACATGGACAAAATGTCCGTTCCCTGGTGTTGTGCCAGTCTAGGCACCTGGCCAGCCTCTTTAGTTTTTTGTGCTCATCATATAGCCAACCCCACTGCCCACATGACCTGGAAGCTCAGAAGTGTTGTTGGGTTCTCCCTGCTGTCCCTGTCCCGTTCTGTGTGTAGGCCCCAACACAGCCAAGCAGGCTTCTTAGTGAGAGGAAAAACCTACTTTACTCTCTATGTACACACCTCCCTGAAGGCCCATGATCTAGGATGCTAACCAGGGTCGGGTTTGGTTGTTGTTTGGATGGGAGATTGTCTGGGGACATAGGGTGCTGTTGGCTTTAGTTCTGTGCATGTGCATTGCTCACCAGCTGCCCTGGCTCTCTTTCTCTTACCCAGTAGGAGCAGTCCCCTCCTAGATTTTTTCCTCGTAGTTGGTTATGTGCGGTGGAGTCGGTTTAGAATCCAAAGGACCTTCTACAGGGTTGCGAGGCTGTAAATCTTTTTTATTATTATTATTTTTTAAGGCTTTAAATCTTTATGGAAGTACAAAACCACAACTTTCTTTCGCCCAACAACTGGGAGATTCCAAGTCGTTTCTTTGAGGTTAGCAGCCCAATTCTTAAGAGCTAGGCTGCCAGAGCTCCTCACCGAGGGACTCCAAAAAAAAAAAAAAAAAAAAAAAACTGCAGTGAAAAAAGATGGAGATAGCACTAGCTTTTTCCTCCAGCTTCCCCAGGAACACAGGGTGCAACCTCTGTTAGGGAAAGAAAACCCTTAAGGATATGGATTGACACAATGGGCTCAACTTGGACAGTGTCTTGTTATATTGTACAATAGGGTTGCTGTACATGTGTTGGAACTGATTTGATGGCACTTAACACACAACAAGAAGAGAGAGAGACTTCCTAGAGCAATTGGAAATCTGCCTGGAATTTTATGAGGGAGCTCTTGCTTTAGCTTATTTTCCCCTAAGCTTTTGAAAATGCATAAAGCTATCAGCATTGTTGACGGACAAGATATCCAATAATATACGATTGATACCATTTGTTTTCAGGAGTCAGGTTTTGACCCGAACGCTAATCAATTCTCATATATCATTCTCTGTCCTTGGCCTCAGCTCTAGTCATATATGCAGTGCCTGGAAGAGTAGAAATGTGCCCACTGCCTACTCAAGTGGAACCCAGTACCCAGGGAAAACTGATAGTGAAGACATGACTGTGCACACGAAGTTCAGTAACCCAACCTGTTCTTATCAACAGAAAGCATTTCACAGAGCTGTGCTGGGGGAGTTCATTGTTTTACCACCACAAGACAGAACTCTTACCACATCTATGGTATGTTTCCCAAGTCTATTTTCCATACTGTCTTATCAAGTGCACATATAGACATGTTTTTGCACTGGCATAAAGAAGTGTATAAATATGCCTTCCACTTATTGATCAAGAAATGGTGCAGAATCTTCAAAACATGTATAGCCTAGAATACTACAAAGTTTACTTGAACAGGAAAAATTCTCACTTAAAAATCGCAAAACACATACTGAGATGGAAATGGACTTTCTCCATGAAACAATGTTAAAGTTTTCATGCTTCCCTGTCATTGTTAAGTGCCATCATGTCAGTTTGGGCTCATAACGACTTGGTACAGGGTTTCTAAGGAACGGCTGGTGGGTTTGAACTGTGGACATTGCAGTTAGCAGGCTAGTGTTTACCCTCCACTGCCCTTACTGCCCTACTTCTCGTGTTCTGGGCATGAGATTCACCTTTTATGCTTCCTTCTCCACACAATGTGTCTACGCTCCCCACCTACAGTTCATTTTTCCAACTTAGTTCACATTAGAAAATTCAAGTCCTCCTTTGAGTCCCTCAAGTTCTACTGATAGCAGGTTCTCCTTTTTCCTGCTTTGATGATCCTTGGCCTGTCCCATAAATTCTTATTCTGAAATTTTAATCTTTCTTCTCTTTCAAAGTTCCCCACACCTAGTCTCTTTTACTATCTGGATGAGGATTTGCATGCAGTTATATTGTGCTCTTCATCTGACACTTAGGTCAAATATTTCACTGAATCTTTCTTTCTATTTTGCTGTTAACTAGGGTAGAGACATTAGTCCTGAATCTCTTTCAGTAAAATAAAAAAAAAGAAAGGAGGAACACTAACACATTATAAATCAATCAAATGAATAAATCAAGATATAATTGGTAACATGTAAAAGAACCAACTGTTTTGGATAGAAGTGTGGGTCAGAAATGTACTTTATTGGAAGTTGAAAACACTTCAGATATCAGAAATAAGCAAGGATCTGAAGGCAGAGGGGTGTAGATCAGGTGATGTAGAGACATTAATTTAAAAAATCTCATAGTCATGCCAACCTAAATAACAACAGCAGTGACAACAAACATCAACATCTAAGAGCAGAATCAAATCATAAAATGAATATCTGAGGTTAAATTGAAGGACACAGACAAGTTCAACAACTCAATTATGGAGTAACTCTAATGAATTCTAGTGCATGAGTGCTGGGTGGAACCTGTGGATGTGAGAGACTCTTGCTGTAGGTGTGTAGATGCCAGAAGAGCACATCTCTAAGACCTCAGACTGCAGGACTGAATTCCACAAAGACTGCAGTAAAATCTATTTTGCATTGGTGAGCTCTACAGGAACACTAAGGCAGGGTGTCCTGGAAACATGGAAACTTCTCTATGGATGATTTTGACTTGAGGACTATCTTCTGGCTTTGCCAACTTTCTTAGAACTGCACTGCAGACTAAGACACTTCCACTAACTTCAACCTTCCTTCGATCCCTCTCTTCTACACTAGAGAGAGGACTTAAGAGAGTGAGATTTACATTATTCTTGGTTTTCTCCACATTTTCTCTCATTGGCATTTCCCCTATGTCATGGATAGAATTATGTCCCCCAAAGTTATGTTGAAGTTCTAACTTCCAGTACTTGTGAATCTGATCTTGTTTGGAATTAGGATCTTTGGAGATGTCATCAGTTAAGCTAGTAAAATATTATACTGGATTAAGGTAGGTGCTTATGAATTATGTGTGGTGTCCTCATGAAATGAGAAGAGACAGAAACAAACTCACACAGAAGAGAGCTATATGATGATGGAGGCAAAGATTGGCATGATCTATGGAGTCTTGAGGATTAAGAAAGGTGTGCTACAATTCTGTATTCTTTCACCATACTTATTCAACCTATATGCTGAGCAAATAATCTGAGAAGCTGAGTTATATGAAGGAAAACGTGGCATCAGGATTGGAGGAAGACTCAATCATTAACATCCTGCGATATGCAGATGATACAACCTTGCTTGCTGAAAGTGAAAAGGACTTAAAACATTTAGTGATGAAGATCAAAGAGCACAGCATTCATTATGGATTATATCTCAATGTAAAGAAAACAAAAATCTTCACCACTGGACCAATAAACAACATTCTTATTAACAGAAAAGATTGAAGTTGTCAAGGACTTCAATCTTCTTGGATCAACTATCAACA
>NW_006408670.1:4502491-4504883 GCF_000296735.1 Chrysochloris asiatica
GAAACTACCAGCCGCTCCGCGGGAGAAATATGAGGCTTTTTACTCCCGTAAAGATTTACACCCTTGGAAACCCTGTACAGGGTCGCTATGGGTAGGAACCGACTCGACGGCACTTAACAACAGTAACATGATAGATATGTTCACATGTCCATATACTGAGAGCTACCTACAGTGCGGACAAGTACAACATGTTCATATACAGAAAGGTAGCTACATGGCAGAAAAGTCCAACATGTCCATATAAAGAGAGAGAGCTACATGGCATATAAGTCCAATATGTCCACATACAGAGAGAGAGCTACTTGGCAGATAAGTTCCATATGTCCCTTTACAGAGAGCTAGCTGCATCACCGGTATGCCCAACATGTCCATATTAGAGTGTTATCCCCATGGCTCACAAATCCAACATGTTCATATACAGAGAGCTAGCTACATGGCAGATAAGTCCAAAATATCCATGTACAGAAAGCTAGGTACATGGCAGATAATTCCAACATGTCCATATACATAGAGCTACCTACATGGCAGATAAGTCCAACATGTCCATATACAGAGAGCTAGCTACATGGCACATTAATCCAACATGTCTATATAGAGAGCTAGCTACATGGCATATATGTACAATATGTCCATATACAAAGATCTAGTTCATGGCACATAAGTCCAACATGTCCTTACACTGAGTGTTCGTTACATTGCTGAAAAGTTCAACATGGCCATATACAGAGAGCTAGCTATATTGCAGAGATTTCCAACATGTCCATATACAAAGCCCTAGCTACATTGCATATAAATCCAACAAGTCTATATACAGAGAGCTGGCTACATGGCACATAAGTCCAACATGTCCATATACAGATAGCTACCCATGTGGCAGATAAGTTCAACATGTCCATATACAGAGAGCTAGCTACATTTCAGATAAGTCCAACATGTCCATATAGAGAGTGATAGCTACATGGCACATAAGTCCAACATGTCCATATAAAGAGAGCTAGCTACATGGCACATAAGTCCAACATAACCATGTACAGTGAGCTAGAAACATGATAGATATGTCCAAGATGTCCATATACAGAGAGAGAGCTACATGGCATATAATTACAACATGTCCATATACGGAGATGTGGCTACATGGCAGAAAAGTTCAATGTGTTCACATACAGAGAGAGAGCTACATGGAAGGTAAGTCTAACATTTCCATATACAGAGAGCTAGCTACATGGCAGATATGTCCAATATGTCCTTATACAGACAGATAGCTACATGGCACATAATTCCAACATATCCATATACAGATAGCCAGCTACATGGCAGATAAGTTCAACATGTACATATACAAAGAGCTAGCTACATGGCAGTTAAGTCCAACATGTTCCTATACATATAGCTAGCTAGATGGCATGTAAGTCCAACATATCCATATACAGAGAGCTCGATACATGGCACATAATTCCAACATGTACATACCCAGAGAGCTAGATACATTACAGAAAGTCCAACATATCCATATACAGAGAACTAGGTATATGGCAGATAATTCCAACATGTCCATATACAGTAGGAGAGCTACATGGCACATAAGTCCAACGTGTCCATATTCTGAGAACTAGCTACATGGTACTGCACACCAACATGTCCACATACAGAGAGCTAGCTACATGGCAGTTAAGTCAAACATGTCCATATACAGAGAGTTAGTTACATGCAGATAAATCTAACATGTCCATATAAAGACAGCTAGCTACATGGCATATAAGCCCACATGTCCATATACAGAGTGCTAGCTACATGGCACATAAGTCCCACATGTCCATACACAGAGAGATAGTTACATTGCAGAAAAGACCTACATGTCTATATACAGAGAGCTAGGTATATGGTAGATAATTCCAAAATGTCCTTATACAGAGAGGTAGCTACATGGCACATAAAACCATAACTTTCTTTCGCCCTACAACTAGGAGATTCTAAGTGCTGACTTTTAGGTTAGCAGGCCAATTCTTAAGCACTAGGGAGTCAAAGCTCCTCAGCGAAGAACTCCCAAAAAACTGTAGAAAAGAGGGCGGAACTAGCCCTAAGCCTTTTTTAAATTTAAGGTTTTTGTTGTGGATTGAGTGAAAGTTTACAGGGCATATCATCAGTTTTACATTCAACAAATCATATATCTTGTTTCATTACATTGATTATAATCCCCACCATGGACCATTAGTTAACAGTATTTCTCTCTGTCCACTTTAGCTTTTTAAAAAAACACACAAACAAACAAAAAAACACACTCAGGCATATATAATAATTTACATCTCCAAAGGGCACATTCTGTAAATTGGCTCCTGGCCACCAGCTCTTAGTCCTTCTCTTCTTAGTCCATGAATCTAGAGTCCTCAGCCGC
>NW_006408670.1:4504983-4507947 GCF_000296735.1 Chrysochloris asiatica
CTCACTTAAAAATCGCAAAACACATACTGAGATGGAAATGGACTTTCTCCATGAAACAATGTTAAAGTTTTCATGCTTCCCTGTCATTGTTAAGTGCCATCATGTCAGTTTGGGCTCATAACGACTTGGTACAGGGTTTCTAAGGAACGGCTGGTGGGTTTGAACTGTGGACATTGCAGTTAGCAGGCTAGTGTTTACCCTCCACTGCCCTTACTGCCCTACTTCTCGTGTTCTGGGCATGAGATTCACCTTTTATGCTTCCTTCTCCACACAATGTGTCTACGCTCCCCACCTACAGTTCATTTTTCCAACTTAGTTCACATTAGAAAATTCAAGTCCTCCTTTGAGTCCCTCAAGTTCTACTGATAGCAGGTTCTCCTTTTTCCTGCTTTGATGATCCTTGGCCTGTCCCATAAATTCTTATTCTGAAATTTTAATCTTTCTTCTCTTTCAAAGTTCCCCACACCTAGTCTCTTTTACTATCTGGATGAGGATTTGCATGCAGTTATATTGTGCTCTTCATCTGACACTTAGGTCAAATATTTCACTGAATCTTTCTTTCTATTTTGCTGTTAACTAGGGTAGAGACATTAGTCCTGAATCTCTTTCAGTAAAATAAAAAAAAAGAAAGGAGGAACACTAACACATTATAAATCAATCAAATGAATAAATCAAGATATAATTGGTAACATGTAAAAGAACCAACTGTTTTGGATAGAAGTGTGGGTCAGAAATGTACTTTATTGGAAGTTGAAAACACTTCAGATATCAGAAATAAGCAAGGATCTGAAGGCAGAGGGGTGTAGATCAGGTGATGTAGAGACATTAATTTAAAAAATCTCATAGTCATGCCAACCTAAATAACAACAGCAGTGACAACAAACATCAACATCTAAGAGCAGAATCAAATCATAAAATGAATATCTGAGGTTAAATTGAAGGACACAGACAAGTTCAACAACTCAATTATGGAGTAACTCTAATGAATTCTAGTGCATGAGTGCTGGGTGGAACCTGTGGATGTGAGAGACTCTTGCTGTAGGTGTGTAGATGCCAGAAGAGCACATCTCTAAGACCTCAGACTGCAGGACTGAATTCCACAAAGACTGCAGTAAAATCTATTTTGCATTGGTGAGCTCTACAGGAACACTAAGGCAGGGTGTCCTGGAAACATGGAAACTTCTCTATGGATGATTTTGACTTGAGGACTATCTTCTGGCTTTGCCAACTTTCTTAGAACTGCACTGCAGACTAAGACACTTCCACTAACTTCAACCTTCCTTCGATCCCTCTCTTCTACACTAGAGAGAGGACTTAAGAGAGTGAGATTTACATTATTCTTGGTTTTCTCCACATTTTCTCTCATTGGCATTTCCCCTATGTCATGGATAGAATTATGTCCCCCAAAGTTATGTTGAAGTTCTAACTTCCAGTACTTGTGAATCTGATCTTGTTTGGAATTAGGATCTTTGGAGATGTCATCAGTTAAGCTAGTAAAATATTATACTGGATTAAGGTAGGTGCTTATGAATTATGTGTGGTGTCCTCATGAAATGAGAAGAGACAGAAACAAACTCACACAGAAGAGAGCTATATGATGATGGAGGCAAAGATTGGCATGATCTATGGAGTCTTGAGGATTAAGAAAGGTGTGCTACAATTCTGTATTCTTTCACCATACTTATTCAACCTATATGCTGAGCAAATAATCTGAGAAGCTGAGTTATATGAAGGAAAACGTGGCATCAGGATTGGAGGAAGACTCAATCATTAACATCCTGCGATATGCAGATGATACAACCTTGCTTGCTGAAAGTGAAAAGGACTTAAAACATTTAGTGATGAAGATCAAAGAGCACAGCATTCATTATGGATTATATCTCAATGTAAAGAAAACAAAAATCTTCACCACTGGACCAATAAACAACATTCTTATTAACAGAAAAGATTGAAGTTGTCAAGGACTTCAATCTTCTTGGATCAACTATCAACATTCATGGAAGCAGCAGTCAAGAAATCAAATGACGTATTGCATTGGGCAATGTGCTGCATGAGAACTTTTTAAAGTGTTGAAGAGCAGAGATGTCAGCTTGAGGACTAAGGTGTGCCTGACCCAAGCCACGCTATTTTCAATAACCTCATATACATGTGAAAACTGGTGAATAAGGAAGACCGTAGAAGAATTGATGCTTTTGAGTTATGGTCTTGGAGAAGAATATTGAAAGTGCCATGGGCTGCCAAAAGAACCAACAGATCTGTGTTGGAAGAAGTGCAGCCAGAGTGGACAAACTTGGTCTCTCATACTTTGGACATATTGTCAGGAGGGACCAGTCACTGGAGAAGGATATATAAATCACTGGAGGAGGAGGAGGGTCAGAGAAAAAAGCAAGACCCCCAGCGAGATGGATTGGCACAGTGGAAGCATCAATGGACTCAAGCATGGCAATAATTGCGAGGTTGACCCAGGAATGGGTTTTTTCCTCAAGTCTTCAGAAGAAATCAACACAAGTTACATCCTCACTTTGGACACCTGGCCTCTAGAACTGTGAAAGAATTTCTATTCTTAAAGCCAGCCAATGTGTAGGATTTTGTTACAGCAGTCCTAGGAAACTAGTCAAAGCCAGTTGCCATCCTGACTATTACAATTCAAGGAACCTACCTTGATGTCTTCTTCTTGGAAAACCCAAAGTAGCACAAATAGTACTAAGATTGATCTAAGAAAAAAGGCAATAAATTGAGTGATTTTTACCTGTATCTTTCACTTACATGTGAAGAAACCATCCAGGTTGTTAGCTGGGGCATGGATTATCTCTGGCACAAGGTAATGCCTTGATTGCAAAATATTGAAGTGATGGTGACTGTACAGGAAAACTGAATACCCTCCAAATGGCCACTTTCACATGTGTTTTCACTTTAATGGCCACTTTTGCATGTGTTGCCACTTTTCCTTTCCTCTGGTGTTCC
>NW_006408670.1:4508047-4508716 GCF_000296735.1 Chrysochloris asiatica
TGTTCCAAGGTTGAGTATGCATCACTATTTACCTCTGTCCCACTAGGCCATGCAAACCTCTCTCAGTGTTCCCCTATCTATCTTGTTTTTCCACTCCTCCCCCATTCTTGTATTGCCCTCCCGAACACCCAAAGTAAACCTCCCACCCCAACCCCATTGTGGTTACCTTATATTCCATTAGTTCTTCCCTTCATTTAAGACAGTCTATTTTACCCATTAATCTACCTGGCCTTCTCACCACCTGGATCTCTGTTCCTCTGTGTTTACCTTTTTTCACATTGTAATTGTTTTGATCATAGATTGACCTCCCAGATCCTTTGTTCTTATAATTTTATTCTGTTCTTAACTTTTCTGTTTGTCGACTGAGTTCAGGTTGATGCTGCCATGTACATCATTATGTAGTTGTTCTGTGTTCATGTTGGTTCTCAGTTCACAGACCTTCCTTTAGGATGTTTTTCATAACAGGGCAAAATCCCGTAGCTTCTGTTTTTCCTGGACTCTTTTTTTTTTTTAATTCCCTCCATATATCATCAGTTAAAAGTATTTCTCTTTATCCACCATAGCTTTTTTTTAAAAAAAACACACAAACAAAAAATCCCACTCAGGCATATATAATAAATTACATCTCCAAAGGGCACATTCTGTAAGTCTGCTCCTGGCCACCAGTTC
>NW_006408670.1:4509513-4521372 GCF_000296735.1 Chrysochloris asiatica
ATGGCACTTCACAACAACAACAACAACAACAGTTAATGTGAGGTGGGTAGTTTACAAGAAGCCTCTTATCTCTTTCAGTGGCAGGGCAGGCCTAGCAGAGCAAATGGCTGAAGACATAATTGTTAGATACTGCATGATTAAGGACAACATTCATGTGGAAATAAGTCTAAAACTATAAAATACATGCTTAGGAGTCCTGTGTGGCACTCTAGGATAAGCACTCAAAGGCAAGGTTATTCTGAACCACAAGGTCAGTGGCTCAAACTCACCAACTACTCCTCAGAAACTCTATATAAGGACACTGTGGGTTGGAACCAACTCGATGGCACATAACAACAACAAAGAGAACGTTTATTCTCCATATCACCTAAAAAGCTCTACTTAAGAAATTTTTCTACCCTTCCCTAGTGAAAACTCATATTTAGCTCTGTTGAAAGATACTGTTGAGACCTATACCTCATAATGTAAAATTAGGTCCACTCAATAACTGCCCCATCTCCTTTCATACCTGACAAATAACAAAAGTAAAATTCCAATGCAGTCTAGCTGTGGACATGCTGGACATGACAATGGAGGACAATCTTTATATACCTGTAAGAGGCAGGGATATACGACTGGTCTTAATTTTGAGGAAATTAGATCAATGCCAGAATCAAAGATCACTGAAGAAAACACTTTCGACTTAGAGGCATATAGTCAATTTGAACTGTAAGCTTGATAGTTCAAACTTACCAGCTGCTTCTTGGAAGCCTAATACAGGATTGCTATGAATCAGTGCCAACTCAACAAGAGTTAACAACAACAACAACTTAGTATAAAATTTCAAAAGGTAATTTGAAAAGACAAAGTAAACTACTATAATAAAATGTGTTAAAATCTGGAATTACAAAAACAAAAGGGAAGAAACACACTCAGCGTTTCTCAAGCTGAAAGAACTGAAGAAAAAAATCAAGTCTCTACTTGAAATCATGAAAGAGTCTATGGGCAAATACTGAATGATGCTGAAAGTATCAAAAGATGATAAAAGGAATACACAGTCACTGTACCAAAAAGAAATCAATGTTCAACCATTGAACATTGATCAACAACCAATGATACTGAAGTAGCATATGATCAACAACCAATGATACTGATGGAAGAAGTCCAAGGTGCAGTGAAGGCATTGGCAAGGAGCAAGGCTTTGGGGATTGATGACATACAAGTTGAAATCTTTAACAAACTGAAACAGCACTGGAGTAACTCCACTTATCTGTGCCAAGAAATTTGGAAGAGAGCAACCTGGCCAACTGATTGGAAGAAATCCATATTTGTGCCTATTCCAAAGAGAGATGACTCAATGAATGCAGAAATCATCAGACAAAAGCATTAATGTCGCATGTGAGCAAATTTTTTTTCTAAATATAAATCTAAAAACAACTGCAAAAGCACACTGACAAGGTTCAAGACAATTTCAGAAGAGGACATTTAAAAAAAGGCATAGTATTGCTGATATCATATGGATCTTGACTGAAAGCAGAGAACACCAAAAAATGTTTATCTGTGCTTTATTAACTATGCAAAGCTTTCCACTGTGTGGACCATGACAAGCTATGGTCAACATTGTGGAGAATGAGTATTCTGGACACTCCATTGTGTTTATGAGGAACCTGTACACAGAACAAGAGGCAATTGTTCAAACAGAAAAGGGAATCGTAAATGGTTCAAAATCAGAAGAGGTGTGCACCAGGCTTGTATTTGCTCACCACACTTATTCAATCTGTATGCTGAACAAATCATCTGAGTAGCTGGATTATATGAAGAAAAACATGGCATCAGGGTTGGAGGAACACTCATTAACAACCTGCAATATGTAGATGATACCGCCTTGCTTACTGAAAGTAAAGAGGACTTAAAATACTTACTGATGAAGATCAAAGACCACAGCCTTCAGTGTGGTTTGCAATTCTATTTAAAGAAAGCAAAATTCTCACCACTGGAACAATAAATAACATAATAAATGGAGAAAAGATTGAAATTGTCAAACTCATCATTTTGCTTTGATCCACTATCAACACTCATGAAAGCAGCAGTCAAGAAATCAAACAATGTATTGCATTAGAAAAATATGCTTCACAAGACCTCTTTAAGTGCTTAAGAGCAAGGATGTCAGTTGAGAACTAAATTGCACCTGACCCAAGCCATGTTATAGCCTCAAATGCATGTGAAAGTTGGACAATGAATTAGGAAGACCATAGAAAAATGATGCATTTGAGTTATGGTATTGGAGAAGAATATTAAAAGTACCATGAACTGACAAAAAGCAAACACATCTGCATTAGAATAAGTACAGCCAGAATGCTCCTTAGAAGCCAGGATGGCAAGACTTTGTGGCTCATATTTCAGTTGTATTATCAGAGGGGACAACATGCTTGGTAAAGTGGAGGGTCAGTGAAAAAGAGGAAGATCCTCAGCAAGATGTATTGGCACATGGCAGCGACAATGGACTTAATAGCAGTAATGATTGTGAGGATGGCACAGAACAAGGCAGTATTTCCTTCTGTGGTGCATAGGGTCAGTATGTGTCAGAACTGACTTGACAGCACATATCCATAACAACAGCATCTTAGTATAAAGGAATTGATACTGTAGCATTGTTCCTAGAGAATGGAGGGGGGGTGGGTGGTGGTGGTGGAAAGTTTTCCCTGGAGTGGCTCTTAGAAACTTAGAAGAAGCAGTGCCCCAAATCCAGCAAAATGAAGAAGTCTGAATTGCCCTGGCAAAAACAAAATGAATGAGTAAAAAAAGCCAAGGGAAGTAGGGGTTCTGAAATAAATACATTCCATAAGAACAAAAGATTTTGTGCTCCACAAGAAGAACCACAGACTCACTTCTTTTAAAACTAACAAGAATTGACTGTTGAGAGGGGAAGGAATAAAATAACAATTCAGTGAGCGGTCTCCTTGGTGGTTTGATAAGAGTCACAGAGGTGGACTCATTAATAATCATAGGAATTATGGAATTCCAAAGAAATACAAGCCAGGTATTGGCTTAACTGCCAGATGTCAGGGAACTTTAATAAAATAAATGACCAGAAAGTTCAGAAACATAACTATGAGTCCTTGGAGCTGTGGTAATGGAGATGATGGTGTAGGGCATCTTGATGAGCAGCTAACAAGGGTGCTTCCTAATATCTATAACCAGACAAAAAGTAAGAATAGAGGATCACAAAGCTGGGAGCAATTGCCTTAATAGAAAGTTATGATTTCTTGCTTCATCAAAATCTGGGAACCCACTGACATATTCCTAGAAAGAAAAGCCTGTGTTACCATGGCAAATATGTTGTTGTTGTTAAGTGCCCTCAAGTCTATTCCTACTCTTAGCAACACGGTATAGGGCTTCCCAGGAACAGTTGGTGGGTTTCAATAGCTAATTTTGTGGTTTGTAGTCGAATATAGACTATGAAAACTCCCTCTGTTCTGAGGAAAAGAGAATAGCCAGACATTACAAAGTCCACTGAACATTGTCCAAATGGACACTGATAGCAAAGACCCAAAGTGACATTACCAACCTTCACTTTAAAAGTGAAGGCATACACTACATTTAGGTAAAATTTGAAGTTTGCTAGTCTGTCTCACAGTGAATGGGTTCATGAATCTACTCAGTGGTAATTTCTTCGGTCCCTGAGTATATAGTCAGAATTTACATCCTTAGCAGCTGAAGTCACCCTCTACTGGGTCTCTGGGATATAGGATAAGAGCTATCGTAGTGGGAAAGGTCAAGTGGAAAGTTGAGAAGGGAAGAAGCATCAATTACAAGTCCAGTAATGGCTTCCCTTGGTGGTTGAAGATGTGGTCACCTTTGAAATTATCTCCTTACCCTCCTGCCAAGACAGGAAACAAACAGAACAAAACAAAGTGATATTGTATCCCAGGGGAGATGCAAAGATTTGTATCAACATTAAAAACTCAAAGAATGAAGGGATGCTTAGCTCTATCACATCTCCATTTAATTTACAAGGTTAGCCCTTTCAAATACTGGATGAATCGTAGAAAAAACAAACAAACCAACTGTTGGCTAACATAAACTAATCAAATAAGAGTGATGTTTTCAGTCAGACATAGTATTGATACTAAAGCAGATAAATGTGCCCTTAAGTACATTGTATACAAACATTAAACTGGAAAGTGTACTTTTTCCATTCCAAAAGTAAAGAGGGTCAGAAATATTTCATGCTTACTTTGGATAGATAACAATATTTATTTGTATTTTGTTCCAGGGATATATTAACTCTCTCATCCTCTGTTACAATGTAATCCAATAAGCTCTGGAGTGCCTGGATATCCCACAGAATACTTGAGTGATCCATTACAATGATGACCGCATGCTTATTGAATAGATTATACCCAGTACACTGGAGGCCTTAGTGGAGGTGTATGTGCTCTAGAAAGTAGAAGATAAATTCTAAAAATAGGAACTGGCCACATAAGTAAGATTTGGGCGTTCAATTGTTAGAAGCGTGCTGAAATATCCCTTCTAAAGTGAAAGTCATTTTGTAGCATCATGAATCCCTTGACACAAAGGAGTAAGCATGGGGCTTAATGGGATTCACTGGGCTCTGCAAACAATACACTGCACATTTTTGAATACTATTGTAGCCCATAAAGTGGATGAAACAAAACCTTGCCAACTTAGAGTGAGCCCCAGAGTAAGAAAGATCCTGCAGCAAGCAGGTCCAGGCTGTGTTGCCAGTTGCCCTGACACAGAGCGATGCGATTCAAAATGTGCTATGATATTGGAAGTGTCATAGGTTGAAAAAGTAGCTAGAGAGGAGAAATCACAATGCAGATCCTTGGGGTTCTAGAGCAAGGCCATGCATCAGCAACAGAGAAATATGCACCTCATGAGAAACAACTTTTGATATATTTTTATTGTGTTACATGCTGTCAAGGCAATTTCAACTCATAACGACCCCATGTGACAGAGTAGAATGGTTTTTTAAGCTGTAATCTTTCCAGGAGAAGATGACTGTAATAGTCACAGTTTGTATCAACTTGACTGGGCCAGGATCCTCAGAAGTTTGACAGTTAATATGTAGTAATCCTCCATGATGAGATATAATGTAACTCCATGATGAGATCTGCTATGAGCAACCAATCAATTGAAAGCACATTTCCTGGAGGGTGTGGCCTGCTTCCAATTTATTGGACAGTCTGGAAGAGCTTGCTTCTTTCTGCTAGGTCTGAATCCTGTATCTGACCTGTCATCTGACCACCATTTCTTTACAAATGAGCCAATAGTTTGCTCTTTTACCAGCCAATATGGGAGTCATCAGCAGCTTGTCTTGCCTTCCTGACCAACAGATTTTGGCCTTAACCTCCTCTACAATTTATTCAGTATGTATGATAAGTATATATAATCTGAGATGATGCGTTATATAGAGAAGAAATTGACATCAGGATTGGAGGAAGACATCAATAACTTGCAATACTCAGATGACATAACTTTGGTTGCTGAAAGCTAAGAGGACTTGAACTATTTACCAATGAAGAATACATTTTCCAGTAGAAGTCATTGCATCTCAGTGTAAAAAAATGAAAGTTCTTATAACTAGACCAATAAATAACACCATGATAAATGGAGAAAAGATTGAAGTTGTCAAATGCTTCAATTTTCTTGGATCCATCAGTGCTTTATGGAAGCAGAAGTCAAGAAATCAAACAATTTATTACATTAGGCAAATCTGCTGCACAAGATCTCTTTAAAGTGTTCAAGACCAAAGATGTCATCTTGAGGACTAAGGTGTGCCTGATCTATGTCATAGTATTTTCGATGACCTTATATACATGCAAACACTGTACAATGGATAGGAAGACTGTAGAAGAATCGATGCATTTAAATTATGGTGTTGGAGAAGAATATTGCAAGTACCATGAACTGCCAGTATAGTAAACAAATCTGTGCTGTAAATACAGCCAGGATGACGATCTCTTATACTTTGGGCATATTATCATGAGGGAACAGATCCTGGAGAAGACATAATGCTTGGAAAAGTAGAGGGTCAGCAAAAAAGAGAAAGACCTTCAACAAGATGGGTTGACATAGTGGCAGCAACAATGAGCTCAAATGTAATAACAATTGTGAGGATGGCAGAGTTTTGTTCTGTTGTGCATAGGGTTGCTTTGAGTTAGAATGGATTCAACAGCACCTAACAACAACTGTGTGAGCTATTTCCTTGATAAAAACTTCTCTTTATATGTACATATAAAGAGTGTTAGGCTAGGTTCTCTAGAGCAAAACCAGTGAAAAATATATATGCTTTTATAAAGAGAAGTTTATATCAAGGAAATGGCTCCCACAGTTGTAGAGATGGACAAGTCCCAAATCCATGGATCAGATGAAACAGTGGTAGGATAGACAGCAGGAAGGTAGGCAGATGTCAGGCTGATGATGACTTCCAGGATTGGCAGGTGACAGAGTAGACCTCTGACTCAAGTTCCAATGACAAGACAGATGCAGGAACCAGCTCTAGCAGAAAACCAGGAAGCTTTTCCCAAGTGTCCAAAATATTGGAAGCAGTTCACACCCTCGAAGAAATGTCCTTTCAATTAATTGGCTGCTTATAGCAAATCTCATCATAGAAGTGATTACAATATATTGGTTATCATCATGGGGCATAACTACTCAAATGCCAACCAACAGAGTATCCTGTCCCAGTCAAAGTGACACAGAACATTCATTATCACATATATTTAAGCTTCACTGATTTTGCTTCTCTAGAAAACCTAGCCTAAGATAATCACCATGTCTTTCTCTTGCAGATCCACTGAGTGGATTTGAACCCCCAACTTTTTGAATAGCCATTGAGAAGACACTATCATGTGGCCCATTCAACTTAAATGTTAATTATCTGGCTCTTTACAGAAAACATTTGCCAAACCATGATGTAGAAATCTTCCTGACATATAGTATGTAAACAATACGTATCCATTAATTTATCCAACAGTGTGCCTAGGACAAAATTAGCACTCAAAAGTGGTACATTCTATGGTTGGTTTGATTTAAAAAAAAAAAAAAATATGTGACAGATCTGAGAATAAAATCTTTAAAAATTCATAGAGTAAAACCTTCATTCAAATAGATTATCAGATAACCTGCTAAGATTGCAGGTTTATATACTTTCCACTTTTCTGTAGAAGAAAAGGGAAATGAGTGAAAAGAGAGAAATTTCATTGCCTGGTTGTTTTGTGACCCATTTAATTTTTGTGTTTGTTTTCAAGCTACAGCTAAGTAGGGTTCCTTTAAGCCCCTGTTAAAGGTGAATTTCCCTGGAAGGGGTTTTGGCCTCCTATTTCCCACTAAGGTTTGGGGTCTATATGCTCCTTGACTGGCAATCTGGAAGGGATTCTTTTGGAAGCTGTATTCACTGAAATGAAAATGATTTTGGTTTTTAAAGTTTTTATTGTGAATTGGGTGTTAATTTACATGGGGGAACATCAGTTTTACATTCATCGTTTCATTGCAATGATTACAATCTCCTGTGTGCATCATCATTCAACAGTATTTACTGCTATTTCCTCTTTTTTTTTTTTTTTTGCGGGGAGGGGGATGTACACAAAAACACTCAGGAATATATAATCATGAAGTTGATTTTTAAATTGCTCATTGGTGTGTTCATAAGGAAGCATCTGCTTTTTTGCTAAGAACAAAATCATGAAGTTATAGACATTTGTAACAGAACCCTTGCTTTCCCTCTCTTCTTTGACTTTTTCAGACAAGGGTTTTTACGTTTTTGTTTTTTTATTATTATTATTGTGGGAAAGCCACTTGGTAGTTGTGTAAATTCTTCAGTACCTTCTCAGAAGGAAATTTTTAAATGAAAAACAAAACAAAACTGCATATGGTTACTAAGAATATTAATTATACTGAAATGACAATTATCAAAAATTTAATAAGCATAAAATGTTATATTATAATGTGATTATTAAAACATTGTGAATCCACTAACAATCAACATTTCAAAGTAGCATTGAGTGCATACAATATTTCAAAATGTTTGCAATTGTAATGTGATATAAAAATGTCAATGATTTCAAACAGTAGCAAAGTCATAGGTATTGTTAACGCAACTGTAGTTGTCTATATTCATATTGAAGGAAATGCTAAATTTCAGTGATTAAAAAACATTGATGAAATAATTTCCTCATACATTTTTTAAAGATTTTATTGTGAATTGAGTGATAGTTTACATGAGAGAACATCAGCTTTACATTCATCCTATTTCATTTTATTGCAATGATTAAAATCCCCTCTGTGCATCATCATTTGCCTCCATTCCCTCTGTGTGTGTTTCTTTTTTGTTGTTGTTGTTTTTTATATACATTGAAGCACTCAGGAATATATAACCATTCAAACAACTGAAGGGCATACCCTGGAAGCCTGCCCCTGGGACACCAGCACACAGCCCCTTTCCCTCCTTGAGTCTAGAGTCCCCAGCTGCTCCATCTTTTCATGTCATCATCTCTGCCTCCATCTCTGGCGTCGCTGCTTCTCTGGATAGGGTCCCGCACTCCGCTCTTTTCCTTGATGTTCACAGGGCCCTCTGCTCCTGGACTGCAAGATCAACCATTCCTTTCTTTTTGTTACAAAACATCTACCTTTACATTTACAACATTCACCATCAGTCCTGAAAGCAATTATTCACTATTGAACCACAGAGTCTTATCCCCATCTCCTTTCACCAGTACTGTCTAGACTGGTTGGAAACCACTCAGTGGAGAGTATATCTTCCCCCGCTGAAACTAAAGTCTCTCTTGAAAACTTTTAAGCCAGTCACTTCATGCCTTTGTAGCAACCCTTGCCACCATTTTGAGTAGCCAGTGTCTAAGTTGCCTATCCTTGCTCCTCATACATCTTAATGGACTGCCTTTGTCTACATCAACCATGAAATTACTTGTATACTCTGCAGTCTGATTCTTCTATCAGAAATCTAACTTTGTGTCAATTTAACTTTAGGGTAAACTTAGACCCAGACATTACATTACTCAAAGAGAGCTACTTTTTAAACTGAACCTCTCAATCACAAGGAAACTTATTTTGCTTTTACAAAAATCTTACACATTCTAAGTATTAACTTCTGAAATTTTTATAAGTTTTTATGAGCCAGTCCTTAAAACCAAAGTAAATAAAGTGTATTCGAAATAGAACAATTTTATATAGTATAAAGTTTATACAAGGAACTCTATATATGCTTATAAGTAGCCTGGAAATGTGTTAGAACATTTGGTCATAGCTAATGTACACTTGGAGTCCTGGTGTAGCACTGTGGGCTAATGCATCAGAAAGCAAAGTCAGTGGTTCAAGCTCATCAGCTGCTCCTTGGAAACCCTATACATGGTCGCTCTGCGTCGGAATCAACTCGACAGCACTTAACAACAACAACAACAATGTACGTTCAATGTAGTAATGTAAATAAGGAAGACCATAGAAGATTAGACGCATTTGAGTTATGGTGTTGGAGGAGAATATTGAAAGCACCATGAGCTGCCAAAAGAACCAACAGTTCCGTGTTGGAAGAACTGCAGCCAGAGATGCAAGCCAGAGATGGAAGCCAAGATGGCCAAACTTCACTTCTCATACTTCGGCTATATTGTCAGGAGGGACCAGTCTCTGGAGAAGGATATCATGTTTGGTAAGTTGGAGGGTCAGAGAAAAAGAGGAAGACCCCCAACAAGATGGATTAGCCAAGCGGCAGCATCGATGGACTCAAGCGTGGCAACAATAGTGAGGTTGGCCCAGGATTGGGCAGTGTTTCGTTCTGCCGTGTATAGGGTCTCTATGAGTCGGTACCAACACAATGGCACCTAACAACAACAACAACAATGTACATTTAGAAAGTTGGTGAGATGGATGTAGAATTATAAAATTCACAAATAATCTGCTAAACAGCACTAGGCTACAGTTGCTCCTGCTAAGTAATCCACGCCACATCATGGGATTTGTTTTTTGCAGTGCCTGACCATCATGCTTTTACATGTGCATTTATTACTAAGAAGTTGCTCTTCTTATTATTATAGTTGATAAAATAATAATGATATTTTGCGGTTGCTGTGCATCTCTCTTTGTTCCTTGACTTTGTTTGCACAGGAAAATTAAAGGAAGAAATTGCTATTTAGTGCATTTATACCTCTGCAGCATAAACCAGCAAGAAAGCACAAGTTCAGAATTATCAATGAGCAGAAGCTAACACATTATGGAGCTATGCAAATCAGCACACTTGAGGAAACAAGTTAAAGTCATTGCTCTGTCAATTTAAACAGAGCTGCTGGCACTCAATACTGAGAGTTAGGAGAAACAGAGAAGGAAGTATCTATAGTGTCACTCTTCCCCAAATTAATCCCTTTCTGGGAGAATATAGTTATTAATAGATTTACAAAGTCGGTTTGTCATGTATCCAGTTGTCATTATCTCCTCTTTCTTTCTTTCTTTCTTTCTGTCATATACTCACTTTTCCTTTATGTCCTAAAATGAGATTTCAGGCACTTCAACTTGTACTGGAGTCTTGTTGTGGCACTGTAGGATAAGCACTGGACTGCTTTAAGCAAGGTTGGCAGTTCAAACTCACTAGTCTCTCATAGGAAACCTTATACAGGGTCATTATGAGTCAGAACAGATTCTGTGGCACTTAGCAACAACAATAAACTTGTACTTGTTGAAGAAATGTAAGAAGACGTAGGATTGAAAGTATCCTAATGAATATCAGGCAGAACTTAAAACCAAAATAAATAAAATGTACTCTAAATATAACAATTTTATATAGTATAAAGTTGGTATCCTGTTGTTGTTGTTGTCAGGTGCCGTCGAGTTGGAACCGACTCATAGTGACCCCATGCACAGCAGAACGAAACAATGTCTGATCCTGGGCTAACCTCACTATTGTTGGTATCCTCACTGGTATCCTGTTAGAATTCTCCTAAATCTAACATTTTAGGATTCTACTATGGCACTGTAGGGTAAGCACTGGATTACTAACCAAGGTTGGCAGTTCAAACACACTAGCTGCTTCTTGAAAACCCTACACAGGATTGCTATGACTTGGACCTGACTCAACAGCACTCAACAGCCACAACAACTTCACAGGATTGGAAATCAATGACTGTTTGAATACCAACACAGAGTAAACACTAACTGAAAATTATTATGGGCCATGCTTTCCAATAGGATCAAGAGTACAGAGATTAACAAGGTTAAACTGTAGTGAAATAGATAAATGCACACACAGATTATTGAAAAATCATGTGATGACTTCTGTAAGAGAGGCAAGAACAAGGAGCTAAACCAAAACTGAAGAAGTGTATAAGATGTTTTCTGGAAGGTGTGATACTTGAAATGACTTCTAATGAATGACAACTAAAGGGAAGCACAGATCTTCCTATTCAGAGAGAAGAGCAGAAAGGTAAGTGAGAGGGGAAACACTAAAGAAATAACAAGTATTTTGTATGGCCAGTCACCCATTCCCTTCAAGTCCATTCCAACTCATAGTGACCCCACATGTGTCATAGTAGAAGTGTGATCCAGGGGGGTTTCAGTGGTTGATTTTTGGAGAAGCAGGTTGCCATGTCTTTCTTCAAAACCTGTTTGAGTAGACTATAACTTTAATCTTTCCATCAGCAGTTGAATGCATTAACCATGTATGTGCAATGATGGTAGAATCTTAAATGTGTGCGGGTCAACATCTAGCCCTCAGTGCATTGCCATGTGTGGAACTGGAATACAGATATCTGGAGTTAAGATGCTCGGTGAGTAAAATACAATCTGTTTTTTGATCCAGAGATACCATATTTCCTGTCAGAATATCTATCTATGCCTTTATCTATCTACCTA
>NW_006408670.1:4522189-4524462 GCF_000296735.1 Chrysochloris asiatica
TGGTTCAGAGTTCTGGGACCATCCCCTGAGCCTGCTTGGTCGGGTATTCTATGTTGTTGTTGGCGGAGCTCTCTGCTATATGTCCACCCGATCCACCATCTTGTTTGTTCTTCCGAAAATGAATGTTTTAAGTTAGAAAATAAGAGAACAAAAACGTTGTCAGCAATATCTATACAGTACTGTAAAAGGATAGACTAGTCTATAATGGATAATTTATTAGTATATTTTAGTGGGCTAAAATTCTACATATGTTTGCTATCTTTTAAAAATTTTAAATTAAAATATATATCAAAAAATTTTAAGACTTTGATAAAGGAAATGAGGGTAAATTGCTATAATTTGATGAACTTGACCTAACCTCATGGAGGTTGTTGTTGTTATGTGCCATGGAGTCGGTTCTGACTCATAGCGACCCTGCATAGGGTTTCCAAGGCTGTAAATCTTTACAGGAGCAGAAAGGCTCATCTTTCTCCAATGGAAAAGCTGGTAGTTTCGAACTGCTGGCCTTGAGGTTCGCAGCCCAATTCATAACCACTATGCTACCAGAGCTCCTTCAAACTCACAGAGGTTGTGATTGTTGTTGTTATGTGCCATGGAGTTAGTTCTGACTCATAGCGACCCTGTACAGGGTTTCCAAGGCTGTAAATCTTTACAGGAGCAGAGAGTCTCATCTTTCTCCCATGGAAGAGCTGGTAGTTTTGAACTGCTTACCTTGAATTTCGAAGCCCAATTGATAATCACTATGCTACCAGAGCTCTTTATACTCATGGAGGTAGTAGATCTAAATACCAACAGAGAGGGAAGGAGTCTTCACACCAAGTATCAATGCTGTCACCTTTGTATACAGGGTAGATAGGGTCAGGCAGCTTAGAAATTGGCTACCTAAATGAAGGAGTGATAAAGGCACAAATGACTGGCTTGCAAGTTTTCAAGAAAGAGTATAGTTTAAGAGTGTGCAGGGGAAGATAGAGTCCCCACTGAATAGTTTCCATCTTGTCTAGATGGGTCTGGTGAAAAGAGATGGGGATAAGATTTGTATGATTCAATAGCGAGACCTTATCCAGAGAAGCAGCGACAACAGAGATGGAGTCAGAAATGGGGACATGGAGAAAGGAATCAGCTGAGGACTCTAAATTCATGCAAAGAGAGGGACTGAGTGCTGGTGGTCAGGAGGCAGGCTTGCAGAATATGCTTTTTGGTGGTGTAAATCATTATATATGCCTGAGTGCTTAAAAAAGAAAGAAAGAAAGAGCTAAAATGAATAGAGAGGAATACTGTTAACTGATGGTGCATGGAGCGGATTATAATAATTGCAATGAAACAAATATATGATTTGTTGAATGTAAAACTGATGATCTGCCCTGTAAACTTTCACAGTTCACAATAAAAACTGAAAAAAAAAAAAAAAATGAGGACTACCAAAACTAATAGAAAAAATATATAAAAAAACAGAACAAAAATCACACTGATCATTCCAAATTAGGAAATAATAAACCACACTGATCATTCCAAATTAAGAAATTCAGGGGTGGAAGGAAATAGAGAAATTCTGAAAAAGACAAATGAAAAACACAAGTATTACATCAAAAATGAAGCCAATATTCACTGAAACTCTGCTTTATTCACTATTAAAATTCACCTGTTGGTTTTTAGACATACATTTAAAACAGAAAACTTCAAAGTCAAAGGATGAGATAGAATATATCAGACTAATTTATTTTTATTTATCCAAGAGTAATAAAATATTAACACCATTGAAGTGTCAAAGACTTCATTTTGCTTGGATCAACTATCAACACTCAAGGAAGCAGCAGTCAAGAACTCAAATGACATATTGCATTAGGCAAATCTGTTGCAAAAGACCACTTTAAAGTGTAAAAGAACAAAGATATCAGTTTGAGAACAAGACATACCTGACCTAAAGTCGTTTTTAGGAGAGGAGTCATTGATTTTGCAGTCCAGGAGTGGAGGTCCCTGGGATCATCAAGGGAGGAGAGGCAGAAGGTGGGACCCTATCCAAAGAGGCAGTGTTGCCAGAGATGGAGGCAGAGACGATGATATGGAGAGATAGAGTAGCTGGGGACTCTGGACTCAGGAAGGGAGAGGGTCTGTGTGCTGATGGCTGTGGGCAGGCTTGCGGGGTGTAGCTTTGGTTGTTTGATGATGCATGGAGGGGATTGTAATCATTGCAATGAAATGAGATACGATAGGATGAATGTAAAGCTTATGTTCTCCCATGTAAACTATCACTTAATTCACAATAAAAACTTAAA
>NW_006408670.1:4527166-4527697 GCF_000296735.1 Chrysochloris asiatica
CTCAAGCGTGGCCACAGTAGTGAGGTTGGCCCAGGATTGGGCAGTGTTTTGTTCTGCTGTGCATAAGGTCGCTAAGGGTCAGTAGGGACCTACTCAATGGCACCTAACAACAACAAAAATTGGACTCTACCCTGGCCAGAGGTCTAAAGCTATGTGCATATGAATTGGGTTAGTTCAAGGCAGAAGAAAAAAGTGACCTTGAGTGTTTTAAAAGGTTTATGTGTTTGATTGCCTTTTGAATATTGGTTTCTCCTGCCTGTTATTGTAAAATAGACATTCATATTATAGGAATATTGGGAATTATGATTACAAAGATCTGTAAACCTGCCTTCAACCAATACCTGATGGATTTACTAAAAGGGAGTTAGAAGTTGCCAGGAAAAAAATAGGCTTTTTGCTTTAAGACTTTGTAGAGTATAGGGCAGTAGGTGGAATTCTGAGCCCCACCCAGAACCTCAGAATTGGTACATTTGCATTTGAAAAGACTTGCAGATCAACCCAGAACTGATGGAAAAACAGAAGATTCAAGCG
>NW_006408670.1:4527919-4528431 GCF_000296735.1 Chrysochloris asiatica
CTGAGAGAGAAGGGGACAGATGGTGTGGATTCAAGGAGATGTGTGTGAACACCCAAACTTGTAGCTGGTACCCATTTGACCTAGCTTGGATGGCTTGGGTTGAGCTGACGAGATGAGGATAAATATTTGATACTCGGAGCAAGTGTCAATTGCTACAGTTTGATGAATTGGACTTTTACTTACGAATGCAGTTGCTCAAAATTCCAACTGGAATGGAAGATGCTTCAGATCAAGGAACACACTTGTCTCCTCAGTATATTGGATTGATAGGGAAAGGCAGTTTAGACATTGGCTATAAAGGAATTCTGTTTTGACACTGTAGGATCAGCCCTGGACTACAAACTATAAGGTCAGCAGTTCAAATTCACCAACTGCTCCTCCAAAACCCTATACAGTGTCACTATGAATCAGAACTGACTTGAGGGTAATTAAGAAAAACAACAACATAAAGCCATGAAGTGGCTAACTTACCATTTTTCTTGGGTGTGCTTAGTTTTAGAATGAGGGGCCAA
>NW_006408670.1:4530591-4531926 GCF_000296735.1 Chrysochloris asiatica
ATTTTAAATAACCAGCAGGGTCACCCATGGTGGACAGGTTTCAGATGAGCTTCCAGACAAAGACAAACTAGAAAGAAAGAGTGATGAATTACTTCTGAATTGCTCGTCTCTGAAAACCTTAAGAATAGCAGAGAAATACTGTCAGATACAGTGCCGGGTAATGAGCCCCTCAGGTTGGAAGGCACTCAAAATACGACTGGGGAAGAGATGCCTCCTCAAAGTAGAGTTGACCATGATAACGTGAATGGAGTTAAACTCATGGGAGAAAAGCCCACAGAACCTTCATTTGCTGATGGGGCACAACTCAAAATGAAGAGAAACAGCTGTAAATATCCATTGAAAATTGGAACATGGAATGTACAAAGTACAGTTCCAGAATCAAGACCAATCCTTGTTGGGACCTCAAAATCCTCCTTTGGATGTGGTGGGGTGGCACCATTGACCTGGCTGTGATGAGGCTATGTCCTGTGTGAACCTGGCATCCACAGACAGTAGAGACAAAGAAGGTTTCAAGTGAAATTTCACCCTTGAATTCTACGGGTCTCTTCTGTTCCCTTCAAGCCCTTCAGAGAAGCTGTCCTGAAGACACCTGGACCAGCTATGTTTTCTCTACAGTCCAGCACATTTACCTGAAGTGCTGGTGTGGCATTTCAGGTTAAAGCACTGGACTGCAAAGTTAGTTTAAACTGCAAGAAGGCGGTTCAAGCTCAGCAGCTGTTCCCCAGAAACCCCATACAAAACCCACTTCACTGACACAACTATCTGGGGTTGCAGTATTAGCACTGGCCACTAGAGGGCAGGTAGTCTTTTCTCCCAGATGTGATCACATGCTTTGCAGGAGTCACAGAAGCAAAAGGAGTCATCCAGAGACTCCGACTCAGTCCTCAGACTCAGACACAACTTGCCCCTCCTTTATTAAGATTCACCTCCACAATCTGAGCTGGTCAGCAAATATCTCATCGTTCATTCTTCAACTAGGTTCTGACTCCTCACCTGTGTTATGCTCTGGGCACAGTGCTGATAACAAAGGACATGGTCCCAGCTCTACAGCAGCTCAGTCAGGAGTAGAGGGATGGACAAAGCCTACCAATACCTGTGCAAGTAAAGAGAAAGCTTGAGAGCAAAATACATCAGGATGGCAGAAAGGGGGCCCTGGGGCTACAAGGTGGGAAGGTCTGAAAGGTGTCACTGAAGTGACTTTTATTCAGGGACCAGAATGACAAGAGGGTGCCAGCCCTGCACAAGGGTGGGACCAGGGTGCCAAGGAGAAATCACAACTGGAGCAGAGACAAAGAGGCCCAAGTGAGTTTGTCTAGAGCAGAGGATGATTGGTGA
>NW_006408670.1:4533306-4533835 GCF_000296735.1 Chrysochloris asiatica
CATATTTCCAAGATTTGGACAATGGATCCTACCTTCATCACTGAACCCTCAGGCCAACTGGCAGGCAAAAGCCAACGGTAACACAGTGTGTACCAGGGAGATCAATCCATGTCTAGCCACCACTGTGATCCCAACTGGGCAGTATCAAACCCTTCCCAACCCACCTAGGTCTCAATTAGGTGGATAGGCATGATATCAGGGCCTAACTACTGAGACAGAAAATGATCGAAATGAGGTAAGGCCCACAGGGAAAAGAGATACATGTAGGAAAGAGAGGCATTCCTGAAAGGGAGGTCAAGAAGTTTGAGATTGGCAAAGTTGTTGTAATGATGATAATGATGTATGGAACACCAATGGATGTCTACCCCATTGCCCTCCCACACATTGTGTGTTTCCCAACTTATATCTCCGGGATGACCCCCACTCTTGGATGTTGATGTCTCAGAGCCATATTTGGAAATGCCATTCAGAGTCATGGGCCTTGGTACCTCACAAATTTTCTTGGCTAAAATCTCTCCGGCCACGAGCT
>NW_006408670.1:4534666-4539782 GCF_000296735.1 Chrysochloris asiatica
CAATATTTTCATGGAGGTATTCTTGGCTTTTTAACAGCCCTGGGAAATCTGTCCTCACCATTTTATCAACAGTGAGAGAAAGCAGACCAATGGATGTCTACCCCACTGCCTTCCCAACCATTGAGTTTTCCTCTACTGATGTCTCTTGGATAACCCCCACTCAGGAAGCTTATGTCTCAGATCCATATTTGGAAATGCCATTCTGAGTCATGGGACTTGGTAGCTCTTAAACCTTCTGGGCTTAAATCCCTCAGGCCACAAGCTGTCTCATAGGTCGCAGAGACCCAGGTGTCCATGTGTATGGACAACGTAGCCTGACATTTCAGAATCTCTTCAGACCATGAAGCCAAGCAGAGAACGTGAAGCAGGAACTCAGTATGAATGGAGCCTTGGACAGGTGGGATCTTGTCTTGGTGCATGGTGCAGTCTGTTTGTGGTAGGTGATGTTCATGCTATTGAGGATTGAGCAAACCTTTATAACATCTGGAATGTGCCTTTTCCACAAGATATTCCAAGTCTGGTGGATCTAAATAGACACATTACCTAGTACTGAACTTTTCATAACCATTTGATACTTTGCCTAGAGATTGCACTAATAGGCATTTTCTTCCTTTACCTTATGCCTTAGGAGTAGATTCAGGGTTGACAAACTGCTTTAAAAAATGTTAAAGGTTTTTCTGCAATTGTAATCTTTTCACTTCCCAGATAATCCCCATAATTGAGGAGTTTTGTGGGTTCATTGTAATGAATTGTTAAACCCAGATGTGAAGCAGAGAGTATTATGGGTGGGACGGTTGGTGTCATAATAGGGTAAAGAAGATTGTATGGTGGAGGCAAAACTGACCCTGCTTCATAGGAATCAGCCTTGGGTTGACTTTAAGTTTGATTCTCTTTCCCCGTTTTGAAGCCAGAGAAAGTCAGACATGACCTCCTCATGGTTTTTGTACCTTACATACGTGGCATAAATTGTACATGGGTGTGTGATGCATTATTTTTTCTTTTGTAACTGTTTAATTCAATTTGATAATATTTTGCTGATTTATTGAGGTAAAATATGTTGTTCTATTTTTGGTTCTATGTCATAAGCGATATTGCTCTTATTGTTATTTTATCAGCGTAATGCTTTCCTTATACCGTGATTTTGGAATTTACATTCCTTTTCAATTTTCTGGAAAAAAAGTATAGAATTGGTGCTATTTCTTCATTAAATATTTAATGTAATGTCCTTGTAATTACATTGGTTGCAGAACTTAAACTACAAAGTGCATGTACTTAACAGATACAGTTTTGTCTTTGGTTATCTGCTTCGTTTTAAGATAGTCTTTGTAGGTTGTGTCACTCAAGTAATTGATACAGTTCATCTAAGTTGTTGAATTCATGTGTAGCTAGTTGTTTGTAGTATGTAAATTGTTCAATTCATGTGTAGCTAGTTGTTTATAGTATTTAAGTTGTTGAATTCACGTGTAGCTTAGTTGTTTGTAGTATTTAAGTTGTTGAATTCATGTGGAGCTTAGTTGTTTGTAGTATTTAAGTTGTTGAATTCATGTGTAGCTAGTTGTTTGTAGTATTTCCTTATTAACCCCATGCTGTCCATTGGTTCTGTCATGACATTTCCTCTCACATTCCTTGTATGGGCAATTTCTGTCTCCTCTTCTTTTCTTGCTCACTCCGGCTAACAATGTTTTAATATTATAGATCCAAAGAAACACTTTTAGGTTTCATTGATGTTTTCTCTATTTTATTTTGTTTCCAATTTCCTTGATTTCTGCCCTTGTATGTATTATTTTGTTGTTGTTGTTGTTTTTGCTCTTACTGTTTTACTTTTCTTTTTTATTACTTCCTTAAGATAGAATTTGATTATTTGATAGATGTATTCATTTATCATATAGGTACTTAGTTACAGATATGTATCCCTCTGAGCATCTTTTTAATGTGCACTCCACTGATTTCACTATGCTGTCTTTTCAAACTATTTTCTGATTTTTTCTAGTAGCTTGATTGTTTACATGTGGATTATTTAGAGGTGTGTTGTTTAATTTTTAAATATCTAGGGAGTTTCCAGATAACTTCATATGTTATTGATTGCTGGTTTAATTCTGTTACTATCAGATGGTATATTTTGTACAATTTCAATCCATTGAAATTTCTTTTTCTTTTTTTTTTCACATCCCAGAATATTGTCTACCTCAATGGATTTTTCAAGTGCATTGCAATAGAATTTGGAATCCTGCATGTATCTGTGATGCTGGAAGCTATGTAACCAGTATTTTAATTATTGACAGCATCACCCAACAGTGCACAGGTTTCAGCTGAGCTTCCAGACTAAGGCAGACTAGGCAAAAGGAGGTGTGGACTGCTTTAGAATGTTTAGCCAACCTTATGGAAACCTTATGAAAAACATCTGAACATCATCAGATACAGTACCAGAAAAAGAGACCCTATTATTGGAAGGCAATCAAACTAGACGGAAGAGCTTCCGTCTCAAAGTAGAGTTGACCATGATGACAAAATGGAATACAGCTTTTGGGACCTTCATTGGCTGGTGGAACCCACTTAAAAAGAGGAGAAACAGCTGAAAATATCCATTGATAATTGAAACATGGAAAGTACAAAGTATTTGTTGTTGTTGTTGTCAAGTGTGATTGAGTCATTTCCACTTCATGTGACCCTGTGTAGGGTTTCCAAGGAGAAGCTGGTGGGTTTGAACCACCTATTTGTCTGTTAGCAGTCCAGTGCTTATATTACAGCAGCACACAAAGTATAAATCTAGGAACCAGGGAAATTGTCAAAAATTATCAGGACCATCAAGGAAGAAGAGTGGCGTGTGGAACCCTATCCAGAGAAGCAGCAATGCCAGAGATGGAGGCAGAGAAGATGGCATGGAGAGATGGATCAGTTGGGGACTCTAGACTCAAGGACAGTGAGGGGCTGTGTGCTGGCAGCCAGGGGAGCTGGTGGGCAGGGTATACCGTTTGGTTTTTTGAATGCTTATATATTCCTGAGTGCTTCAGTGTACATCAAAAAAATTAAAAATGGATTGGAATCAAATGCTGTTGAATGATGATGCATGGAGGAGATTGAATTCATTGCAATGAAATGAAATACAATAGGATGAATGTAAAGTTGATGCTCTCCCATGTAAACTATCACTCCATTCACAATAAAAACTAATACCTGGCTTAGTGGTCAGAAAGCAACTGGAAGAACCCAAGACTATGACCCTTGGCCACTCTTGAGGTCTGGAATGGAACTCATTCTCATGGCTCAATTTTCAGTCAAGTGGTAGATAGGTCTATAGTGGGGACAGCATTAGTAAGGTCTGCTCACAATGGAAGGCCAAAGTTCAGAGGGGTTGGGGAGGAGAGTATAATATAAATAAGAACCACAAGGAGAAAGTGATATGGAGGTGATGACAATCATTGAGATGAAACCAAATGTATGATTTGTTGAATGTAAAACTGATGATTTGCTCTGTAAACCTTCACTCAATTCATAGTAAAAATTTTCAATAAAGAAAAAACAAACAAACAAACCAAAAGAAATGGAACATATAAAGATCGATAGCCTAAGCATTAGTGATGGGCAATTAACCTGGTGGTGGTCAATTTGAATCTGACAATATTACAGTTTATTATGCAATGTATGACAGATTGAAGAGGAATGCTATTGTAATCATGGCCAAAAAGAACATTTCAAGATCTATAATGAAGTAATATGATGACTGTGATAGGCTGATATCCATATACCTATAAGCAAGGCCAGTTAACACTACTATTATTCAAATTTATGTACCAATCACTGATGTCATGTGATGATAAAAGTGAAGAAATTTACCAACTTCTTAAGTCTGGAATTGATCAGACGTGTACTCAAGATGTATTGATAATTACTGGTGATTGCAACACAAAGTTTGGAAACAAAGAGGAAGCATCAGTAGTTGGAAACCATGAATTTGGCGATCGAAAAGTTGCAGGAGTTTGCAAGATAGAACTTTACAAGACCAATGATTTATTCATTACAAATAACTTTTTAAAACAACATAAAGGGAGTCCTGGTGTGGTGCTGTGGGTTAATGAACCAGACTGCAAAGCCATTTGAACTGCTCAATATCACCATGCAAAACAGACGAGAGGCCAACTGTGGAACAGACAGACCATCAATTGCTGACATGCAAGTATAGACTAAAGCTGAAAAAAATTTAACACAAGTCCATGAGAGTCAAAACATGACGATCAACATATCCCACCTGAATTAGAGATGATCTGAAGAACATGTAATGTATTAGACACTAATGATCGAAGACCAGAAAAGTTGTGGTATGACATTAAGAACATCCTACAGGAAGAAAGCAAAGAGTTATTAAAAAGTCAGGGAAGGAAAAAAAGGCCAAACTGAATGTCAGGAAAGATTCTGAAACTTACTCTCTAGCATAAAGATGATATAGCAAATGGAAGAACTAAGGAAGTAAAAGAGCTAAACAGAAATTTTCAAAGTAATACTTTATAAGACAAAGCCTGAATAGAGAAAATAAAAAGTGAAGAAGACAGCATTTTGCCAACTGAGAACTAAAGAAAAAAATCAAGCCTGAACTTGGATTCTAAGGGCAAAATATTGAATGATGCAGAAAGTATCAAAAGGAGATGGAAAATATACACAGAATTGTTATTTTAAAAAGAAATGGTCAATACTCAAACATTTCAAGAGGTAGCTTACGATCAAGAAATAATGGTACTGAAGGAAGAATTCCAAGTTTCACTGAAGGTATTTGGTGAAAAACAAGTCTCTATGAATTGACAATTGCCCTGGTATGGTGCTGTGGGATAAACCACTGGAATGCAAGGTCGGTTTGAACCACAAGTCTGGTAGTTCAAACTCAACACCACTCCTTGGAAACACTATACAGCGTCAGTATGAGTCGAAATTGACTAGTCAGCACTTCACAACAACAAGAATTGATAGAATACAAGTTGAAAGATTTCAAAAAACTCTTTTTTTTAATGTTTTATTGTAAATTATATGATAGTTTATATGGGAGAACTTCAGTTTTACATTCATTCCATCATATACCATCTCACTGCCATGGTTCCAATCCCCTCCATTCATCATCGACCACCCA
>NW_006408670.1:4541827-4542994 GCF_000296735.1 Chrysochloris asiatica
CCAGAAGAAAATAATGCAGGACCAGTGAAATCAAGGATTACTACTGCAGCCTCTCATCACAGAAAAGGGAAGGGTGGGGGAGAAGAGAGAGAGAAGGAAAAACAAAAGAAAAGAAAAAAATTATATATGTAAAATAAAATAAAGTATAGATTAAAACCAGAAGAAAATGATGTAGCACTGGCCAAAACAAGACTCAATATCATATTCTCCACTCACAAAAAAGAGGGAGTCTGGCGGGGGAGAAAGAGATGGAGAAACAGAAAAAGAAAGAAAGAAAGAAAAAAAAAAAGGAAGGAGAGAAACAAACAGACAAAAAACCCAACAATAATAATAATAGGGACATTTGTGGCTTAATGTAGGTATGTCTTTAATGTCCTAACTCTCTTCGGTCACTCTGTCCTCCTCTCCTGGTTGTTATGCACTGTCGAGTTGATTGTGACCCGTTACGACCCTGTGTAGGGTTTCTGCAGAGCAGTTGGTGAGCTTGAACCCTCGACTCTGCAGTTCAAAAGGCTCTGTAATGGCCTAAAAAAGGGGAGACCCAGGTAGGGTTCCCGAGGGGTGGCTGGTGGGCCCGAACCATCGAGCCTGCAGTTCAAAAGGCTCTGTTGTGGCGCCCCAGCCCTCAGAGCCACGCTGGAACTCCTGCTAAACTATCATAAATAAATAAATAAATAAATAAACAAGCAAATAAATAATTGGGGTGGGGGGAGACCCAGATAGGGTTCCTGAGGAGCGGCTGGTGATCTTGAACCACTGACCCTGCAGTTCAAAAGGCTCTGTAGTCGCACCACAGCCCTCAGAGCCACACTGGGACTCCTGCTAAATCAGCTAAAAAAAAAAAAAAAAATTAAAGAAATAAAACAAATTAAAAGGGGGGGGCAGATAGGGTTCGCGAGGAGCGGCTGGTGAGCTTGAACCTCCAACCCTATAGTTCAAAAAACTCTGTAGTGGCGCCCCAGCCCTCAGATCCACGCTGGGAATGCGAATGGCTCAGCTGGGCGGGGGTAGAGGTTGTTAGGCTGCGCGGCAGCGGGGCCTGAGAACGTGAACGGCTCAGCTGGGCGGGGAGGGGCTACTCACCACATGGCAGCAGGGCCGGCTGTTGCAGACCATGTAAGACTAGTCAGAGGTTCGAGGCCCTCTAGGGCTGAGTGTAACAAATGA
>NW_006408670.1:4544403-4558292 GCF_000296735.1 Chrysochloris asiatica
AGGGTCGCTATGAGTCGGTTCCGACTCCACGGCACATAACAACAACAACAACAAGCTACATGGCAGTGTAGTGCAACATTTCCATATACAGAGTTCTAAGTACAAGCCAAATGAGTCCAACTTATCTATATACAGAAAACTAGCTGCATGACAGAGTAATGCAACATTGCCATATACAGAGTTCTAGGTATATGGCAGATGTGTCCACCGTTTCCATATAGTGAGAGCTAGCTATATGGACGACATGTCCAATATGTTCATATACAGAGAGCTACCTATTTGGCAGATCAGCCCAACATATCCATGTACAGAGAGATAGCTATATGTCAGACGAATCCAAAATGTCCATATACAGAGAGCTAGCTACATGGCAGGGTAGTGCAATATTGCCATATACAGAGTTCTAGCTACAAGGCAGATGAGGCCAACTTGTCTATATAGAGAGAGCTAACTACATGGCAGAGTAGTGCAACATTTCCATATAAAGAGTTTAACTACATAGCAGATGTGTCCAACGTGTACATATACTGAGAGCTAGCAACATGGCAGACAAGTTCAATATGTTCATAGACAGAGAGCTACCTATTTGGTAGATCAGTCCAACATATCTATGTACAGAGAGTTAGCTACATGGCAGAGCAGTCCAACATGCCCATATACAGGGTACTAGCTACATGGCAGATGAGTCCAACATGTCCATATACTGAGAGATAGCTACATAGCAGACAATTCCAATATGTTCATATACAGAGAGCTACCTACTTCGCAAATCAGTGTAACATATCAATGTACAGAGAGCTAGCTACATGGCAGACGAGTCCAAAATGTCCATATACAGAGAGCTAACTTCATGTTAGGGTAGTACAACATTTCCATATAAAGAATTCTAGCTACCAGGCAGATGAGTCCAACTGGAGTATATACAGAGAGCTAGCTACATGGCATCATAGTGCAACATTTCCATATACAGAGTTCAAGCTACATGCTAGATGTGTCCAACGTGTCCATATCTTACTAGCTGCATGGCAGACAAGTCCAATTTGTTCATATACATAGAGTTACTTACTTGGTAGATCAGCCCAACATATATATATACAGAGAGCTAGCTATATGGCAGATGAGTTCAAAATGTCCATATACAGAGAGCTAGTTACATGGCAGAACAAAGCAACATTTCCATATACAAAGTTATAGGTATATGGCAGATGTGTCCAAAGTGTCCAAACACGGAGAGCTAGCTGCATAACAGAGTAGTCCAACATGTCCATATACAGGGTAATAGCTACATGGCAAAAGAGTCCAACATGTCCATATACTGAGAGCTAGTTACAAGTCCAATATGTTCAAATACAGAGAGCTACCTACTTGGCAGATCAGTGTAACATATCCATGTACAGAGAGCTAGCTACATGGCAGATGAGTCCAAAATGTCCATATACCGAGAGCTAGCTACATGGCATGGTAGTGCAACATTTCCATATACAGAGTTCTAGCTACCAGACAGATGAATCCAACTTGTCTATATACAGAGATCTAACTACATAGCAGGGTCTTGCAACATTTCCACATACAGAATACTAGCAACATGGCAGATATGTCCAAAGTGTCCATATACTGAGAGCTAGCTTCATAACAGAGTAGTCCAACATGTACATATTCAGGGTACCAGCTACAAGGCAGATGGTACCAATGTATCCATATACTGAGAGCCACCTACATGGCGGAGAATTCCAATATGTTCATATACAGAAAACTACAAACTTGACAGATCAGTCCAACATATCTATGTACAGAGAGCTGGCTACATGGCAGATGAGTCCAAAATGTCCATATGCAGAGAGCTAGCTACATGGCTGGGTAGTGCAGCATTTCCATATACAGAGTTCTAGGTACAAGCCAGATGAGTCCAACTTGTCTATATAGAGAGAGCTAGCTACATGGCAGAGTAGTGCAACATTTCTATATACAGAGTTCTAGTTACATGGCAGATGAGTCCAAAGTGTCCATACACTGAGAGATTGCTACATGGCAGAGTAGTCCAACATGTCCATCTTCAGGGTACTAGCTGAATGCCAGATATGTCCGTCTTGTCCATATACGGATAGCCACCTTCATGGCACATAAGTCCAATATGTTCATATACAGAGAGCTACCTACTTGGCAGAAAAGTCCAACATATACATGTACAGAGAGCTAGCTTCATAGCAGACGAGTCCAAAATATCCATATACAGAGAGCTAGCTACACAGCAGTGTAGAGCATCATTTCCATATACAGAGTTCTAGCAACATGGCAGATGTGTCCAACGTGGACATATGTTGAGAGCTAGCAACATGGCAGTGAAGAGGAACATTTCCATGTACAGGTTCTAGGAACATGGTTGATGTGTCCAACATATTCATATACACAGAACTAGCTACAAGGCAGAAAAGTCCAGTATGTTCATATACAGATAGTTACCTACTTGGCAGAGCAGTCCAACATATCCATGTACAGAGAGCTAGCATTATAGCAGACTAGTCCAAAATATTCATACATGGAGAGCTAGCTACATGACAAGGAAGTGCAACATTTCCATATACAAAGTTCTAGATACAAGGCAGATGAGTCCAACTTGTCTATAAACAGAGAGCTAGCTACATGGCAGTGAAGAGGAACATTTCCATATACAGGTTCTAGGAACATGGCAGATGTGTCCAACGTTTCCATATACTGAGATCTAGCAACATGGCAGACAAGTCCAATATATTCATATACAGAGAGCTACCTACTTGTAAGATTGGTCCATCATATTCATGTACAGAGAGCTAGGGACATGGCAGATGATTCAAAAATATCCATATGCAGAGAGCTAGCTACATGGCAAGGTAGGATAACATGTTCATTTACAGAGTTCTAGTTACAAGGCAGATGAGTCCAATTTGCCTGTATACAGACAGCTAGATAAATGGCAGACATGTTTAAAATGTCCATATACAGAGAGCTAGATACATGGCAGTGTAGAGCAACATTTCCATATACAGAGTTCTTGCTACATGGCATATGTGTCCAACGTGTTCAAATACTGAGAGCTAACTACATGGCAGACAAGTCCAATATGTTCATAACCAGATAGCTACCTACTTGGCAGATCAGTCCAACATATCCATGTACAGAGAGCTAGGTACATGGCATACGAGTTCAAAATGTCCATAAACAGAGAGCTAGCTATATGGCAGAGTAGTGCACCATTTCCATATACAGAGTTCTAGCTACATGGCAGTGTGTCCAACGTGTCCATACACTGAGAGCTAGCTACATGGCAGAGCAGTCCAACATGTCCATATAAAGGGTACTAACTACATAGCAGATGAGTCCAACATGTCCATATTTTGAGAGCTAGCTACATGGCAGACAAGTCCAATATGTTCATACACAGAGAGATACCTACTTGGCAGATCAGTTCAACATATCCATGTACAGAGAGCTACCTACATGACAGAGTAGTACAACATGTCCATATTCAGGGTACTAGCTACATGGCAGATAGTCCAACATGTCCATATACTGAGCTTGCTACATGGCAGACAAGTCCCATATGTTTATATACAGAGAGCTAGCTACATGGCAGTGTAGTGCAACATTTCCATATACAGAGTTCTAGCTACATGGAAGATGTGATCAAGCTGTCCATATACTGAGAGCTAGCTACATGGCAGAGTAGTCCAAAGTGTCCATATACAGAGTGTAAGCTACATGTCAGAGTAGTCCAACATATCTATATACAGAGTACTAGCGACATGACAGATGAGTCCAACGTGTCCATATACTGAGAGATCGCTATATGGAAGAGTAGTCCAACATGTCCATATACAGAATACTAGCTACATGGCAGATGATTCCAACATGTCGATATACTGAGAGTTAGCTACATGGCAGATGAGTCCTACATGTCCATATAATGATAGTTAGCTACATGGCAATTGAGTCCAACATGTTCATATACTGAGAATTAGCTGCATGGCACATTAGTCCAACGTGTGAATATATAGCATACTAGCTAGAAAGCAGGTGAGTCCAACGTGTTCATACAGAGAGAGCTTGGTACATGGCTGATGAGTCCAAAATGTCCATATAAAGAGAGCTAGCTTCATGACAGACAAGTGCAATATGTTCATATACAGAGAGCTAGCTACATGACAGTGTAGTGCAACGTTTCCATATACAGAGTTCTGGCTACATGGCAGATGTGTCCAACGTGTCCATATACAGAGAGCTAGCTACATGTGTATATATAGCATACTAGCTACAAGGGAGATGAGTCCAACGTGTTCATTCAGAGAGAGCTAGCTACATGGCAGACAAGTGCAATATGTTCATATACAGAGAGCTACCTATTTGGAAGATCAATCCAACAGATCCATATACAGAGAACTATCTACATGGCAACCGAGTTTAAAATATCCATATACAGAGAGCTAACTACATGACAGAGTAGTGCATCATTTCCATTTACAGTGTTCTAGCTACATGGCAGATGAGTCCAACTTGTCTATGTACTGAGAACTAGCCACATGGCAGAGTCATCCAACATGTCCATATATAGAGTTCTAGCTACATGGCAGATGAGTTCAACATGTCCATATACTGAGATTGAGCTATAGGGCAGATGAGTCCAACATGTCCATATATAATGATTGCTAGCATCATGGCAGATGAGTTCAACATGTCCATATACTGATAGCTAGCTCCATGGCAGACAGTCCAATATGTTCATATACAGAGAGCAACTTACATGGAAGATCAGTACAACCTATCCATATACAGAGAACTATCTACATGGCAAACGAGTCTAAAATATCCATATACAGAGAGCTAACTACATGACAGAGTAGTGCATCATTTTCCATTTACAGAGTTCTAGCTACATGCCAGATGAGTTCAACTTGTCTATATACTGAGAATTAGCTCCAGGGCAGATGAGTCCAACATGTCCATATACGGATTGCTAGCTACATGGCGGATGAGTTCAACATGTCCATATACTGAGAGTGAGCTACATGGCAGATGAGTCCAACATGTGTATATATACATATATAGGACTAGCTACAAGGAAGATGAGTCCAACATGTTCATAAAGAGACAGCTGGCTAAATGGCTGATGAGTCCAACTTGTCCGTATACAGAGAGCTCGATACATGGCATTTAAGTGCAATATGTTCATATACAGAGAGCTAGCTACATGGCAGAATAAAGCAACATTTCCATATACAGCGTTCTAGCTAAATGACAGAGGGTACCAACACGTCCATATACTCAAAGCTACCTACATGGCAGACAATTCCAATGCATCCATATAATGAAAATTAGGTACATGGCAGTGTAGTCCAACATGTCCATATACAGAGTACTAGTTTCATGGCAGATGAGTACAACATGTCCATATACTGAGAGTTAGCTACAGTGCAGATAAGTCCAGAATGTCCATATACTGAGTGCTAGCTACATGGCAGATGAGTTCAACATGCCCATATATTGAGAGTGAGCTATATGGCAGATGAGTCCAACATGTGTATATATATAGGACTAGTTACAATACGGATGAGTCAAACATGTTCATATAGAGATAACTGGCTACATGGCTGATGAGTCCAACATGTCCATATACAGAGAGCTAGCTACATGGCAGAGTAAGGCAACATTTCTGTATACAGATTTCTAGCTTAATGACAGAGGGTACCAACATGTCCACATACTGAGAGCTACCTACATGGCAGACAGTTACAACGTGTCCATATACTGAGAGCTAGATACATGGCAGATGAGTCCAACATGTCCATATACTGAGAGTTATCTACATGGCAGATGACGCCAACACGTATATATAGAGGTCTAGCTACAAGGCAGAGTATTCCAACATGTTCATACAGAGAGCGCTGGATACATGGCTGATGAGACCAACATGTCCATATACAGAGATCTAGCTACATGGCACACAAGTCCAATATGTTCATATAGAGAGAGCTACCTACATGGCAGATCAGTCCAACATATCTATGCACAGAGAGCTAGTAACATGTCAGGCGAGTCCAAAATGTCCATATACAGAGAGCTAGCTACATGGCAGTTTAGTGCAATCTTTCCATATGCAGAGTTCTAGCTACATGGAAGATGAGTCCAATGTGCACATATACTGAGATCTACCTACATGGCAAAACAGTCCAACATGTCCATATACAGAGTAGTAGCTACATGGCAGATGAGTCCAACATGTGTATATTTAGAGGGCTAGCTACAAGGCAGATGAGTCGAACATATTCATACAGAGAGAGTCCAACAAGTGTATATTTAGAGAACTATCTAAAAGACAGATGAGTCGAGCATATTCATAAAGAGAGAGCAGGCTACATGACTGATGAGACCAACATGTCCATATACTGTCAGCTAGCTATATGGCAGACCAGTCCCATATATTCATATACAGTGAGCTACCTACATGACAGATCAGTAGAACATATTCATGCACAGAGAGCTAGCTACATGGCAGACGAATCCAAAACGTCCATATACACTGAGCTAGCTACATGACAGAGTAGTGCAACATTTCCTTATACGCAGTTCTTGATACATGGCAGATGAGTCCAATGAGTCCATATACTGACAGCTAGCTAAATGGCAGAGTAGTCCAACATGTCCATATATAGAGTACTAGCTACATGTTAGATGTGTCCAACATGTCCATATATTGAGAGTTGGCTACATGGTAGATGAGTCTAACATGTGTATATATAGAGCACTAGCTACAAGGCAGATGAGTCCAACATGTTCATACAGAGAGAGCTGGCTACATGGCTGATGAGTCCAACATGTCCATATACAGAGAGCTACATACATGGCAGATGAGTCCAAAATGTCCATATACAGAGTACTAGCAACATAGCAGGTGAATCTAACATGTCCATATTTTGAGACTTAGCTACATGGCAGATGAGACCAATGTGTCCATATGCTGAGAGCTAGCTACATGGCAGAGTAGTCCAACATGACCATATACAGAGTACTAGCTACATGGCAGATGAATCCAACATATCCATATACTGAGAATCAGCTACATGACAGATGAGTCCAATATGTGTATGTTTACAGGGTTGGTTACAAGGCAGATGAGTACAACATGTTCATACACAAATAGCTGGTTACATGGCAGACAAGTCCAAAATGTCCATATACAGAGAGCTAGCTACATGGCAGTGTAGAGCAACAGTTCCATATACAGAGCTCTAGCTAAATGACAGATGAGTCCAACGTGTCTCTATATACTGAGAGCTAGCTACATAACAGAGTAGTCCAACATGTCCATATGCAGAGCACTAGCTACATGGCAAGTGAATACAAAATGTCCATATACTGACAGTGATCTACATGACACATCAGTCCAACATGTGTATGTTTAGGGCATTAGCTAAAAACAGATAACTCAAACATGTTCATACACAGAGAGCTGGCTACATGGCTGATGAGTTCAACATGTCCATATGCAGAGAGCTAGCTACATGGCAGACAAGTCCCATATGTTCATACACAGAGAGCTACCTCCATGGCAGATCAGTCCAGCATATCTATGCACAGAGAGCTAGCTACATGGCAGACGAGTCCAATATGTTCATATACAGAGAGCTAAATACAGGACAGATCAGTGCAAAATATCCATGCACAGAGAGTTAGCGACATGGCAGATGAGTCCAAAATGTCGATATACAGATAGCTAGCTACATGGCAGATGAGTCCAAAATGTCCATATACAGATAGCTAGCTACATGGCATAGTCGTGCATCATTTCCATATACAGAGTTCTAGCTACATGGCAGATGTGTCCAACGTGTGCATATACTGAGAGCCAGCTACATGGCAGATGAGTCCAACATGTCCATATACTGAGAGTTAGCTATATGGCAGAGTAGTCCAACATGTCCATATACAAAGTACTAGATACATGGCAGATGAATCCAACATGTCCACATACTGAGAGTTAGGTAAATGGCAGATGAGTTCAACAGGTATATATAGAGGACTAGCTACAAGGCAGATGAGTCCAACAAGTTCATACACAGAGAGCTAGCAACATGGCTGATGAGTACAACATGTCCATATACAGAGAGTTAGCTACATGGCACACAAGTCCAATATTTTCATATACACAGAGGTACCTACATGGCAGATCAGTCCAACATATCCATGAACAGAGAGCTAGCTACATGGACGATGAGTCCAAAATGTCCAAATACAGAGAGCTGGCTACATTAGAGTAGTGCAAAATTTCCATATTCAGAGTTCTAGGTACATGGCAGATGAGCCCAACATGTCCATATACTGAGAGCTAGTTGCATGGCTCAGTAGTCCAAAATGTCCATATACAGAGCACTATCTACATGGCAGGTGAATCCAACATGTCCATATACTTAGAGTTAGCTACATGACATATGAGTCCAACATGTGTATGTTTAGAGCATTAGCTACAAAGCAGATAACTCAAACATGTCCATACACAGAGAGCTGGCTACATGACTGATGAGTCCAACATGTACATATACAGAGAGCTAGCTACATGGCAGAGAAGTCCCATATGTTCATATACACAGAGCTACCTCCATGTCAGATCAGCCCAGCATATCTATGCACAGAGAGCTAGCTACATGCCATACGAGTCCAAAATGTCCATATACAGAGAACTAGCTACATGACAGAGTAGTGCAACATTTCCATATATAGAGTTCTACCTTCATGGCAGATGACTCCAACATGTCCAAATACTGAGAGCTAGCTACATGGCAGAGTAGTCCAACATGTCCATATACAGAGAGCTAGCTACATGGCACACAAGTCCAATATTTTCATATACAGAGAGGTACCTACATGGCAGATCAGTCCAACATATCCATGAACAGAGAGCTAGCTACATGGAAGATGAGTCTAAAATGTCCAAATACAGAGAGCTGGCTACATGGCAGGGTAGTGCAACATTTCCATATACAGAGTTCTAGCTACATGGCATATGAGTCCAACATGTCCATATATTGAGAGCTAGCTACATGGCAGAGTAGTCCAACATGTCCATATACAGAGTACTAGCTACATGGTAGATGAGTCTATCATGTCCATATACTGGGAGTTAGCTACAAGGCAGATGAGTCCTTCCTGTGTATATATAGAGGAATAGCTACAAGGCAGATGAGTCCAACATGTTCATACAGAGAGAGCTGGCTACATAGGAGACGAGCCCAAAATGTCCATATAAAAAGAGGTAGCTATATGGCAGAATAGTGAAACGTTTCCATATCTGAGTTCGATCTACATGACAGATGAATCCAACGTGTCCATATACTGAGAGTTAGCTACATGGCATTATAGTCCAACATGTCCATATAGAGGGTACTAGCTACATGGCAGATGAGTGCAACATGTCCATATACTGAGAGTTAGCTACGTGGCAGATGAGACCAACATGTTTATATATAGAGGACTAATTACAAGGCAGATGAATCCAACATGTTCATACACAGAGCGCTGGCTACATAACTGATGAGTCTAACGTGTCCATGTAAAGATAGGTAACTACATGACAGACAAGTCCAATATGTTCTTATACAGAGAGCTACCTACATGGCAGATCAGTTCAACATATCCATGAACAGAGAGCTAGATACATGGCAGACGATTCCAAAATGTCCACATACAGAGTACTAGCTACATGGCAGGTGAATCCAACATGTCACATACTGAGAGTTAGCTACATGGCTGATGAGTCCAACACGTCCATATACAGAGAGCTACCTACATGGCAGATCAGTCCAACATATCCATGCACAGAGAGCTAGCTACATGGCAGACAAACTGCAAAATGTCCATATACAGAGAGCTAGCTAAATGACGGAGTAGTGTAGTGTAACATTTCCATATACAGAGTTCTAGCTACATGGCAGATGTGTCCAAGGTGTCCATATACTGAGAGTTAGCTACATGGCAGAGTAGTCCGACATGTCCATATAAAGAGTAGTAGCTACATGGCAGATGAGTCCAACATATGTATATATAGGGGATTAGCTACAAGGCAGATGAGTCCAGCATGTTCATTCAGAGAGAGTTGGCTACATGGCTGATGAGTGCAACATGTTCATACACAGAGAGCTAGCTATATGGCAGATAAGTCCAATATGTTCATATTCAGAGAGCTACCTACATGACAGATCAGTCCAACATATCCATGCACAGAGAGGTAGCTACATGGCAGACAACTGCAAAATGTCGATATACAGAGAGCTAGCTACATGACAGAGTAGTGTAGTGCAACATTTACATATACAGAGTTCTAGCTACATGGCAGATGTGTCCAACGTGTCCATATACTGAGAGTTAGCTATATGGCAGAGTAGTTCAACATGTTCATATACAGAGTACTAGCTACATGGCAGATGAGTCCAACATGTCCATATACTGAGCGTTAGCTACATGGCAGGTGAGGCCAACATATATATATATAGAGGACTAGCTTCAAGGCAAATGAGTCCTACATGTTCATACATAGAAAGCTGGCTACATGGCTGATGAGTACAACATGTCCATATACAAAGAGCTAGCTACATGGCAGACAAGTCCAATATATTCTAATACAGAGAGGTACCTACATGGAAGATCAATCCAACATATCCATGAACACAGAGCTAGCTACATGACAGATGATTCCAAAATGTCCATATATACAGTGAGTTGGCTACATGACAGTGTAGTGCAACATTTCCATATACAGAATTCTAGCTACATGCCAGATGAGTCCAACGTGTCCATATACGGAGAGGTAGCTACATGGCAGAGCAGTGCAACATTTCCATATACAAGGCTCTCGCTACATGGCAGATGAGTCTAACGTGTCCATACACTAACTACAAGCTACATGGCAGAGTAGTCCAACATGTCCACATACTGTGAGTTAGCAAAATTGCAGATGAGTCCAACATGTGTATATATAGAGGACTAGCTACAAGGCAGATGAATCCAACATGTTCATACACAGAGAGCTGGCTACATGGCTGATGAGTCCAACATGTCCATATAAAGAGAGCTACCTACATGGCAGACGAGTCCAATATGTCCATATACAGAGAGCTACCTACATGACAGTGTAGTGCAAATTTTCCATATACAGAGTTCTAGCTACATAGCAGAAGAGTCCAAAATCTCCATATACAGAGTACTAGCTAAATGGCAGGTGAATCCAACATGTTCACATACTGAGAGTTAGCTACATGGCAGATGAGTGCAACAAGTGTATATATTGTGGAATAGCTACAAGGCAGATGAGTCCCACATGTTCATACAGAGAGAGCTTGCTACAACGCTGTTGCGTCCAACATGCCCATATACAAAGAGCTAGTGACATAGCAGACAATTCCAGTATGTCCATATACAGAGAGCTACCTACATGGCAGATCAGTCCAACATATCAATGCACAGAGAGCTATATATATGGCAGATGAGTCCAAAATGTCCATATACAGAGAGTTAGCTTCATGGCAGAGTAGTGCAACATTTTCATATACAGAGCTCTTGCTACATGGTGGATGAGTCCAAAGTGTCAATATACTAAGAGCTAGCTACATGGCAAACAAGTCCAAGATTTTTATATGCAGAGAGGTACCTACATGGCAGATAAGTCCATGATAACCATGCACAGAGATCTAGCTACATGGCAGATGAGTCCAAAATGTCCATATACAGAGAGCTAGCTATATGTCAGAGTAGTGCAACATTTCCATATACAGAACTCTAGCTACATGGCAGACGAGTCCAACGTGTCCATATTGTGAGAGCAACCTACATGGCAGAGTAGTTAAATATTTCCATATACAGACTACTAACTACATGGCAGATGAGTCCAATGTGTCCATATATTGAGAGTTAACTACATGGCAGAGTACTCCAACATGTCCATATTCAGAGTACAAGCTACATGACAGATGAGTTCCACATGTCAATGTACTTGGAGTTAGCTACATGGCAAATGAGACCAACATGTATATATAGAGAATTAGCTATAAGGCAGATGAGTCGAAAATGTTCATACAGAGAGTTGTGTACATGGCTGATGTGTCCAACATGTCCATATACAGAGAGCTAGCAAAATGGCAGACAAGTCCCATATGTTCATATACAGAGAGCTACCTACATGGCAGATTAGTCCAGCATATCTATGCACAGAGAGCTAGCTACATGGCAGTAGTACAACATTTCTATATAAAGAGGACTTCCTACATGGCAGAGTAATCCAAGATGTCCATATACAGAGTACTAGCTATATGGCAAATGATTCCATCCTGTCCATATACTGAGAGTTAGCTACATGGCATATGAGTCCAATATGTTTATATTTAGAGGGCTAGCTACAATGCAGATGAGTCCAACAGGTCCAAACAGGGAGAGCTGGCTTCATGGCTGAGGAGTCTAAAATGTCCATATACTAAGAGCTAGCTACATGACAGACAAGTCCAATATGTTCTTATACAGAGAGGTAACTATATGGCAGATCAGTCCAGCATATCTATGCACAGAGAGCTAGCTACATGGTAGACGAGCCCAAAATGTCCATATACAGACCGCTAGCTACATGAGAGAGTAGTGCAGCATTTCCAGATACAGAATTCTAGCTACATGGCAGTTGAGTCTATCGTGTCTATATACTGAGAGCTAGCTACATGACAGACTAGTCCAACATGTCAATATACTGAGAGTTAACTAATTAGCAGTTGAGTACAACATCTGTATTTATAGAGGACTAGCTACAAGGCAGAGGAGTCCAACATGTTCATCCAGAGAGAGGTGACTACATGGGAGACGACTCCAAATTATCCATATACACAGAGCTAGCTACATGGCAGTGTAGTGCAACAATTCCAGATACACAGTTCAAGCTACATGGCAGATGTGTCCAATGTGTGCATATACTGAGAGCGAGCTTCATGTCAAATTTGTCCAACATGTGTATATATAGTGTACTAGCTACAAGTTACATGAGTCCAACATGTTCATACAGAGAGTGCTGGCTACATGACTGACAAGTCCAAAATGTTCATATACAGAGAGCTACCTGCATGTTAGAGTAGTGCAACATTTCCATATAAAGAGTTATAGCTACATGGCAGAGGAGTCCAACGTGTCCATATACTGACACCTAGCTTCATGACAGAGTAGTGAAACATTTCCACATACAGAATACTAGCTACATGGCAGATGAGTCCAACATGTCCATATACAGAGAGTTAGCTACATGGCAGATGAATCCAACATGTATATATAGAGGACTAGCTACAAGGCAGATGAGTCAAACAAGTTCATAGAAAGAGATGGCTACATGGCTTATGAGTCCAACATGTCCATATACAGAGCGCTAGTGACATAGCAGAGATGTCCCATATGTTCATATATAGAGAGTTACCTACATGGCAGATCAGTCCAGCATATCTATGCACAGAGAGCTAGGAACATGGCAGACCAGAACAAAATGTCCATATACAGAGAGCTAGCTACATGAGAGAGTAGTGCAACATTTCCATATAAAGAATTCTAGTTACATGGCAGATGAGTCCATTGTGTCTATATACTGAGAGCTAGCTACATGACAGACTAGTCCAACATGACCATATACTGAGAGTTAACTACATGGCAGATGAGTACAACATGTTCATACAGAGAGAGCTGGCTACAGGCTGATGAGTCCAACATGTCCATATACAGAGTGCTCTGGTAGCGTAGTGGTTACGAATTGGGCTGCGAACCATAAGGTCATCAGTTCGAAACTACCAGCCGCTCCGCGGGAGAAAGATGAGGCTTTCTACTCCCATAAGGATTTACACCCTCGG
>NW_006408670.1:4558392-4561943 GCF_000296735.1 Chrysochloris asiatica
GAACCGACTCGACGGCACTTAACAACAACAACAACAACCTACAACAGATGAGTCGAACATGTTAATACAGAGAGCTACCTGTATGGCATATAAGTCTAATATATTCCTTTACAGAGAGTTACCTACATGGCAGAGTAGTACAACATTTCCATATTCAGAGCTCTAGCTTCATGGCAGATGAGTCGTACATGTCCATATACTGAGAGCTAGATACATTGCAGAGTAGTCCAACATGTCCATATCCAGAGTACTAGCTACATGGCAGATGAGTCCAACATGTCCATATACTTAGAGTTAGCTACATGGCAGATAAATGCAACGTGTGTATATTTACAGGATAAGATGCTAAGCAGATGAGTCCAACATGTTCATACAGAGAGCACTGGCTATATGGCTGATGATTCCAACATGTCCATATACTGACAGCAACCTTTATGGCAGACATGTCCAATATGTTCATATACAGTGAGCTACCTACATGGCAGGTCAGTCCAACATATCCATGCACAGTGAGCTAGCTACATGGCAGATGAGTTCAAAATGTCCATATACAGAGAGTCAGCTACATTCCGAGTAGTGCAACATTTCCATATAAAGAGTTCTAGCTTCATGGCAGATGAGTCCAACGTTTGCATATACTGAGAGCAAACTGCATGGTAGAGTAGTACAACATGTCCATATACAGAGTACTAGCTATAGGGCAGTTGAGTACAACATGTTCATAATCTGAAAGTTAGCTACATGGCAGATGAGTCCAACATGTATATATATAGAAGACTAGCTACAAGGCAGATGAATCCAACATGTTCTTATAGAGAGAGCTGGCTACATGACTGATGAGTCCAACATGGCCATATACAGAGAGCTACCTACATGGCAGTTCAGTCCAACTTATCCATGCTCAGAGAGCTAGCTACATAGCAGACAAGTGGAAAATGTCCATATATAGACAGCTAGCTACATGGCACAGTAGTGCCACATTTCCATATTCAGAGTTCTAGCTACATTGAGATGAGTCCAACATACCCATATAATGAGAGTTAGCTACATGGCAGAGTAGACCAACATGTCCATATACAGAGAGCTAAATACATGGCAGACAAAAACAATATGATCATATACAGAGAACTACCTACTTGGCAAATCAGTCCAACATATCCATGTACTGAGAGCTATCTACATGGGAGACGAGGCCAAAATGTCCATATACAGAGAGCTAGCTACATGGCAGGGTAGAGCAACATTTCCTTATACAGAGTTCCAGCTACAAGGTAGATCAGTCCAACTTGTCCATACACAGAAACTAGCTACATGGAAGAATAGTGCAATATTTTCATATATAGAGTTCAAGGTACAGCGCAGATGTGTCCAACGTGTCCATACATTGAGAGCTAGCTAGATGGCAGAGTAGTTCAACATGTCCATATACAGGGTATTAGCTACATGGCAGATTAATCCAATATATCCATATACTGAGAGCTAGCTACATAGCAGACAAGTCCAGTATGTTCATATACTGAGAGCTAGCTACTTGGCAGATCAGTCCTACATATCCATTTACAGAGAACAAGCTACATGGCAGACGAGTCCAAAATTTCCATATACAGAGAGCTAGCTAAAGGGCAGGGAAGTGCATCATTTCCATATACAGAGTTTTAGCTACATGGCAGTTATGTCCAACGTGTCCATATACTGAGTGATAGCTACACAGCAGATCAGATCAAAATATTCATGCACAGAGAGCTAGCTGCATGTGAGAGGAGTCCAAAATGTCCATATACAGAGAGCTAGCTACATGGCAGAGTAGTGCTTCATTTCCATATACAGAGTTCAAGTTACATGGCAGATGAGTCTAAAGTGTCCATATATTGAGATCTAGCTACATGGCAGACATGTCCAAAATGTCCATATACAGAGAGTTAGCTACAAGGCAGGGTAGTGCAACATTTCCACATACAGAGTTCTAGTTGCAAGTCAGATGAGTCCAACTTGTCTATATTCAGAGAGCTGGCTACATGGGAGAGTAGTGCAACATTTCCGTATACAGAGTTCTAGGTACATGGCAGAGGTGTCCAACGTGTCCATATACTGAGATCTAGCTACAAGGCAGAGCAGTCCATCATGTCCACATATAAGGTAGTAGCTACATGGCAGATGAGTCCAAAATGTCCATATACTGAGAGCTAGCTACATGGCAGACAAGTCCAATATGTTCATATACAGAGAGATGTCAACTTGGCAGATCAGTCCAACATATCCATGTACAGAAAGGTAGCTCCATGGCAGACGAGTTCAAAATGTCCAAAGACAGAGAGATAGCTACACGGCAGAGTAGTGAAACATTTCCATATGCAGAGTTCGTGCTGCATGGCAGATGGGTCAAACGTGTCCATATACTGAGAGCCACCTACAGGGCAGAAATGTCCTATATTGTCATATACAGTGAGCTTCCTACTTGGCAGATCAGTCCAAAATGTCCATGTTCAGAGAGCTAGCTACATGGTAGGGTAGTGCAACATTTCCAAATACAGAGTTCTAGCTACATGACACATGAATACAAATTGTCTATATACCGACAGCTAGCTACATGACAGAGTAGTGCAACATCTCCATATACAGAGTTCTAGCTACATGGCAGATGAGTCCAACGTGTCCATATACTGAGGGCTAGCTACATGGCAGACAAGTCCAATAATTTCACATACAAAGAGCTACCTACTTGGCAGATCAGTCCAAAGTATTCATGTACAGAGAGCAAGCTACATGGCAGACGAATCCAAAATTTCCATATACAGAGAGCTAGCTACATGGTAGTGTAGAGCAACATTTCCATATACAGAGTTCTAGCTACATGGCACATGAGTACAAATTGTCTATATACAGACAGCTAGCTACAAGACAGAGTAGTGCAACGTTTCCATACACAGAGGTCTAGGTATATGGCAGATGTGTCCAACGTGTCCATATACTGAGAGCTAGCTACATGGCAGAGCAGTCCAACATGTCCTTACACAGGGTACTAGCTACATGGCAGATGAGACCAACTTGTCTATATACAGAGAGCAAGCTACATGGCAGTGTAATGCAACATTTCCATATACAGAATTCTAGCTACATGGCAGATGTCTCCAATGTGTCCATATACTGAGGGCTAGCTAAATGGCAGACAAGTCCAATAATTGCACATACAAATAGCTACCTACTTGGCAGATAAGTTCAGCATATCCAAGTACAGAGAGCTAAGACATGGCAGACGAGTCCAAAATGTCCATATAGACAGAGCTAGCTACATGACAGGGTAGTGCAACTTGTCTATATACATAGAGCTAGCTATATGGAAGAGTAGTGCAAAATTTAAATAGTCAAATTCTAGCTACATGGCAGATGTGTCCATTGTGTTCATATACTGAGAGCTAGCTATATGGCAGACAAGTCCAATATGTTCATATACAGAGAACAACCTACTTGGCAGATCAGTCCAACATATCCATGCACAGAGAGCTAGATACATGGCAAACGAGTGCAAAAGCTCCATATAGAGAACTAGCTAC
>NW_006408670.1:4562563-4564420 GCF_000296735.1 Chrysochloris asiatica
GAGCTAGCTACATGGCAGACGAGTCCAAAATGTCCATATAAAGAGAGATAGCTACATGCAAGTTAGTGCAACATTTCCATATACAGAGTCCTAGGTACATGGCAGATGTGTTCAACATGTTTATATACTGAGAGCCACCTACAGGGCAGACAAGTCTTATATGATCATATAAAGAGAGCTACCTACTTGGCAGATCAGTCCAACATATCCATGTACAGAGAGCTATCTACATGGCAGACGAGTCTAAAATGTCCATATGCAGAGAGCTAGCTATATGGCAGGGTAGTTCAACATTTCCATATACAGAGTTCTAGCTACAAGGCAGATGAGTACAACTTGGCTATATACAGGAAGTTAGATACAGGGCAGAGTAATGCAACATTTCCATATACAAAGTTCTATCTACAAGCCAGATGAAAACAACTTGTCTATATACATAGAGCTAGCTATATGGAAGAGTAATGCAACATTTAAATAGTCAAATTCTAGCAACATGGCAGATGTGTCCATCATGTTCATATACTGAGAGCTAGCTATATGGCAGACAATTCCAGTATGTTCATATACAGAGAACAACCTACTTGGCAGATCAGTCCAACATATCCATGCACAGAGAGCCAGATACATGGCAGACGAGTGCAAAAGCTCCATATAGAGAGCTAGCTACATGGCAGAGTAGTGCAGCATTTCCATATACAAAGTTCTAGGTACATGGTACATGTGTCCAATGTATCCATACACTGAGAGCTAGCTACTTGGCAGGGCAGTCCAACTTGTCCATATACAGGGTACTAGCTACATGGCAGATGAGTACAATATGTCCATATACTGAGAGGTAGCTACATGGAAGACAAATCCAATATTTCCATATACAGAGAGCTAACTACATGGCAGGGTAGTGCAACATTTCCATATACAGAGTTCTAGGTACAAGAAAATGAGTCCAACTTGTCTCTATACAGAGATCTAACTACATGGCAAGGTAGTGCAACATTTACATATACAGATTTCTAGCTACAATGTAGATGAGGCCAACCTGTCTATATATAGAGATCTAACAACCTGGCAGTGTAGTGCAACATTTCCATATACAGAGTTCTAGCTACATGGCAGATGTGTCCAACGTGTCCATGTAATGAGAGCTACCTACATGGCAGAGAAGTCCAATATGGTCACTTAAAGAGATCTACCTATTTGGCAGATCAGTCCAACATATCAATGTACAGAGGGCTAGCTACAAGGCAGATGTGTCCAAAATGTTCATATACAGAGAGCTAGCTAAATAGAATAGTAGCACAACATTTCCAAATACAGAGTTCTAGCTACATGGCAGATGTGTCCAACGTGTCCATGTACTGAGAGCTACCTACATGGCAGACAAGTCCAATATGGTCATTTAAAGAGATCTACCTACTTGGCAGATCAGTCAAACATATCCATGTACAGAGGGCTAGATACAAAGCAGATGAGACCAAAATGTCCATATACTGAGAGCTAGGTACATGGCAGAGTAGTTCAACATATCCATATTCAGGGTAGTAGCTAAATGGCAGATGTGTCAAATGGGTCCTTACACTGAGAGCGACCTACATGGCAGACAAGTCCAATATGTTCATATACAGAGAGTTACCTACCTAGCAGATCAGTCCAATGTATCCTTGTACATAGAGCTAGCTACATGGCAGACGAGTCCAAAATGTCCATATAAAGAGAGATAGCTACATGCAAGTTAGTGCAACATTTCCATATACAGAGTCCTAGGTACATGGCAGATGTGTTCAACATGTTTATATACTGAGAGCCACCTACAGGGCAGACAAGTCTTATATGATCATATAAAGAGAGCTACCTACTTGG
>NW_006408670.1:4566410-4567607 GCF_000296735.1 Chrysochloris asiatica
AGAGCTATCTACATGGCAGACGAGTCCAAAATGTCCATATACAGAGAGTCAGCTACATGGCAGGGTAGGGCAATATTTCCATATACAGAGTTCTCGCTACACGGGGGATGAGTACACATTGTCCATATACTGAGAGCTAGTTACATGGCAGACATGTTCAGTATGTTCATATACAGAGAGTTAACTATTTGGCAATTCAGTCCAACATATCCATGTACTTAGAGCTAGTTTTATGGAAGACGAGTCCAAAGTGTCCATATACAGAGAGCTAGCTATATGGCAGAGTAGTGAAACATTTACATATACAGAGTTCTAGGTACAAGGCAGATGAGTCCAGCTTGTATATATACAGAGAGCTAGCTACATGGCAGAGTAGTGCAACATTTCCACATACAGAAATTGAGCTACATGGCAGATGTGTAAAACATGTCCATATACTGACAGCTAGGTGCATGGCAGACAAGTCCAATATGTTCATATACAGAGAGCTAACTACTTCGCAGATCAGCATAATATATCCATGTACAGAGACATAGCTACATGACAGATGAGTCCAATATGATCATATACAGGGAGGTAGCTTCATGGCAGTGTAGAACAACATTTCCTTATACAGAGTTCTAGCTACATGGCAGATGTATACAAGGTGTTCATATATTGAGAGCTACCTACATGGCAGACAAGTCCTATATATTCAAATACAGAGAGCTGTCAACTTGGCAGACGAGTCCAAAATGTCCATATACAGAGAGCTAACTACATGGCAGGGCAGTGAAACGTTTCCATATACAGAGTTCTAGGTACAAGGCAGATGAGTCCAACTTGTCTAAATTCAGAGAACTACCTACATGGCAGAGTAGTGCAAGTTTTCCCATATATAGAGTTCTAGATATATGGTAGATGTGTCCAATGTATGCATACACTGAGAGGTAGCTACAAGGCAGAGCAGTCAAACATGTCCATATAAAGGGTCCTAGATACATGGCAGATGAGTCCAACATGGCCATATACAGACAGCTAGCTTAATGGCAGACAAGTCCAATATGTTCATATACAGAGAACTACCTATTTGGCAGATCAGTCCAACATAGCCATGTACCTAGAGCTAGTTACATGGCAGATGAGTCCAAAATGCCCATATACAGAGAGCTAGCTGCATGGCAGGGTATTGTGACATTTCCATATACAGAGTTCTAC
>NW_006408670.1:4569318-4571322 GCF_000296735.1 Chrysochloris asiatica
CTAGCTTATTGTCAGACAAGTCCAATATGTTCATATACAGAGAGCTACCTATTTGCAGATCATTTTAACATATACATGTACAGAGAGCTAGCTACATGACAGACGAGTCCAAAGTATCCATATAAAGAGAGCTAGCTACGTGGCAGGGTAGTGCAACATTTCCATATACAGAGTTCTAACTACAAGGCAGATGAAACCAACTTGTCTATATACAGAGAGCTAGCTACATGTCAGTGTAGTGCAACGTTTCCATATACAGAGTTCTAGCTACAAGGCAGATCTGTTCAAAGTGTCCATAAAATAAGAGCTAGCTATATGGCAGACAAGTCCAATATGTTCATATAGAGAGGGCTACCAACTTGGCAGATCAGTCCAACAAATCCATGTACCTACAGATAGTTACATGGCACATGAGTCCAACTTGTATATATACCGAGATCTAGCTACATGGCAGGGTAGTGCAACATTTCCTTATACAGAGTTCTAGGTACATGGCAGATGTGTCCAACATGTCCATATGCTGAGAGCTAGCTACATGGCAACGTAGTCCAACATGTCCATATTCAGGGTACTAGCTACATTGCAGATGTGTCCAACGTGTCAATATACTGAGAGCCAACAACATGGCAAACAAGTGCAATATGTTCATATTTAGAGAGCTACCTACTTGGTTGATCAGTCCAACATATCCATTTACAGAGAGCTAGCTACATGGCATGGAAGTGCAAAATTTCCATATACAGAGTTCTAGCAACATGGCAGATGTGTCCAACGTGTCCATACACTGAGAGCTAGCTGTTTGGCAGAGCAGTCCTACATGTCCATATACAGGGTACTAACTACATGTCAGATGAGTCCATCATGTCCATATTTTGGGAGCTAGCTACAAGGCAGACAAGTCCAATATATTCATATACAGAGAGCTACCTACCTGGCAGATGAATTCAACATATCCATGTACCTAGAGTTAGCTACATGCCAGACGAGTCCAAACTGTCCATATACAGAGAGTTTACTACATGCCAGGGTAGACCAAACTTTCCATATACAGAGTTCTACCTACAAGGCAGATGAGTCCAACATATCCATGTACAGAGAGCTAGCTACATGGCAGACGAGTTCAAAATGTCCATATACAGAGAGTTAGCTACATGGCAGGGTAGTATGACATTTCCATATACAGAGTTCTAGCTACAAAGCAGATGACTCCAACTTGTCTATATACAGAGAGCTAGCTAGATGGCAGAATACTCCAACGTGTCCTTATGAAGGGTACTAGCTACAAGGCAGATGTGTTCATCGTATCAATATACTAAGAGTCACCAACATGGCAGACAAGTCCAATATGTTAATATTGAGAGAGCTACCGACTTGGCAGATCAGTCCAACATATCCACGTATTGAGAACCAGCTTCATTGCAGATGAGTCCAAAATGTCCCCATACAGAGAGCTAGCTACATAGCAGCGTAGTGCAACATTTCCATATACAGAGTTCTGGGTACAATGCAGATGAGTCCAACTTGTCTATATAGAGAGAATTAGCTACATGGCAGAGTAGTGAAACATTTCCCATATATAGATTTCTTGGTATATAGTAGATGTGTCCAATGTATCCATGCATTGAAGGTTGCTACATGTCAGAGCAGTCCAACATGTCCATATAAAGGGTAATAGATACAAGGCAGATGAGTCCAACATGTCCATATACTGAAAACTAAGTTAGTGGCAGACAAGTCCAATATGTTCATATACAGAGAGCTATCTATTTGCAGATCAGTATAACATATCCATGTACAGAGAGCTAGCTACATGACAGACGAGTCCAAAATATTCATATAGAGAGAGCTAGCTACATGTCAGCGTAGTGGTTACGAATCGGGCTGCAAACCTTAAGGTCAGCGGTTCGAAACTACCAGCCACTCCGCGGGAGAAAGATGAGGCTTTCTACTCCCGTAAGGATTTACACCCTCGGAAACCCTGTACAGGGTCGCTATGGGTCGGAA
>NW_006408670.1:4572687-4584038 GCF_000296735.1 Chrysochloris asiatica
CAGACGAATCCAAAATGTCCATATACAGTGAGCTAGCTACATGGCAGGGTAGTGAAACATTATCATGTACACAGTTCTAGGTACAAGGCTTATGAGACCAACTTGTGTATATAGAGAGAGCTAGCTACATGGCAGAGAAGTGCTAGATTTCCATATACAGAGTTCTAGGTACATGGCTGAAGTGTCCAACGTGTCCATACACTGAGAGCTAGCAACATGGCAGAGCAGTCATAAATGTCCATACACAGGGTACTAACCACATGGCAGATGAGTCCAACATGTCCATATGCTGAGAGCTAGCTACATGGCAGAGAAATCCAATATGTAAATAGAGAGAGAGCTACCTACTTGGCAGATCAGTCCAACATTTCCATGTACAGAGAGCTAGCTACATGGCAGGGTAGTGCAATGTTTTCATATTCAGAGTACTAGCTACATGGCAGATGTGTCCAACGTGTCCATATACTGAGAGCTACCTACATGGCAGATCAGTCCAAAATATCCATGTACACAACACTAGCTACCTGGCAGGGTAGTGCAACATTTCTATATATGGAGTTGTATCTACAAGGCAGATTAGTCCAACTTCGCTATATACAGAGAGCTAGCTACATGGCAGAGTAATGAAGCATTTCCATATACAGAGATTTAGCTACATGGCAGATGTTTCAAACGTGTCCATATACTGAGAGCTAGCTACATGGCAGAGTAGTACAACATGTCCATATACAGAGTACTAGCTACATCGCAGAGGAGTCAAACATGTCCATATACTGAGAGATAGCTACATGGCAACACTTCCATATACAGTGTTCTTTCTACATGGCAAATGTGTCCAATGGGTCAATATACTGAGAGCTAGCTATATGGCAGACAAGTCCAATATGTGCATAGGCAGAGAGCTACCTACTTGGCATATCAGTCCAACTTATCCATGTACAGAGAGCTAGCTAGCTACATGGCAGACGAGTACAAAATGTCCATATACAGAGAGCTAGCTACATGGCATGGTAGTGCAATATTTCCATATACATATTTCTAGATAGAAAGAAGAGGAGTCCAACTTGTCTATGTACAGAGAGCTAGCTACATGGCAGGGTAGTGCAACATTTCTATATACACAGTTCTAGTTACATGGCAGATGTGTCAAACGTGTCCATATACTGAGAGCTGGCTATATGTCAGTGTAGTCCAACATGTCCGTATTCATGGTAGTAGCTACGTGGCAGATGTGTCCAACTTTTCCATATACTGAGAGCCACCAACATGGTGTCTATGGACAAAATGTCCATATACAGAGAGCTAGCTACATGGCATGGTAGTGCAACATTTCCATATACAGATTTCTATATAGAAAGAAGAAGAGTCCAACTTGGCTATATACAGAGAGCTAGCTACATGGAAGACGATTCCAACATGTCCATATACTGAGAGCTAGCTACAAGGCAGAGTAGTGCAACACTTAAATATACAGTGTTCTATCTACATGGCAGATGTGTCCAATGGGTCCATATACTGAGAACTAGCTATAGGGCAGACAAGCCCAATATGTACATAGGCAGAGAGCTACCTACTTGGCATATCAGTCCAAAAAAATCCATTTACAGAGAGCTAGCTACATGGCAGACGAGTACAAAATGTCCATATATAGAGAGTTAGCTACATAGCATGGTAGTGCAACATTTCCATAAACAGATTTCTAGATAGAAAGAAGATGAGTCCAACTTGTCTATATACAGACAGCTAGCTAAATGGCAGCTTAGTGCAACATTTCCATATACAGAGTTCTAGATACATGACAGATGTGTTCAACATGTCCATGTACTGAGAGCTAGTTACAGGGCAGAGAAGTCTATTATGATCTTGTACAGAGAACTGCATGCATGGTAGATCAGTCAAACATATACAGATACAGAGAACTAGCTATATGGCAGACGAGTCCAAAATGTCCATATACAGAGAGTTAGTTACATGGCAGGGTAGTGAAACGTTTCCATATACAGAGTTCTATTTACAAGGCAGATGAGTCCAAATTGTCTATATAACGAGAGCTAGATACATGGCAGAGTAGTGCAACATTTCCATATACAAAGTTCTACGTACATGGCAGGTGTGTCGAACGTGTCTATACACTGAGATCTAGCTACATGGAAGAGTAGTAAAAAATGTCCATATACAGTGTACTAATTACATGGAAGATGAGTCCAACATGTCCATATACTCAGAGCTAGCTATACTGCAGACAAGTCCAATATGATCATATACCGAGAGCTAACTAGTTGGCAGATCAGTCCAACATATCCATGTACAGAGAGCAAACTACATGGCAGACGAGTCCAAAATGTCCATATACAGAATGCAAGCTACATGGCAAGGGAGTGCAACATTTCCATATACAGAGTTCTAGCTACAAGGCAGATGTGTCCAACTTGTCTATATACAGAGCGCTAGCTACATGGCAGTGTAGTGCAACATTTCCATGTACAGATTTCTAGATACATGGCAGATGCATACAACGTGTCCATGTACTGAGAGCTAGCTACATGGCAGACAAGTCCAATACATTCATATACAGAGGTCTACCTACTTGGCAGATCAGTCCAACATATCCATGCACAGAGGGCTAGCTACATGTCACACGAGTACAAAATGTCCCTATACAGAAAACTAGCTACATGGCAGGGTAGTGCAACATTTCCATATAGAGATTTCTAGATAGAAGGCAGATGAGCCCAACTTGTCTATATAAAGAGATCGAACTACATGGCAGGGTAGTACAACATTTCCATATACAGAGTTTTATCTACATGGCAGATGTGTCTAACGTGTCCATATACTGAGAGCTAGAGACATGGCTCAGTAGTCCAACATGTCCATATTCAGTGTACTAGATACATGGCAGATGTGGCCAACTTGTCCATACACTGAGAGCCGCCTACATGACAGACAATTCCAATATGTTCATATATAGAGAGCTATCTACTTGGCAGATCAGTCCAACATATCCATGCGCAGAGAGCTAGCTACATTCCAGAAGAGTCCAAAATGTACATATACAGAGAGGTAGTCAAATGGCAGGGTAGTGAAATATTTCCATATACAGGGTATTAGATACAAGACAGATGAGTCCAACTTGTCTATATACAGAGAGTTAGCTACATGGCAGAGTAGTGCAACATTTCCATATACAGAGTTCTAGCTACATGGCAGATATGCCCAATGTGTCCATGTACTGAGCGCAAGCTACATGGCAGAGAAGTCCAACATGTCCATATTCAGGGTAGTAGCTACATGGCAGATGTTTCCAACGTGTCCATATACTGAGAGCCACCTACAGGGCAGACAAATCCTATATGTTCATATACTGAGAGCTACCTATTTGGCAGATCGGTCCAACATATCCATGTACAAAGAGCTAGCTTCATGTCAGACGAGTCCAAAATGTCCATATACAGAGAGCAAGCTACATGGCAGGGTATTGGAACATGTCCATATACAGAGTTCTAGCTACAAGACAGATAAGTACAAATTATCTATATACAGAGAGCTAGCTATATGATAGTGTACTCCAACATGTCCATATTCAGAGTTCTAGCTATATGGCAGATGTTTCCAACGTGTCCATATACTGAGAGCCACATACAGGGCAGACAAATCCTATATGTTCATATACTGAGAGCTACCTACTTGGCAGATCGGTCCAACATATCCATGTACAGAGAGGTAGCTTCATGTCAGATGAGTCCAAAATGTCCATATACAGAGAGCTAGCTACATAGCAGGGTAGAGCAACATTTCCATATACAGAGTTCTAGGTACAAGGCAGATGCATCCATCTTATCTATATACAGAAAGCTAGCTACATGACATTGTAGTGCAACATTTCCATATACAGTGTTTTAGGTACATAGCAGATGTGTCCAACTTGTCCATAAACTGAGAGCTAGCTACATAGCAGAGTAGTCCAACATAACCATATATAGCATACTAGCTTCATGGCAGATGAGACCAACATATCCATATACTGAGAGCTTGCTACATGGCAGTCAAGTGCAATATGTTCATATAAAGAGAGCTACCTACTTCGCAGATCAGTGTAACATATCCATATACCGAGTTCTAGCTACAAGGTAGATGAGTCCAACTTGTCTATGTAGAGAGAGTTTGCTAAATGGCGGGGTAGTGCAACATTTCCATATATAGAGTTCAAAATACATGGCAGATGAGTACAAAGAGTTCATATACTGAGAGGTTGTACATGGCAGAATAGTCCAATATGTCCATATAAAGAGTACTAGCGACCTGGCTAATAAGTCCAACATGTCCATATATTGAGAGCTAGGTACATGGCAGACAAATCCAATATGTTCATATAAAGAGAGCTACCTACTTGAAAGACTAGTCCAACATATCCATGTACAGAGAGCTAGCTACATGGAAGATGAGTCCAAAATGTCAATATACAGACAGCTAGCTCAATGCCATGGTAGTGCAACATTTCCATATACAGAGTTCTAGCTACATGGCAGATGAGTCCAACTAGTCTATATAAAGGGAGCTAGCTACATGGCAGGATAGTGCAACGTTTCCATATACAGAGTACTAGCTACATGGCAGATGAGTCCAACATGTGTATATTCAGAGGGCTAGCTAAAAGGCAGATGAGTCCAAAATGTCTGTACACAGAGAGCTGGCTACATGGGAAAGTACTGCAACATTTCCATATACAGAGTTCTAGCTACATGGTAGATGACTCCAACATTTCCATATACAGAGTTCTAGCTACATGGCAGAGGTGCCCAACATGTCCATATAATGAGAGCTAGCTACAAGTCAGAGTAGTCCAACATGTCCATATACAGGATACTAGCTACATGGCAGATGAGTCCAACATGTCCATACACTGAGAGCTATCTACATGGAAGAGGAGTCCAACATGTCCATAAACATGTTACTAGCTACATGGCAGATCAGTTTAACATGTCCATATACATGCTACTAGATACATAGAAGATGTGTCCAACATGTCCATGTACTGAGAGCTAACTACATTGCAGACAATCCAATATGTTCATATACAGAGAACTAGCTACATGGCAAATCAGTCCAACAAATCCATGTAGAGAGAGCTAGCTACATGCCCGACGAATCCAAATTGTCCGTATACAGAGAGCTAGCTACATGGCAGACAGTGCATCATTTCCAATTACAGAGTTCTAGCTACATGGCCGATTTGTCCAACGTGTCCATATAATGAGAGCTAGCTACATGAGAGAGTAGTCCAATATGTCCATATACAGAGTTCTAGCTACATGGCAGATGTGTTCAACGTGTCCATATACAGAGACCTAGCTACATGGCAGGGTACTCCAACATGTATATATTCAGAGTTATAGCTATATGGCAGATGTTTCAAACGTGTCCATATACTGAGAGCTAGCCCCATGGCAAACAAGTCCAATATGTTCATATAAAGAGAGCTACCTACTTGGCAGATCAGTCCCACATATCCATATAAAGAGAGCTAGCTACATGGCAGACAGTGCATCATGTCCAAATACAGAGTTCTATCTACATGGCAGATGTGTCCAACGTGTACATATAATGAGTGCTAGCTACATGACAGAGTAGTCCAAAATGTCCATATACAGAGTTCTAGCTACATGGCAGATGTGTTCAACATGTCCATATGCAGAGAGCTAGCTATATGGCAGGGTACTCCAACATATCCATATTCAGAGTTCTAGCAATATGGCAAATGTTTCAAACATGTCCATATACTGAGAGCTAACTCCATGGCAAACAAGTCCAATATGTTCATATACAGAGAGCTACCTACTTGGCCGATCAGTCCCACATATCCATGTACAGTGAACTAGCTACATGTCAGACGAGTACAAAATGACCATATACAGAGAGCTAGCTACATGGCAGGGTAATGCAACATTTCCATATACGGAGTTCTAACTACAAGGCCGATGATGACAACTTGTCTATATACAGAGAGCTAGCTACTTGGCAGAATTGTACAGCATTTCCATATACAGAGTTCTAGCTACATGGCAGATGTGTCCTACGTGTACATATACTGAGAGCTAGCTACATGGCAAAGCAGTACAACATGTCCATATACAGGGTATTTGCCACATAGCAGAGGAGTTCAACATATCCATATACTGAGAGCTGGCTACATGGCAGACAAGTCCAATCTGTTCATTTACAGAGAGCTAACTAGTTGGCAGATAAGTCCAAAATATCCATATACAGACTACATGGCAGATGAGTCAAAAATGTCCATATACAGAGAGCAAGCTACATGGCATTGTATTGCAACATTTCCATATACAGAGTTCTAGGTACAAGGCAAATGAGTACAAATTGTCTCTATACAGAGAGCTAGCTACACGGCAGTGTAATCCAACATGTCCATATTCAGAGTTCTAGCTATATGGCAGATGTTTCTAGCTAAGTGGCATGCAACTCCAATATGTTCAAATTCAGAGAGCTACCTACTTGGCAGATCAACCCAACATATCCATGTACAGAGAGCTAGCTACATGGCATACCAGTCCAAAATGTCCATATACAGAGAGCTAGCTACATGGCAGGGTAGTATAACATTTCCATATACAGAGTTCTAGCTACAAGGCAGAGGATTCCAACTTGTCTATATACAGAGAGATAGCTACATAGCAGTGTAGTTCAACATTTCCATATACAGAGATCAAGCTACATGGCAGACAAATCCAATATGTTCATATACAGAGAGCTACCTACTTGGAAGATCGGCCCAATATATCCAAGTACACAGAGCTTGCTACATGGCAGATGAGTCGAAAATGTCCATATACAGAGAGCTAGATACATGACAAGGTAGGGAAACATTTCCATATACAGAGTCCTAGCTACATGGCTGATGTGTCCAATGTGTCCATATATTGCTAGCTACATGGTAGATGTGTCCAACATATGCATATACTGAAAGCTACCTACATGGCAGATCTTTAGAAAATATCCATGTACAGAATCCTAGCTACATGGCAGACAAGTCCAAAATGTCCATATACAGAGAGCTACCTACATGGCGGGGTAGTGTATCATTTCTATATACAGAGTTCTATCTACAAGGCAGATTAGTGCCACTTGTCTATACACAGACTGCTAGCTACATGGTAGGGTAGTGCAACATTTCCATATACAGAGTTCTAGCTACATGTTAGATGTGTCCAACGTGTCCATATACTGAGAGTTATCTACATGGCAAACAAGTTCAATATGTTCATATACAGAGGGCTACCAACTTGGCAGATCAGTCCAACATATCCATGTACAGAGAGCTAGTTGCATTTCAGAGGAATCCAAAATGTCCACATACAGAGAGCTAGCCACATGGCAGGGTAGAGAAACATTTCCATATAAAGAGTTCTAGCTACACGGCAGATGAGTCCAACTTGTCTATATACAGAGATATAGCTACATGGCAGGGTAGTGCAATATTTCCATTTACAGAGTTCTAGCTACAAGGCAGATGAGTCCAATTTGTCTATATAAAGAGAGCTAGCTACATTGCAGCATACTCCAAGATATCCATATACAGAATTCTAACTACATGGCAGATGTGTACAACCTTTCCATATAGTGAGAGCTGGCTATAAGGCAGAAAATTTCAGTATGTTCATAAACAGATAGCTACCTACTTAGCAGATCAATCCAACAAATCCATGTACAGAGAGAGCTAGCTACATGGCAGACAAGCACAAAATCTCCAAATACAGAGACCTAGCTACAAGGCAGGGTAGTGCAACATTTCCATATACAGAGTTCTATCTACAAGGCAGATTAGTCCAACTTGTCTATATACAAAGAGCTAGCTACTTGGCAGAGTTGTGCAGCATGTCCATATACAGAATTCTCGCTACCTGGCAGATGTGTCCAACATGTCCGTATACTGAGAGATAGCTACATGGCAGAGTAGTACAACATGTCCATATACAGAGTACAAGTTACAACACAGAGGAGTCCAACATGTCCATATACGGAGAGCTAGATACATGGCAGACAAGTCCAATATGTTCATATACAGAAAGCTAGCTGGTAATGCAACATTTCCAAATACAGAGTTCTAGCTACATGGCAGATGTGTCCAACGTGTTCATATATTGAGAACTAGCTGCATGGAAGACAAGTACAATATGTTCATATACAGAGAGCTACCTACTTGGCAGATCATTACAACATATCCATATTCAGAGAGCTAGCTACATGTCAGAGGAGTCCATAATGTCCATATATAGAGAGCTAGCTACATGGCACGGTAGTAAAACATTTCCATATACACAGTTCTAGGTACAAGGCAGATGAGTCCAACTTGTCTATGTACAGAGAGCTAGCTACATGGCAGAGTAGTGCACCATTTCCTTTTACAGAGTTCCAGCAACATGGCAGATGTGTCCAACGTGACCATATACAGAGAGCTAGCTTCATGGCAGACTAGTCCAACCTGTCCATAGTAGGTACATGGCAGATGTGTACATCGTGTCCATATACTGAGACCCACTTAAATGGCAGACAAATCCAATATGTACATATTCAGAGAGCTAACTACTTGGCAGATAAGTCCAACATATCCATGTCCAGAGAGCTAGCTTCATGGTCGAAGCATCCAAAATAACTTTATGCACAGAGCTAGCAACATGGCAGGGTAGTGCAACATTTCCATATACAGAGTTCTAGGTACATGGCAGATGTGACCAATAAGTTCATACACTGAGAGCTAGCTACGTGGCAGAGAAGTACAACATGTCCACATACAGGGTACTAGCTACATTCCCGATATGTCCAATTTGTCCATATACTGAGAGATACCTACATGGCAGACAAGTCCAATATGTTCATATACAGAGAGCTAGCTACATGGCAGATCAGTCCAACATATCCATGTACAGATAGCTAGCTACATGGCAGAGTAGTCCATCATGTCCGAATTCAGGGTTCTAGCTACATGCCAGATATGTCCAACTTGTCCATATACTGAGAACCACCTACATGACAGACAAGTCCAATATGTTCATATACAGAGAGCTACCTACTTGGCAGATCAGTCCAACATATCCAAGTACAGAGAGCTAGCTACATGGCAGACGATTCCAAAATGTCCATATACAGAGAGCTAGCTGCATGGTACGGAAGTACAATATTTCCATATACTGAGTTCTAGCCACTTGGCAGATTTGTCAAAGGTGTTCATTTACAGAGAGCTACCTACATGCAGACAAGTCCTATATGTTCGCATACAGAGAACTACCTACTTGGCAGATCAGCCCAACATATCCATGTTCAGAAAGCTAGCTACACGCCAGACGAGTCCAAAATGTCCATATACAGAGAGCTAGCTACATGGCAGAACAGTGCAGCATTACCATATACAGAGTACAAGCTACATGGCAGATGTGTCCAACGTGTCCATATACTGAGAGCTAGCTATATTGCAGACTAGGCCAACGTGTCCATATTCAGGGCAGTAGCTACATGGCAGATGTGTCCAACGTGTCGATATCCTGAGAGACTTAGACAGAGCAGACATGTCCTATATGTTCATATACAGAGAGCTACCTACTTGGCAGATCAGTGCAACATGTCCATGTACAGAGAGCTAGCTACATGGCAGACAAGTCCAAAATGTCCATATACAGAGAGCAAGCTACATGGCAGACAAGTCCACTATGTTTATATAAATAGTTCTAGCTTCAAGGCAGATGAGTCCAACTTGTCTAAGTACAGAGAGTTAGCGACATAGCAGAGTACTGCAACATTTCCATATTCAGAGTTCTAGGTACAGGGCAGATGTGTCCATTGAGTCCATTTACTGAAAGCTAGCTACTTGGCCAAGCGGTCCAACATGTCCATACTCAGGATACTAGCTACATGGCAGATGTGTCCAACGTGTCCATATAATGAAAGCCACCTAAATGGCAGACAAGTCCAATATGTTCACATACAGAGAGCTACATACTTGGCAGATCAGTCCAACATATCCATGTACAGAGAGCTTGCTAAATGGCAGACGAGTCCAAAATGTCCCTATATAGAGAGCTAGCTACATGTCAGAGTAGTGAAGCATTTCCATATACAGAGTTCTAGCTACAAGGCAGATGAGTACAAATTGTCTATATACAGAGAGCTAGCTACATGGCAGAGTACACCAACATGTCCATATTCAGAGTTCTAGCTATATGCCAAATGCTTCCAGCTTTCCATATATGAGAGGTAGCTACATGGCAGACAAGTCCAATATGTTCATATACAGAGTGCTACCTACTTGGCAGAGCAGCCCAACATATCCATGTACAGAGAGCTACCTACATGACAGACGAGTCCAAAATGTCCATATACAGAAAGCTAGCTACATGGCAAGGTAGTGAAACATTACCATATACAGAGTTCTAGGTACAAGGCAAATGAGTCCAACTTGTCTATATACGGGGAGCTAGCTACATGACAGAGTAGTGCAGCATGTCCATATACAGAGTACTAGGCATATGGCAGACGACTCCAAAATTTCCATATACAGTGAACTAGCTTCATGGCAGCGTAGTGCAACATTTCCATGTAAAGATTGCTAGCTACCAGGCAGATGCGTCCGACTTGTCCATATACAGAGAACTACCTGCATGGCAGCGTAGTGCAACATTTCCATATACAGAGTACAACCTATATGGCAGATTTGTCCAACGTGTCCATATACGGCTAGCTACAGGGCAGACAAGTCCTATATGTTCATATACAGAGAGCTGGCTACTTGGCAGATCAGTCCAACATATCCATGTATAAAGAGCTAGCTACATGGCAGATGAGTCCAAAATATCCATATACAGAGCCCCAGCAACATGGCATGGTAATACAACATTGTCATATACTGAGTTTAGCTACATGGCAGAAGTGTCAAAGGTGTTCATATACAGAGAGCTACCTACTTGGCAGATCAGCCCAACATATTCATGTACAGAGAGCTAGATACATGGCAGACCAGTCCAAAATGTCCATATACAGAGAGCTAGCTACATGTCAAGGGAGTGAAACATTTCCATATACAGAGTTCTAGCTACAAGGCAGATGAGTCCAACTTGTCTATATACAGAGAGCTAGCTACATGTCAGAGTACTCCAACATGTCCATATTCAGAGTCCTAGCTATATGACAGATATGACCAACTTGTCCATATACTGAGAGCCACCTATATGACAGAAAATTCCAATATGTTCAGATATAGAGAGCTACCTACTTGTCACATCAGTCCAACATATCCATGAACAGAGATCTAGCTATTTGACAGACAATTCCAAAATGTCCAT
>NW_006408670.1:4584828-4586331 GCF_000296735.1 Chrysochloris asiatica
AGAGAGAGAGAGAGAGAGAGAGAGAGGACTAGCTACAAGGCAGATGAGTCCAACATGTTTATACAAAGAGATCTGGCTACATGTCTGATGTGTCCAACATGTCCATATACTGAAAGCTAGCTACAAGGCAGACAAGTCCAAAATATCCATATACAGAGAGCTAGCTAAATGGCAGAGTAGTCCAACACGTCTATATACAGCATACTAGCTACACGGCATATGAGTCCAAAATGTCCATATTCAGGGAGTTAACTACATGGCAGAGGAGTCCAACATGTGTATATTTAGAAGGGTAGCTACAAGGCAGATGAATCCAACATGTCCATATTCTGAGAGCTGTCTACATGTCAGACAAGTCCAATATGTTCATCTACAGAGAGCTACCTGCATAGAAGATCAGTCCAACATATCCATGTACAGAGAGCTAGCTACATGGCAGACGAGTCCAAAATGTACATACATTGAGAGTTAGCTACATAGCAGAGTAGTGCAACATTTCCATATACGGAGTTGTAGCTACATAGTAGATGAGTCCAACAAGTTCATATACAGAGAGTTAGCTGCATGGTAAAGCAGTGCAACATTTCCATATACAGAGTTCTAGCTACATGGCTGATGAATCCAATGTGTCCATATACTGACAGCTAGCTACATGGCAGAGTAGTCCTATGTGTCCATATACTGAGCGCTCGCTACATGGCAGAGTAGTGCAATATTTCCATATACAGAGTTCTAGCTACATGGCAGAGTAGTCCTACGTGTCCATATACTGAGAGCTAGCTACATGGCAGATGAATCCAACCCATGTATATTTACAGGGCTACCTACAAGTCAGATAAGTGCAACATGTTCATATACAGAGAGCTGGCTACATGACTGATGAGTCCAACATGTCCATATACAAAGAGCTGTCTACATGGCAGACAAGTCCAATATCTTCACATACAGAGAGCTATCTACATGGCAAAGCAGTGCAACATTTCCATATACAGAGTTATAGCTACATGGCTGATGAGTCCAACATGTCCATATACTAAGAGTAAACTACATGGCAGATGAATCCAACATGTGTATATTTAGAGGGCTCACTACAAGGCAGATGAGTCCAACATGATCATACACAGAGAACTGGCTACATGGCTGATAAGTCCAACATGTTCATATACTGAGAACTAGCTAGCTACATGGCAGACAAATTCAATATGTTCATATACAGAGAGCTACCTACATGGCAGGTTAGTCCAACATATCCATGCACGGAGAGCTAGCTACATGGCAGACGAGTCCAAGATGTCTATATACACAGAGCTAGCTACATGGCAGAGTAGTGCAACATTTCCATATACAGAGGTCTAGCTACATGGCAGATGAGTCCAACATGTCCATATACTAAGAACTAGCTACATGGCAGAGTAGTTCAACAAGTCCATATACAGAGAGCTAGATACATGGCAGACAAGTCCAATATGTTCATATACAGAGAGCTACCTACATGGCAGATCA
>NW_006408670.1:4586431-4591021 GCF_000296735.1 Chrysochloris asiatica
AGTAGTTCAACAAGTCCATATACAGAGAGCTAGATACATGGCAGACAAGTCCAATATGTTCATATACAGAGAGCTACCTACATGGCAGATCAGTCCAACGTATCCAAGACCAGAGAGCTACCTACATTGCAGACGAAACCAAAATGTCCATATAGAGAGAGCTAGCTACATGGCAGAGGAGTGCAACATTTCCACATTCAGAGTTCTAGCTACATGGCATATGAGACAAACATGTCCATATATTGAAAGCTAGCTACATGGAACGGCAGTCCAACATATAAATACACAGAGTACTAGCTACATTGCAGATGAATCCAACATGTCCATATACTGAGAGTTAGCTATAAGGCAGATGGGTCCAACATTTTTATACTTTGAGGGCTAGCTACAAGTTAGATAAGACCAACATGTTCATACAGCGAGAGCTGGCTACATGGCAGACAAGTCCAACATGTCCATATACTGAGAACCAGCTACATTGCAGACAAGTCCAATATGTTCATACACAGAGTTTTAACTACATGGCAGATCAGTCCAACACATCTATGTACAAAGAACTAGTTACATGACAGACGAGTCCAAAATGTTCCTATACAAAGAGCTAGCTACATGGCAGGGTACTGCAACATTTCCATATACAGAATTCTAGCTACAAGGCAGATGAGTCCAACTTGTCTATGTATAGAGATGGAACTACATTGTAGGGTCATGCAATATTTCCATATACAGGGTTCTAGCTACATGGCAGATGTGTCCTCCAACATGTCCATATAATGAGAGCTAGCTACATGACAGAGTAGTCCAACATGTCCATATTCAGGGTACTAAATACATGGTAGATGTGTCCAACTAGTCCATATTTTGAGACCCACCTACATGGCAGACAAGTCCAATATGTTAATATACAGAGAGGTACCTACTTGGCAGATCAGTCCAACATATCCATGTACAGAGAGCTAGGTACATGGCAGACAAGTCCAAAATGTCCATATACACAGAGCTAGCCACATGGCAGGGTAGTGCAACATTTCCATATACAGAGTTCTAGCTACAAGGCAGATGAGTCCAACTTGTCTATATGCAGAGAGTTAGCTACTTGGCAGAGCAGTGCAAAATTTCCATATACAGAGTTCTAGCTACATGGCAGATGTGTCCAACGAGTCCATATACTGAGAGCTAGCTACATGACAGAGTTGTCCAACATGTCTATATTCAGGGTAGTAGCTACATGTTAGATGTGTCCAACTTGTCCATATACTGAGAGCCTCCTAGAGGGCAGACAAGTCCAATATGTTCATTTACAGAGAGCTACCTATTTCACAGATCAGTGTAAAATGTCCATGTACAGAGAGCTAGCTAAACGGCAGACGAGTCCAAAATGTCCATATACAGAGAGCTACCTACTTGCCAGATCAATCCAACATATCCATGTATAGACAGCTAGCTACATGGAAGTCGAGTCCTAAAGCTCCATATACAGAGAAATAGCTAGAGGGTAGGGTTGTGCAACATTTTCATATACAGAGTTGTAGCTACAAGGCAGATGAGTCCAACTTGTCTATACACAGAGAGCAAGTAACATGGCAGAGTAGTGCAACATTTCCATATACAGAGTTCTAGCTACATGGCAGATGTGTCATATACAGAGAGCTACCTACTTGGCAGATCAGTCCAACATATCCATGTACAGAGAGCTAGCTACATGGCAGATGAGTCCAAAATATCCATATACAGTGAGCTAGCTTCAGGACAGGGTAGTGCAGCATTTCCATATACAGAGTTCTAGCTACAAGTCCTATGAGCCCAACTTATCTATATACAGAAATCTAACTACATGGCAGGGTAGTTCAATATTTCCATATACAGAGTTCTAGCTACATGGCAGTTGTGTCCAACTTGTTCATATACTGAGAGCTAGCTACATGGCAGATCTGTCCAAAATATCCATGCACAGCGAGCTAACTACATATCAGAGGAGTCCAAAATGTCCATATAGAGAGAGCTAAGTACATAGCAGAACATTGCATCTTTTCCATATACCGAGTTCAAGCTACATGGCAGATGAGTCCATAGTGTTCATGTACGGAGTGCTAGCTACATGGCACACAAGTCCAATGTGTTCATATACAGAGAGCTACCGATTTCGCTGATCAGTGTAAAATTTTCATGTACAGAGAGCTAGCTACATGGCAGAAGAGTTCAAAATGTCCATATACAGAGAGCTAGCTACATGGCAGGGAAGTGTAACATTTCCATTTACAGAGTTCTAGCTATATGGCCGATGTATCCAAGGTGTCCATATATTGAGAGATTCCTACATGGCAGACAAGTCCATTATGTTCATATACAGAGAGCTACCTACTTGGCAGATCAGTTTAACATATCCATGTATGGAAAACTAGCTACATGGCAGACGAGTCCAAAATGTTCACATACAGAGAGCTAGCTACATGGCAGGGTAGTGCAAAATTTCCATATATAGAGTTTTAGCTACAAGGCAGATGAGTCCAACTTGTCTCTATACAGAGAGCTAGCTACATGGCAGAGAAGTGCAACATTCCCATATACAGAGTTCTAGGTACATGGGAGATATGTCTAACATGTCCATATACTGAGGGCTAGCTACATGGCAGAGTAGTCCAACATGTCCACATACAGTGTACTGGCTCCATGGCAGATGAGTCCAACATGTCCATATACTGAGAGCTACCTACTTGGCAGACAAGTCCAATATGTTCTTATACAGAAAGTTAACTACTTGGCATATCAGTCCAACATATCCATGTACAGAGAGCTAGCTTCATGGCAAACGAGTCCAGAATATCCCTATACAGAGAACTAGCTACATGGAAGTTAGTGAAACATTTCCATAAAAAGAGTTCTAGGTACAAGGCAGATAAATCCAACTTGTCTATATAAACAGATCTAGCTACATGGCAGAGTAGTGCAACATTTCCCTATACAGAGTTCTAGGTACATGACAGATGTGTCCAACATGTCCATATATTGATATTTGTCTACATGGCAGACAAGTCCAATACGTTCATATACAGAGAGCTACCTACTTGACAGATCAATGTAACATATCCATGTACAGAGTTCTAGCTACAAGGCAGATGACTCCAACTTGTCTATATACAGAAAGCTATTTACATTGCAGGGTAGTTCAACATTTCCATATACAGAATTCAAATTATGTGGCAGATGAGTTCAAAGAGTTCATATGCTGAGAGCTAGTACATGGCAGAGCAGTCCGACATGTCCATATAAAGAATACTAGTGACCTGGCTAATGAGTCGAAATTTTCCATATATTGAGAGCTAGCTACATGGCAGACAAGTCCAATATGTTCATATACAGAGAGCTACCAACTTTGCAGATCAGTCCAACATATCCATGTACAGAGAGCTAGATACATGGCAGACTAGTCGAAAATATCCATATACAGAGAGCTAGTTACATGGCAGGGTAGTGCAACATTTTCATGTACAGATTTCTAGCTACATGGCAGATGAGTCCAACTTGTCTATATACAGAGAGCTAGCTACATGGCTGACTAGTGCAACATTTCCATATACAGAGTTCTAGTTACATGGCAGATGTGTGAAAGCTGTCTTTATACTGAGAGTTTCCTACATGGAAGACAAGTCCAATATGTTCATATACAGAGAGCCACCTACTTGGCAGATCAGTCCAATATTTCCATGTACAGGGAGCTAGCTACATGGCAGACGAGTCCAAAATGTACATATGAAGAGAGCTAGCTGCATGGCAGTGTAGTGCAACATTTCCATATACAGAGTTCTGGCTACAAGGCAGATAGTCCAACTTGTCTATATACAGAGAGCTAGCTACACGGCAGGGCTGTGGAACATTTCCATATACAGAGTATTATCTACATGCCAGTTGAGACCAACATGTCCATATACTGAGAGTTAGCTACATGGCAGAGTAGTGAAATGCTTCCATATACAGGGTTCTATCTACATGGCAGATGTGTCCAATGTGTCCATATTCAGGGTACTAGCTACATGTCAGATGTGTCCAACGTGTCCATATACTGAGAGCCACCTACATGGCAGACAAGTCCAATATGTACTCGTCTACCATGTAGCTAGCTCTCTGGACATGGATATTTTGGACTGATTTGATATATAGATAGCTCTCTGTATATGAACATATTGGACTTGTCTGCCATGAAGCTAGCTCACAGTGTATGGACATGTAGTACTCATCAGCCATGTTGCCAGCTATCTGTATATGAACCTGTGGGACTCATCTGCCTTGCAACGAGCCCTCTAAATACACACATATTGTACTCATCTGCCATGTAGCTATCTCAGCATATAGATAAGCTAGACTCATCTGCCATGTATGTATAACTCTGTATATGGAAATGTTGCACTACTCTGTCATGTATTCAGCTCTCTGTATATGGAAATATTGGACTCGTCTATCATGTAGCTAGCTCTCTGTGCATTGATATGTTGGACTGGTCAGTCATGCAGATGTTGTTGTTGTTGTTGTCAGGTGCCATCGAGTCGGAACCGACTCATAGCGACCCCATGCACAGCAGAACGAAACAATGCT
>NW_006408670.1:4613213-4616269 GCF_000296735.1 Chrysochloris asiatica
ATGGACATGTTGTACTTATCAGCCATGTAGCCAGCTTTTTGAGTATGAACATGTTAGACTCATCTGCCTTGTAGCTAACCCTCTAAATATACACATGTTGGACTCATCTGTCATTCAGCTAACTCTCAGTATATGGATATGTTGGACTCATCTGCCATGTAGCTAGTAGTCTGTATATGAAAATGTTGCACTACCGTACCTTGTAACTAGCTCTCTGTATATGGACATTTTGGACTCGTCTGCCATGTATCTAGCTCTCTGTATATGGACATGTTGGACTTATCAGCCATGTAGCCAGCTAGCTCTGATTGAACATGTTGGACTCATCTGTTTTGTAGACAGTTCTGAATCTATGGACATGTTGGACTCATCTGCCATGTAGCTAGCTCTTAGTATATGGACAAGTTGGACTCATCTGCCAAGGTGCTCGACCTCTGTATATGGAAATCTTGCACTACTCTTCCATGTTGCTAGCTCTCTGTATAGGGACATGTTGGACTTATCTGCCATGTAGCTAGAATTCTGTATATGGAAATGTTGCACTACTCTGCCATGTATCTAGCTCTCTGTATATGGACATTTTGGACTCGTCTGCCATGAAGCTAGAACTCTGTATATGGAAATGTTGCACTACTCTGACATGTAGCTATCACTCTATATATGGACATTTTGGACTTTTTTGCCATGTAGCTAGCTCTTTGTATATGGACCTTTGGGACTCATCAGCCATGTAGCCAGTTCTCTCTGTATGAACATGTTGGACTCATCTGCCTTTCAGCTATAACTCTACATATACACATGTTGGCCTCATCTCCCATTTAGCTAACTCACAGTATATGGACATGTTGGACTCATCAGCCATGTAGTTAATTTTCAGTATATGGACATGTTGGACTCATTAGCCATGTAGCCAACTCTCTGTGTATGAACATGTTGGACTTATCTGCGTTGTAAATAGCCCTCTAAATACACACATGATGGATTCATCTGCCATGTAGCTAGCTATCAGTATATGGACTCGTTGGACTCATCAACCATGTAGCCAGCTCTTTCTGTATGAACATGTTGGACTCATCTGCCTTGTTGCTAATCCTCTATATATACAGATGTTAGACTCATCTGCCTTGTAGCTATTACTCTGTATATGGACATCTCAGACTACTGTGCCATGTAGCTAGCTCTGAGTATATGGACATGATGGACTCATCTGCTATGTAGCTGGAACTCTGTATATGGACATATTGCACTACTCTGCAATGTAGGTATCTCTGTATATGGACTTTTTGTATTCAACTGACATGTAGCTAGCTCTCCATGCATAGATATGTTGGACTGATCTGCCATGTAGGTAGCTCTCTGTTTATTAATATATTGGAATTGTCTGTCATGTAGCAAGCTCTCTGTTTATGGACATGTTGGACTGATCTGCCATGTTGCTACAACTCTGTATATGGAAATGTTGCACTACTATGCCATGTAGCTAGAACACTGTATATTGACAAGTTGGTTTACTCTGCCATGTAGCTAACTATAAGTATGTGCACACGTTGGACTCATCTGCCATGGACCTAGAACTCTGTATATGGAAATGTTGCACTTCTCTGCCATGTATCCAGCTCTCTGTTTTAGGTCATATTGGCCTATTCTGTCATGTAGCTAGCTCTCTGTGCATGGATATGTTGGACTGATCTGCCATGTAGGTAGCTCTCTATATGAAGATATTGTACTTGTCTGCTATGTAGCTAGCTCTCTGTATATGGAAATATTGAACTCATCAGTCATGTAGTCAGCTCTCTCTGTATGAACATGTTGGACTCATCTGCGTTGCAGCTAGCCCTCTAAATATAAACATTTAGGATTCATCAGCCACGTAGCTAGATTTCAGTATATGGACACTTTTGACTCATCTGACATGTAGCTAGAACTCTGTATATGGCAATGTTGCACTACTCTTCCATGTTGCTAGCCCTCTGTATATGATAATTTTTTTCTCATCTGTCATGTAGCTAGCTCTCTGAATATGGACATATTGGCCTCATTTGTCATGTAGCTAGCTCTCTGTACATGGATATATAGGACTGATCAGTCATGTTGGTAGCTCTGTATATATGAAGATATTGGACTTGTCTGCCATGTAGCTAGCTCTCTGTATATGGACATGGTGGACTCATCTGCCATGTACTCAGCTCTCTGTGTATGAACATGTTGGACTCATTTGCCTTGTAGCTAACCCTCTAAATACACACGTTGGATTCATCTTCCATGCAGCTAGCTTTCAGAATATAGACATGTTGGACTCATCCGCCATGTCGCTAGTACTCTGTATATGGACACTTTGGACTACTCTGCCATGTATCTAGAACTCTGTATATGGAAATGATGCCCTACTCTGCCATGTAGCTAGCTCTCTGTATATGGACATGTTGGACTCATCTGTCATGTAACTAGAACCCTGTATATGGAAATGTTGCACTACTCTATATACAGAGAGATACCTAGTTGGCAGATCAGTCCAAAATATCCATATACAGAGAGCTAGCTAGATGGCAGACAAGTCCAACTTGTCTATATACAGGGAGCTAGATATATGGCAGAGTATTGCACCATTTCCATATACAGAGTTCTAGCTACATGGCAGAGGTTTTTAACATGTCCATATACTGAGAGCTAGATACATGGCAGAGTAGTCCAACATATCCATATTCAGGGCAGTAGCTACATGGCAGATGTGTCCAACTTGTCCATATTCTGAGAGCCACCTACAGTGCTGAAAAGTCTTATATGTTCATATACAGAGAGCTACCTACTTGCCAGATCAGTCCAACACATTCATGTACAGAGAGTGCAACATTTCCATATACAGAGTTTTAGCTACAAGGTAGATGAGTACAAATTGTCTATATACAGAGAGCTAGCTACATGGCAGATTACTCCAACATGTCCGTATTCAGAGTTCTAGCTATATAGCAGATGATTCCAACGTGTCCATATACTGAGAGCTAGCTACATGGCAGACAAGTCCAATATGTTCATATACAGAGAGCTACCTACTTGGA
>NW_006408670.1:4616369-4622812 GCF_000296735.1 Chrysochloris asiatica
CAAACATACCCATGTACAGAGAGCTAGCTATATGGCAGAAGAGTTCAAATGTCCATATACAGAGAGCTAGCTTCATGACAGGGTAGTGCAACATTTCCATATACAGAGTTCTAGGTACAAGGCAAATGAGTATACCTTGTTTATATACAGAGATCTAGCTACATGACAGAGTAATGCAACATTACCATATATAGAGTTCTAGGTATATTGCAGTTGTGTCCAACATGTCCACACACATAGAACTAGCTACATGGCAGAGCAGTCCATCATATCCATATACAGAGTAGTAGCTACATGGCAGATGAGTCCAACATGTCCATATACTGAGAGCAAGTTACATGGTAGAAAAGTCTAATGTGTTCATAGACAGAGAGCTACATACTTCGTAGATCAGTGTAACATATCCATGTACAGAGATCTAGCTACATGGCAGAAAAGTCCAAAATGTCCATATACCGAGAGCTAGCAACATGGCACGGTAGTGCAACATGTCCATATAGTGAGAACTATCTACATGGCAGACAAGTCCAATATGTTCATATACAGTGAGCTACCTACTTGGGAAAATGTCCATACACAGAGAACTAGCTATATGGCAGGGTAGTGCAACATTTCCATATACAGAGTTCTAGGTACCAGGCAGATGAATTCAACTTGTCTATATACAGAGAGCCAGCTCCATGGCAGCGTAGTGCAACATTTCCATATACAGAGTTCAAGCTATATGGCAGATGTGTCCAACGTGTCCATATACTGCTAGCTACATGGCAGTAAAGTCCAATATGTTCATATACAGAGAGCTACCTACTTGGCAGATCAGTGCAACATATCCATGTACAGAGAGTTGGACATGGCAGACGAGTCCAAAATATCCCTATACAGAGGTAGTGCAACATTTCCATATACAGAGTTCTAGCTACAAGGCAGATGAGTCCAACTTGTCTATATACAGACATAAAGCTACATGGCAGTGTAGTGCAACATTTCCATATACAGAATTCTAGCTAAATGGCAGATGTGTCCAACGTGTCCATATACTGAGAGTTAGCTACATGGCAGAGTAGTCCAACATGTCCATATTCAGTGTAGTAGCTACATGGCAGATGTGTCCAACATGTTCTTATACAGAGAGCCACTTACATGGCAAACAAATACAATATGTTCATATACAGAGAGCTACCTACTTGGCAGATCAGTCCAACTTATCCATGTACAGAGAGCTACCTATATGGTAGACGAGTCCAAGATGTCCATATACAGAGAGCTAGCTACATGGCAGGATAGTGAAACATTTCCATGTACATAATTCTAGGTTCAAGGCAGATGAGTCCAACTTGTCTATATAAAGAGATATAGCTACATGGCAGAGTATCGCACAATTTCCATATACAGAATTCTAGCTACATGGCAGATGTGTCCAACGTGTCCATATACTGAGAGACACTTACATGGCAGACAAATCCAATATGTTCATGTACACAGAGCTACCTACTTGGCAGATCAGTGCAACATATCCATGTACAGAGAGCTAGCTACATGGCAACCGAGTCCAATATGTACATTTACATAGAGCTAGCTACATGGCAGGGTAGTGCAACATTTCCATGTACGGAGCTCTAGGTTCATGGCAGATATGTCCAATGTGTTCATACACTGAGAGCTAGCTACATGGCAGAGCAGTTCAACATGGCAGAGCAGTTCAATACAGGGTATTAGCTACATGACAGATATGCCCAACTGGTCCACATACTGAGAGACACCAACATGGCAGACAAGTTCAATATGTTCATATGCAAAGAGCTACCAACTTGGCCCATCAGTCAAACATATCCATGTACAGAGAGCTTAGCTACATGGCAGACGATTCCAAAATGTCCATACACAGAGAGCTAGCTACATGGCACAGTAGTACAACATTTCCATATACAGAGTTCAAGCTACATGGCAGATGTGTCCAACGTGTCCATGTACTGTGAGCTAGCTCCATGGCAGAGTAGGTCAACATGCCCATATTCAGGGCAGTAGCTACATGGCAGATATGTCCAACGTGTCCATATACAGAGAGCCACCTATATGGCAGACAATTCCTATATGTTCATATTCAGAGAGCTACCTACCTGGCAGTTCAGGCCAACATATCCATGTACAGAGAGCTAGGTACATGGCAGACAAGTCCAAAATGGCCATATATATAGAGCTAGCTACATGGCAGGGTAGTGCAACATTTCCATATACAGATTTCTAGCTACAAGACAGATGAGTACAAATTTTGTATATACAGAGAGCTAGCTACAAGGCAGAGTACTCCAACATGTCCATATTCAGGGTTCTAGTTATATCACAGATGTTTCCAATGTAAACATATACTGAGAGCTAGCTACATGCAGACAAGTCCAAAATGTTCATGTGGCAGATGAGTCCAACATGTCCATAAACTGAAAACAAGCTACATGGCAGAGTTGCCCAACAGTTCCATATAAAAGAGTACTAGCTACATGGCAGATGAGTCCAACATGTGCATATACTGAGAGTTAGCTACGTGGCAGATGAGTTCACCATGTGTATATATAGAGTACTGGATCAAGGCAGTTGAGTTGAACGTATTCATACAGAGAGAGATGGCTATGTGGCAGGTGAGTCCATCGTGTCCATATACAGAGAGCTAGCTACATGACATATAAGTCCAATATGTTCATATACAGAGAGTTACCTACATGGCAGATCAGTCCAACATATTCATGCACAGAGAGCTAGCAACATGGCAGACAAGCCCAAAATATCCATCTACAGAGAGCTAGCTACATGGCAGAGTAGTGCTACATTTCCATATACAGAGTTCTAGCTACGTGGCAGATGAGTCCAATGAGTCCATATATTGAGAGTTAGCTGGATGGCAGATGAGTCCAACATGTCCATATACTGAGAGTTAGCCACATGGTAGATGATTCTAACATGTGTATATATAGAGGACGACCTCAACGCAGATGAATCCAATGTATTCATACAGAGAGAGCTGACTACATGGCAGACAAGTCCAACATGTCCATATACAGAGAGCTCGCTACATGGCAGATGAGAACAACATGCGTGTATATAGACAACTAGCTACAAGACAGATGAGTCCAACATGTTCATTCAGAGTGAGCTGGCTGCATGGCTGATGAGTCCAACATGTCCTCATACAGAGTTCTAGCTACATGACAGATGATTTCAAGGTGTCCATATACTGAGAGCTAACTAAATGCAGTGTAGTCCCACATTTCCATATACAGAGTACTAGCTACATGGCAAATGAGTCCAAAGTGTCCATAAACTGAGCGCTAGCTACATGGCAGAGTAGTCCAATATGTCCATATACAGAGTACTAGTTACATGGCAGATGAGTCCAACATGTCCATATATTGAGCGTTAGCTAAATGGCAAATGAGTCAAACATGTCCATATACTGAAAGTTAGCTACATGGCAGTTGAGTACAACAGGTGTATATATACAGGACGACCTCAACACAGATGAGTCCAACGTATTCATACAGAGAGAGCTGACTACATGACAGACAAGTCCAACATGTCCATTTAAAGAGAGCTCACTACATGGCAGATGAGTCCAACATGTGTGTATATCGAAGACTAGCCACAAGGCAGATGTTCCTACATGTTCACACACAGAGAGCTGACTACATGGCTGATGAGTCCAATATGTCCTTATACAGAGTTCTAGCTACATGACAGATGAGTCCAAGGAGTCCATATACAGAGAGCTAGCTAAATACAGTGTAGTCCAACATTTCCATATATAGAGTACTAGCTACATGGCAAAGGAGTCCAAAGTGTCCATAAACTAAGAGCTAGCTACATGGCAGCATAGTCCAACATGTCCATAAACAGAGTACTAGCTACATTACAGTTAGAATACTATGTTCATATACAGAGAGCTACCTACATGGCAGATCAGTCCAACATATCCATGCACAGAGAGCTAGCTACATGGCAGAGGAGTCCAAAATGTCCATATACAGAGAGCTACCTACATGGCAGAGTAGTGCCTCATTTCCATATACAGAGTTCTAGCTACATGGCAGATGAGTCCAACATGTGTATATAGAAGACTAGCCACAAGGCAGATGTTCCTATTGTTCATACACAGAGAGCTAACTACATGGCTGATGAGTCCAATATGTCCTTATACAGAGTTCTAGCTACATGACAGATGAGTCCAAGGTGTCCATATACTGAGAGCTAGCTAAATACAGTGTAGTCCAACATTTCCATATACAGAGTACTAGCTAAATGGCAAAGGAGTCCAAATTGTCCATAAAGTAAGAGCTAGCTACATGGCAGAATAGTTCAACATGTCCATAAACCGAGTACTAGCTCCATTACAGTCAATACCACTATGTTCATATACAGAGAGCTACCTACATGGCAGATCAGTCCAACATATCCATGCACAGAGAGCTAGCTACATGGCAGAGGAGTCCAAAATGTCCATATACAGAGAGCTACCTACATGGCAGAGTAGTGCCTCATTTCCATATACAGAGTTCTAGCTACATGGCAGATGAGTCCAACATGTCCATATACTGAGAGTTAGCTACATGGCAGATGAGTCCAACATGTTCATATACTGAGAGTTAGCTACATGGCAACGTGTGTATATATAAAGGACTAGCTCAAGGCAGATGAGTCCAACATATTCATACAGAGAGAGCTGGTAACATGGTAGTCGAGTCCAACATGTTCATATCCAGAAAGATAGCTACATGGCAGACAAGTCCAATATGATCATATACAGAGAGCTGCCTTCATGGCAGATCAGTCCAACATATCCATGCACAGAGAGCTAGCTATATGGCAGACAAATCCAAAATGTCCATATACAGAGAGCTAGCTACATGGCAGAGGAGTGTATCATTTCCATATACAGAGTTCTATCTACATGGCAGATGAGTCCAACGTGTCCATGTACTGGGAGCTACTTCATGGCAGAGTAATCCAACACGTCCATATACACAGTACTACCTACATGGCAGATGAGTCCATCATGTCCATATACTGAGAGTTATACGTGGCAGAAGACTCCATCATGTGTATATATAGAGGACTATCTACAAGACAGATGAGTCTAACGTGTTCATACAGAGAGAGCTGGGTACATGGCTGATGAGTCCAACATACCCATATACAGAGAGATAGCTACTTGGAAGCAAGTCCAATATGTTCATATACAGAGAGCTTCCTACATGGCAGATCAGTCCATCATATCCATGCACAGAGAGCTAGCTACTTGGCAGGAAAGTCCAAAATGTCCATATACAGAGAGCTAGCGACATGGCAGAGTAATGCAACATTTCCACATAACGAATGCTAGCTTCATGGCAGATAACTCCAACGTGTCCATAAACTGAGAGCTAGCTACATGGCAGAGTATTCCAACATGTCCATATACAGAGTACTAGCTACATGGCAGATGAGTCCTACATGTCCATATACTGAGTGTTAGCTACATGGCACATTAGTCCAACACGTACATATAATGAGAATTAGCTTTATGGCTGATGAGTTCAACATGTGTTTATATAGAGGACTAGCAACAAGAAAGATGAGTCCAACATGTTCATACAGAGAGAGCTGGCTACATGACTGATGAGTACAACTTGTCCATATACAGAGAGCTATCTACATGGCAGACAAGTCCAATGTGTTCTTATACAGGGAGCCACCTACATGGCAGATCAGTCCAACAAATCCATACACAGAGGGCTACCTACATGGCAGACAAGTGTAAAATGTCCATATACAGAGAACTAGCAACATGACAGAGTAGTGCAACATTTCCATATACAGAGTTCTAGCTAAATGGCAGATGAGTCCAACATGTTCATATACTGAGACTTAGGCACATGGAGGGCAGCAGTTAAATGTTGTGCGACAACTGTGCAGACCTGGTGGAGGTGTTAAATGAAACCCGACCACGGAGCAGTGGGGTGAGAGGTGTCTGGAGACCAGATTGATGGGGAGACGCTGCCAAGCGGGAAGAGACTTCAGGGGCTGGGGCCAGGATGTCCTACTTACCCCCGACACGAGAGAGCCTTCCTAGCCTTACCATTGGATCTTGGCTTAGAGGCTGGGTCGACCAACTTAGAGACCCACAAGCCCAGCCCAAAGCATCTCACTACAACCCAGTCTCCCGTGCTGCGCTTCTGTCCCTTGATTGACATCCAGGACAGAAATCCTGATTTTGAGACTGACTTAATGGCCCTAGCACAAAGAGATTCCTATTTAAAAGCAACCACACAACTGCCACTCGTCTGTCTGTCGTGCTGTGGTGGTTTAAATTGCTGTGATTCAGAAAGCTATGCCACCAGTATTTTAAATAACCAGCAGGGTCACCCATGGTGGACAGGTTTCAGATGAGCTTTCAAACAAAGACAGACTAGGAAGAA
>NW_006408670.1:4625926-4627880 GCF_000296735.1 Chrysochloris asiatica
AGTCCAAAATGTCCATATACAGAGAGTTAACTACATGGCAGAGTAGTGCTATATTTCCATATACAGAGTTCTAGCTACACTGCAGATGAATCCAAAGTGACCATACACTGAGAGCTAGCTACATGGCATAGTACCCCAACATTTCCATATACAGTGTACTAGCTACATGGCAGATGAGTACAACGTGTCCATAAACTGAGAGCTAGCTACATGGCAGGGTAGTCCAACATGTCCATATACAGAGTACTAGCAACATGGGAGATGAGTCCAACATGTCCATATATTGAGTTAGCTAGATGGCAGATGAGTACAACATGTCCATATACTGAGAGTTAGCTACATGGCAGATGAGTCCAACATGTGTCTATATAGAGGACTAGCAGCAAGGCAGATGAGTCCACCATGTTCATGCAGCGAAAGCTGGCTACATGCCTGATGAGTCCTACATGTACATATACAGAGTTCTAGCAACATGTCAGATGAGTCCAAAATATCCATATACTGAGAGTTAGTTACATGGCAGAGTAGTCCAACATTTCCATATACAGAGTACTAACTACATGTCAAATGAGTCCAAAGTGTCCATAAACTGAGAGGTACCTACATGGCAGATGAGTCCAACATGTGTATATATAGAGGACTAGCTCAAGGCAGATGAGTCGAACATATTCATACAGAGAGAGATGGCTACGTGGCAGATGAGTCCAACATGTCCATATACAAAGAGCTAGCTACATGGCATACAAGTCCAATATGTTCATATACAGAGAGTTACCTACATGGCAGATCAGTTCAGCATATCCATGCACAGTGAGCTAGCTACATGGCAGACGAGTCCAAAATGTCCATATACAGAGAGCTATCTACATGGCAGAGTAGTGCAACATGTCTATATACAGAGTTCTAGCTACATGACATTGAGTCCAACGTGTCCATATACTGAGAGCTAGCTGCATGGCAGAGTAGTAAAACATGTCCATATACAGAGTACTAGCTAAATGGCAGATGGGACCAACATGTCCATATACTGAGAGTTAGAGCTACATGACATTGAGTCCAGCATGTGTATATATAGGGGACTAGCTACAAGGCAGATGAGTCCAACATGTTCATACAGAGAGAGCTGGCTACATGGCTGATGAGTCAAACATATTCATATACAGAGAGCTAGCTACATGGCAGGCAAATCCAATATGTTCATATACAGAGAGCTATCTAATGGCAGATCAGTCCAACATATACATGCACAGAGAGCTAGCTACATGGCAGATGAGTCCAACATTTCGATATACTGAGAGTTAGCTACATGTCAGATGATTCCTACATGTCCATATACTGAGAGTTAGCTACATGGCAGATGAGTCCAACTTGTGCATATAATGAGAGTTAGCCACATGGCAGATGTGTTCAACATGTATATATAAAGACGACTATCTACAAGGCAGATGAGTCCAACATGTTCAAACAGAGAGAGCTACATGGCAGACAAATCCAAAATGTCCATATACAGAGAGCTAGCTACATGACAGAGGAGTGCATCATTTCCATATACAGAGTTCTAGCTATATAGCAGATGAGTCCAACGTTTCTATATTCAGAGAGTTAGCTACATGGCAGATGAATCCAACATGTCCATATACTGAGAATTAGTGACATGGCAGATAAGTTCAACAAGTGTATATACAGAGGACTAACTCAAGGCAGAAGAGTCTAACATATTCACACAGAGAGACCAGGCTACATGGCAGACGAGTCCAACATGTCCATATACATATAGCTAGCTGCATGAACGACAAGTCCAATATGTTAATATACAGAGAGCTGCCTACATGGCAGATCAGTCCAACTATCCATGCACAGAGAGCAGGCTACATGGCAGAGGAGTCCAAAATGTACATATACAGAGAGCTAAACACATGGCAGAGTAGCACATCATTTCCAAATACAGAGTTCT
>NW_006408670.1:4629030-4635100 GCF_000296735.1 Chrysochloris asiatica
GTCCAACATATTCATACAGAGAGAGCTGGCTTCGTGGCTGATAAGTCCAACATGTCCATATACTGAGAGCTACCAACATGACAGACAAGCCCAATATGTCCATATAGTGAAAGTTAGCTACAGGGCAGAGTAGTCCAACATGTCCATATACACTGTACTAGTTACATGGCAGATGAGTCCAACATGTTCATATACTGAGAGTTAGCTACATGGCAGATGACTCCAACATGGATATATAGAGGTCTAGCTACAAGGCAAATGATTCCAATGTGTTCATACAGAGAGAGCTGGCTACATGGCTGATGACACCAACATGTCCATATACAGAGATCTAGCTAAATGGCAGACAATTCCAATATGTTCATATACAGAGAGCTACCGACGTGGCAGATCAATCAAACATATCCATGCACAGAGAGCTAGCAACATGGCAGACGAGTCCACAATGTCCATATACAGAGAGCGAGCTACATGGCCGAGTTGTACAACATTTCCATACACAGAGCTCTACCTACATGGCAGATGAGACAAACGTTTTCATATACTGAGAGCTAGCTACATGGAAGAATAGTCCAACATGTCCATATACTGAGAGTTAGCTACATGACAGATGAGTCCAACATGTGTATGTTTAGAGGGTTATGTACAAGGCAGATGAGTTCAACATGTTGATAAATAGAGAATTGGCTACATGGCTGATGAGACCAACATGTCCATATACATAGAACTAGCTACATGGCAGACAAGTCCTATATGTTCAAATACAGAGAGCTACCTACATGGCATATCAGTACAGCATATCTATGAACAGAGAGCTAGCTACATGGCAGGAGAGTCCAAATGTCCATATACAGAGAGCTAGCTACATGACAGAGTCGTGCAACATTTCCATATACAGAGCTCTATCTATATGTTAGATGAATCCAACTTGTCCATATACAGAGAGCTAACTACATGGCGGAGTAGTCCAACATAAACAAATACATAGCTTTAGCTACATGGCAGATGAATCCAACATGTCCATATACTGAGAGTTAGCTTCATGGCAGATAAGTCCAACATGTGTATATTTAGAGGGCTGTCATCAAGGCAGATGAGTCAGATATATTCATACAGAGAGAGCTGGCTACACGGCTGATGAGTGCAACGTGTCCATATACTGAGAGCTACATACATGGTAGAATAGTGCAACATTTCCATATACATGGAACTAGCTACATGGCAGATGAGTCCAACATGTCCATATACTGAGAGTTAGCTACATGGCAGATGAGTCCAATATATGTATATTTAAAGGGCTCGGTACAAGGCAGATGAGTCTAACTTGTTCATATACAGTGAGCTGGTTCCATGGCTGATGAGTCCAACATGTCCATATACAGAGAGATAGCTACATGGCAGAGTAGTGCAACATTTCCGTATACAGAGTTCGAGCTACATCGCAGAAGAGTCCAACGTGTCCATACACTGAGAGCTAGCTACAGGGCAGAGTAATCCAACATGTTCATATACAGATTTTACCTACATGGCACATGAGTCCAATGTATCCATATATACTGAGAGTGAGCTACATGGCAGATTAGTGAAACATTTCCATATACAAAGTTCTAGCTACATGGCAGATGAGTCCAACGTGTCCATTTACTGGGTGCTAGCTACATGGCAGATGAGTCCAACATGTGTATATTTAGAGGCCTAGCTATAAGGCAGATGAATCCAACATGTTCATACACAGAGAGCTGGCTACATGTCTGATGAGTCCAACATGTCCATATACTGAGAGTAGTGCAACATTTCCATATACAGGGTTCTAGCTATATGGCCGATCAGTCCAAAATGTCCATATACTGAGAGCCAACTACATGGAAGAGTAGTCCAACATGTCCATATACAGAGTATTAGCTACATGGCAGATAAGTCCAACGTTTCCATACACAGAGAACTAGCTACATGGCAGAGTATTGAAACAATTCCATATACAGTGTTTGACCTACATGACAGATGAGTCTTACGTGTCCATAAACTGATAGCTAGCTACATAGTAGCTAGCAAAGTACTCCAACATATCAATATACATACTACTAGCTACAAGGCAGATGAGTGCAACATGTCCATATACTAAGAGTGGGCTACATTGCAGATGAATCCAACATGTGTATATTTAGATGTTTAGCTACAGGCAGATGAGTCCAACATGTTCATACAGAGAGAGCTGGCTCCATGGCTGATGAGTCCAACATGTCCATATACAGAGAGCTAGCTACATGGCAGAGTACTGTAACATTTCCATATACAGAGTACTAGCTACATGACAGATGAGTCCATCGTGTCCATATACTGAGAGCTACCTACATGGCAGAGTAGTCCAACACGTCCATATACAGAGTTCTAGGTACATTTCAGATGAGTCCAACATATCCATATAGTGAGAGCTATCTACATGCAGAGTAGTCCAACATGTCCATATAGAGAGTACTAGCTACATGGCAGATGAGTCCAACATGACCATATACTAAGAGTTAGCTACATTGCAGTTGAGTCCAACATGTGTATATTTAGAGGGCTAGCTACAAAGCAGATGAGTCCAACTTGTTCATACACAGAGAGCTGGCTACATGGCAGAGTAGTCCAACATGTCCATATACTGAAAGCTAGCTACATGACATATAAGTCCTATATTTTATATAAAGATAGCTACCTACATGGCAGATCAGTCCAACATACCCATTCACAAACAGCTAGCTACATGGCAGACTAGTCCAGAATGGCCATAAACAGAGGAGGCTACATGGCAGAGTAGTGTAACATGTCCATATACACAGTTGTAGCTATATGGCAGATGAGTCTATCGTGTCCTTAAACTGAGAGCTAGCTATATGGCAGAATAGTGAAACAGTTCTGTATACAGAGTTTTAGCTACATGGCAGATGAGTCCATCTTGTCCATATACTGAGAGCTAGCTACATGACAGAGTAGTCCAACATGTCCATATATAGAGTATTAGCTACATGGCAGCTGAGTTCAACATGACCACATACTGAGAGTTAGCTACATGGCAGATGATTCCAACATGTGTATATTTAGAGGGCTAGCTATAAGGCAGATGAGTCCAACTTGTTAATACACAGAATGCTGGTTACAAGGCTCATGAGTCCAACATGTCCACAAACTGAGACCTAGCTATATGGCAAACAAGTCCAATATGTTCATATACAGAGAGCTACCTATATGAATGATCAGTCCCACATATCCAAGTACAGAAAGAAAGCTATATGTAAGAGAACTGCAACATTTCCATATACGGAGTTTTAGCTACATGGCAGGTTAGTCTAACGTGTCCATATACTGAGAGCTAGGTACATGGCAGTGTAGACTACATGTCCATATACAGAGTATTAGATACATGACAGATGAATCCAACATTTCCATATACAGGGTGTTAGCTACATAGCAAATGAGTCCAACATGTGTATATGTATGGGGCTAGCTACAAGGCAGATGAGTCCAACATGTTCATGTACAGAGAGCTGGCTACATGGCAGATGAATGAAAAATGACCATATACAGAGAGGTAGCTACATGGCAGAGTAGTACAACCTGTCCATATACAGAGTACTAGCTACAGGTCAGATGAGTCCAACATGTTCATATACTAAGAGTTAGCTACATGCCAGATGAGACCAACATGTGAATATTTACAAGGCTTGCTACAAGTCAGCTGAATCCAACATATTCATACACAGAGAACTGGCTACATCGCTGATGAGTCCAACATGTCCATATACTGAGAGCTAGATACAAGGCAGGCTAGTCCAATATGTCCATATACAGAGTTCGAGCTACATGGCCAATGAGTCCAGCGTGTCAATATACTGAGAGCTAGCCACATGGTAGAGTAGTCCAACATGTCCATATACAAAGCACTAGCTACATGGCAGATGAGTCCAACATGTCCATATACAGAGAGTTAGCTACATGGCTGACGAGTTCAACATATGTATATATAGAGGCCTAGCTACAAGGCAGATGAGTCCAACATGTTTATACAAAGAGACCTGGCTACATGGCTGATGAGTCCAACATGTCCATATACTGAAAGCTAGCTACATGGCAGACAAGTCCAAAATGTCCATATACAGAGAACTAGCTTAATGGCAGAGTAGTCCAACATGTCCATATACAGCATACTAGCTACATGGCATTATGAGTCCAACATGTCCATATTCAGGGAGTTAACTACATGGCAGAGGAGTCCAACACGTGTATATTTAGAAAGGTGCCTACAAGGCAGATGAGTTAAACATGACCATATACTGAGAGCAGGCTACATGTCAGACAAGTCCAATATGTTCATATACAGAGAGCTACCTGCATAGCAGATAAGTCCAACATATCCATGTACTGAGAGCTCGCTACATGGCAGAGTAGTGCAACATTTCCATATAAAGAGTCCTAGCTACATGGCAGAGTAGTCCTACATGTCCATATACTGAGAGCTAAGCTACATGGCAGATGAATCCAACCCATGTATATTTACAGGGCTACCTACAAGTCAGATAAGTGCAACATGTTCATACATAGACAGCTGGCTACATGACTGATGACTCCAACATGTCCATATACAAAGAGCTAGCTACATGGCAGACAAGTCCAATATCTTCATATACAGAAAGCTATCTACATGACAGATAAGTCCAACATATCCATGTACAGAGAGCTAGCTACATGGCACACGAGTAGAAAATGTCCTTATACAGAGAGCTAGCTACATGGTGGAGTACTGCAACATTTCCATATACATGGTACTAGCTACATGTCAGATGAGTCCAACGTGTCCATATACAAGAGGTAACTAAATGGCAGAGTGGTACAGCATTTCCATATACAGAGTTCTAGCTACTTGGCAGATGAGTCCAACATGTCCATATATTGAGAGTTAGCTACACGGCAGATGAGTCCAACATATTCATACTAAGAGAGCTGGCTACATGGCTGATGAGTCCAACATGTCCATAAATAGAGGGCAAGCTACATGACAGACAAGTCCAATATGTTCATATACAGAGAGCTACCTTCATGGCAGATCAGTCCAACATATCCAAGTACAGAGAGGTAGCTACATGGCAGAGAAGTGCAACTTTTCCATATACAGAGTTCAAGATACCTAACAGATGAGTCCAACATGTCCATATACAAACAGCTAGCTACATGGCAGAATAGTGTAACATTTCCATATACAAATTGCTATCTACATGGCAGATGAGTCCAACGTGTCCATATACTGTCAGTAGCTACATGGCAGAGGAGTCCAACATGTCCATATACAGAGTACTAGCGACATGGCAGATGAGTCCAACATGTCCATATAAGGAGAGCTAGCTTCAAGCCAGATGAGTCCAACATGTTCATACACTGAGAGCTGGCTATATGTCTGATGTGTCCAACATTTCCATATACAGAGAGCTATTTACAAGACAGACCAGTCCAATTTCTTCTTACACAGAGAGCAACCTTCATGGCAGATCAGTCCAACATATCCATGTATAGAGAGCTAGCTACATGGCAGATGAGTCCAAAATGTACATATACAGAGAGCTTGCTACATGGCAGATTAGTGAAACATTTACATATACAGAGTTATATAGCTACAGGAAGATGAGTACAACGTGTCCATATATGTAGAGCTAGCTACATGGCACATTAGTCCAAGATGTCTATTTACAGAGTAATAACTACATGGCAGATGACTCCCTCATGTCCATATACTGAGAGCTAACTACATGGCAGATAAATCCAATGTGTGTATATATAGAGGACTACTAATAAGGCAGATGAGTCCAATATGTTCATACAGAGAGAGCTGGCTACATGGCTAATTAGTCCCACATGTCCATATACAGTGAGCTAGCTACATGGCAGACAAGTCCAATATGTTCATATACAGAGAGCTACCTGGATGGCAGATAAGTTCAACATATCCATGCACAGAGAACTAGCTACATGGCAGACGAGTCCCAAATGTCCATATACTGAGAGCAAGCTACATGACAGTGTAGTGCAACATTTCCCT
>NW_006408670.1:4635565-4637503 GCF_000296735.1 Chrysochloris asiatica
TCCAACATGTCCATATACTGAGAGTTAGCTACATGGCAGATGAGTCCAACATATTCATACTCAAAAGCTGGCTACATGGCTGATGAGTCCAACATGTCCAAAAACTGAGAGCAAGCTACATGTCAGACAAGTCCAATATGTTCATATACAGAGAGCTACCTTCATGGCAGATCAGTCCAACATATCCAAGTACAGAGAGGTAGCTAGATGGCAGAATAGTGCAACTTTGCCATATACAGAGTTCAAGATACCTGGCAGATGATTCCAACATGTCCATATACAAACAGCTAGCTACATGGCAGAATAGAGCAACATTTCCATATACAAATTGCTTGCTATATAGCAGATGAGTCCAACATGTCCATATAAGGAGAGCTAGCTTCAAGGCAGATGAGTCCAACATGTTCATACACTGAGAGCTGGCTATATGGCTGATGAGTCCAACATGTTTATATACAGAGAGCTAGTTAAAAGGCAGACCAGTCCAATTTCTTCTTATACAAAATGTACATATACAGAGAGCTTGCTACATGACAGATTAGTGAAACATTTCCATATACAGAGTTCTAGCTACATGGCAGATGAGTACAACGTAACCATATACTGAGAGTTAGCTACATGGCAGATCAGTCCAACATGTGTGTATTTAGAGGGCTCTATAAAAGGCAGATGAGTCCTACATGTTCATACAAAGAGAGCTGGCTACATTGTGAATGAGTCCAACATGTCCATATACTGAGAGCTAGCTACATTGCAGACAGTCCAATATATTAATATACAGAGAGCTATCTACATGGCAGATCAGTACAACATATCCATGTACAGAGAGCTAGCTACATAGCAGACGAGTTCAAAACGTACATATATAGAGAGCTCACTACATGGCAGAGTAGTGCAACAGTTCCATATACAGAGTTCTAGCTATATGGCAGAGTTGTCCTACGTGTCCATATACTGAGAGCTAGCTACATGGCAGAGTAGTCGAACATGTCCATATACATAATAGTAGCTACATGGCAGATGTGTCCAACATGTCCATATACTGAGAGTTATCTACTTGGGAGATGAATCCAACATGTGTATATTTAGAGGGATAGGCACAGGGCAGATGAGTGCATCATGTTCATATACAGATAGCTGGCTACATGTCTGATGACTCCAACATGTCCATATACTGAGGACTAGCTACATGGCAAACATGTCCAATATGTTGATATACCGAGAACTACCAACATGTCAGATCAATCCAAAATGTCCAAGTATAGAGAGCTGGCTACATGGCAGATGAGTCCAAAATGTCCAGATACAGAGAGCTTGCTATATGGCAGAGTAGTGCAACATGTCCATATACATGACAGATGAATCCAACATGTATATATTTAGAGGGCTAGCTACAAGGCAGATGAGTCCAAGATGTCCATATACTGAGAGTTAACTACATGGCAGGTGAGTAAAACATGTGTATATATAGAGGACTAGCTAGAGGGCAGATGATTCCAGCATGTTCATACAGAGAGAGCTGGCTACATGGCTGATTAGTACAATATGTCCATATACTGTGAGGTAGCTACATGGCAGACAAATCCAATATGTTCAAATACAGAGAGTTACCTGGATGGCAGATCAGTTCAACTTAACCTTGCAAAGAGAGCTAGCTACATGGCAGATGAGTCCCAAATGTCCATATACAGAGAGCAGGCTACATGGCAGTGTAGTGCAACATCAGTGTAGTGCAACATTTCCCTTAACAGAGATCTAGCTACATGGCAGATGAGTCAAACGTGTCCATATACAGAGAGCTAGCTACATGGCAGGGTAGTGTAATATTTCTATATACAGAGTTCTAGCTACATGGCAGATGAATACAACGTGTCCATATACTGAGAGCTAGCTACGTGACAGATGAGTCCAACATGTGTATATTTAGAGGGCTAGCTA
>NW_006408670.1:4639983-4654263 GCF_000296735.1 Chrysochloris asiatica
ACTCTGCCATGTAGCAACCTCTCTGTAAATAGACAAGTTGGACTCATCTGCCTTGTAGCTAGAACTCTGTATATGGAAATGTTGCACTACTCTGCCATGTTGCTAGCCCTCTGTATATGTAGATTTTGGACTCGTCTGCCATGTAGCTAGTTCTCTGTGCATGGATATGTTGGACTGATATGCAAAGTTGGTAGCCCTCTGTATATGAACATGGTGGCCTTGATTGCCATGTAGCTAGCTCTCAGTATATGGACATGTTAGACAAACCTGCTATGTAGCTAGAACTTTGTATATGGAAATGTTGCACTACACTGCCATATAGCTATCTCTCTGTATATAGATAAGTTGGAGTCATCTACCTTGTAGCTAGAACTATGTATATGGAAATGTTGCACTACCCTGCCATGTAGCTAGCCCTCTGTATATGGACATTTTGGACTTGTCTGCCATGTAGCTAGCTCTCTGTACAAGGATATGTTGGACTGATCTGCCAAGTAGGTAGCTCTCTGTATATGAACATATTGAACTTGTCTGCCATGTAGGTAGCTCTCAATATATGGACACCTTGGACACATCTGCCATGAAGCTAGAACTCTGTATATGGAAATGATGCACTACCATGACATGTAGCTAGTTTTCTGTATATGGACATTTTGGACTAGTCTGCCATGTAGCTTGAACTCTGTATATGGAAAAGTTGCACTACTCTGCGATGTAGCTAGCTCTCAGTATATGTACATGTTGGATACATCTGCCATGAAGCTAGAACTCTGTATATGGAAATGTTGCACTACACTTCCATGTAGCTATCTCTCTGTATATAGATAAGTTGGAATCATCTGCCTTGTAGCAAGAACTCTGTATATGGAAATGTTGAACTACCCTGCCATGTAGCTAGCTCTCTGTATATAGACAAGTTGTACTCATCTGCCTTGTTGCTGGAACTCTGTATATGGAAATGTTGCACTACCCTGCAATGTGCTAGCTCTCTGTATATGGACATTTTGGACTCGTCTGCCATGTAGCTAGCTCTCTGTACATGGATATGTTGGACTGATCTGACAATTAGGTAGCTCTCAGTATATGAACATATTGGACATGTCTGCCATGTACCTAGCTCTCAGTATATGAACACCTTTGGAACATTTGCCATGTAGCTAGAACTCAGTATATGGAAATATTAAACTACTATACCATGTAGATAGCCCTCTCTATATATACAAGTTGGAATCATCTGACATGTAGCTAGTACCCTCTATTTGGACATGTTGGACTGATCTGCCATGTACTCTCAGTGTATGGACACTTTGGAGACATTGGCCATGTACCTAGAACTCTGTATATGGAAATGTTGCACTACTCTGCCATGTACCTAGCTCTCTCTATATATACTAGTTGGACTCATCTGCCTTGTACCTACAACTCTGTATATGTAAATGTTGCACTACCCTGCCATGTAGCTAGCTCTCTGTACATGGATATGTTGGACTGATCTGCCAAGTAGGTAGTTCTCTGTATATGAACATATTGGACTTCTCTGCCATGTAGGTGGCTCTCAGTATATGGACACGTTGGAAACATCTGCCATGTAGCTAGTACCCTGAATATGGACATGTTGGACTACACTGCAATGTAGCTAGATCTCAGTATATGGACACATTGGAAACATCTGCCATGAAGCTAGAACTCTGTATATGGAAATGTTACACTACCTTACCTTGTAGTTAGACACCTGTATATAGACAAGTTGGACTCATCTGCCTGGTAGCTAGAACTCTGTATATGGAAATGTTGCACTACCCTGCCATGTAGATAGTCCTCTGCATATGGACATTTTGGACTTGTCTGCCATGTAGCTAGCTTTGTGTACATGGATATGTTGGACTGATCTGCCAAGTAGTTATCTCTCTGTTATGAACACATTGGACTTGTCTGCCATGTAGGTAGATCTCAATATATGGACACCTTGGTCACATCTGCCAAGTTGCTAGAACTCTGTATATGGAAATGTTATACTACCCCGACATGCAGCTAGCTCTCTGTATATGGACATTTTGGACTCGTCTGACATGTATCTATCTCTCTGTATCTGGATATGTTTCACTGATCTGCGAAGTAGGTAGCTCTCTATATATGAACATATTGGACTTGTCTGCCATGTAGCTAGCTCTCTGTTTATAGACATTTTGAACTCATCTACCATGTACACAGTACCCTGTATACGGACATGCTGGACTGCTCTGCCATGTAGCTAGCTCTCTGTATATAGACATTTTGAACTCATCTGCCATGTACACAGTACCCTGTATACGGACATGTTGGACTGCTCTGCCATGTGGCTGGCTCTCAGTATATGGACACGTTGGACTCATCTTCTATGTAGCTAGAAGTCTGTATATGGAAATGTTGCACTACACTCCATGTAACTGGCTCTCTGTATATAGACAAGATGGACTCATCTGCCCTGTAGCTAGAACTCTGTATATGGAAATGTTGCCCTAGTTTGCCATATAGGTACTTCTCTGTATATGGATATTTTCGAATTGTCTGCCATGTAGCTAGCTCTCTGTACATGGATATGTTGGACCGATCTGCCAAGTAGGTAGTTCTCTGTATATGAATGTATTGAACTTGTCTGCCCTGTAGGTGGCTCTGAGTATATGGACACATTGGACACATCTGCCATGTAGCTACTACCCGGAATATGGACATGTTGGACTACTCTGCCATGCAGGAAGCTCTCAATATATGGACACGTTGGACACATCTGCCATGTAGCTAGAACCCTGTATAAGGAAATGTTGCATTACTCTGCCATGTAGCTAGCTCTCTGTATATAGACAAGTTGGACTCATCTGCCCTGTAGCTAAAACTCTGTATATGCAAATGCTGCACTATGCTGCCATGTAGCTACCTCTCTGTATATGGACATTTGGACTCGTCTGCCATGAGCTAGCTCTCTGTACATGGGTATGATGGACTGATCTGCCAATTAGGTAGCTTTCTGTATATGAACATATTGGACTTTTCTGCCATGTAGCTAGATCTTGTACATGGATATGTTGGACTGATCTGACAATTAGGTAGCTCTCAGTATATGAACATATTGGACTCATCTGCCATGTACCTAGTACCCTGTATATGGACATATTGTACTTCTCTGCCATGTATCTATCTCTCAGTGTAGGGAAACATTGGACACATCTGCAATTTACCTAGAACTCTATATATGGGAAATGTTTCTACTGATCTGACATGTAGGTAGCTCTCAGTATATATACACGATGTACACATCTGCCATGTAGCTAGAACTCTGCATATGGAAATGTTGCACTACCCTGCCATGTAGTTAGCTCTCTGTATATAGACAATTTTTACTCATCTGCCTTGTAGCTTGAACTTTGTATATGGAAATGATTCCATACCTTGCCATTTAGCTAACTCTCTGTATATGGACATTTTCAACTCATCTCCCATGTAGCTACCTCACTGCTTATGGATATGTTCGACCAATCTGCAAAGTAGATAGCTCTATGAATATGAACATATTGGATTTTTCAGCCATGTAGCTAGCTCTCAGTATATGGAAACGTTGGACACATCTGCCATTACGTTAGAACTCTGTATATGGAAATGTTGCACTACTCTTCCAGGTAGCTAGCTCTCTGTATATAGACAAGTTGGACTCATCTGCCTTGTAGCTAGAACTCTGTATATGGAAATATTGCACTACCCTGCTATGTGGAGAGCTCTCTGCATATGGACATTTTGGACTCGTCTTCCATGAAGCTAGCTCTCTGTACATGGATATATTGAAGTGATCTGCCAAGTAGGTAGAGCTCTGTATATGACATATTGGACTTGTCTGCCATGTAGGAAGCTCTCAATATATGGTCACCTTGTACACATATGCCATGTAGTTAGAACTCTGTATATGGAAATGATGCATTACCCTGCCATGTAGCTAGCTCTCTGAATATGGACATTTTGGACTCCTCTGCCATGTAGCGAGCTCTCTGTACATGGATATGTTGGACTGATCTGTCAAGAAGGTAGCTTTCTGAATATGTACATATTGGATTTGTCTGCCATGTAGCTACCTCTCATTATATGGACACATTGGAAATATCTGCCATTTAGTTAGAACTCTGTATATGGAAATGTTGCACTACTCTTCCATGTAGCTAGATCTCTGTATATAGACAAGTTGGACTCATCTGCCTTGTACCTAGAACTCTGTATATGGAAATGTTGCACTACACTGCTATGTGGCAAGCTCTCTGTATATGGACATTTTCTACTTGCTTTCCATGAAGCTAGCTCTCTGTACATGGATATATTGAACTGATCTGCCAAGTAGGTAGATCTCTGTATATGAACATATTGGAATTGTCTGCCATGTAGGTAGCTCTCAATATATGGGCACCTTGTACACATATGCCATGTACCTAGAACTCTGTATGTGGAAATGAGGCACTATCCTGCCATGTAGCTAGCTCTCTGAATATGGACATTTTGGACTTCTCTGCCATGTAGCTAGCTCTCTGTACATGGATATGTTGGATTGATCTGCCAAGTAGGTAGCTCTCTGTATAAGAACATATTGGACTTGTCTTCCATGTAGCTAGCTTTCAGTATATGGTCATGTTGGATTAATCTGCCATGTAGCTAGTACCCTGTATATGGACATGTTGGACTTCTCTGTCATGTAGCTAGCTCTCAGTGTATGGACAGGTTGTACACATCTGTCATGTACCTAGAACTATGTATATGGAAATGTTGCTCTACTCTGTCATGTAGCTAGCATTCTGTATGTAGACAAATTGGATGCATCTTCCATGTATCTAGCTCTCTGCATGGATATTTTGGACAGATCTGCTATGTAGGTAGCTCTCAGTATATGGACCTGTTGGACACATCTGCAATATAGATAGTATTGTTTATATGGACATGATGGAGTACTCAGCCATGTTGCTAGTTCTCAGTATATGAACACTTTGGATCATCTGCCATATAGCTTGAACTCTGTATATGGAAATGTTGCACTACCCTACCATGTAGCTAGTTCTCTGTATATAGACAAGTTGGACTCATCTGCCTTGTAGGTAGAACTCTGTATATGGAAATGTTGCACTACTCTGCCATGTATCATGCTCTCTGTATGTGGACCTTTTGGACTCGTCTGCCATGTATCTAGCTCTCTGTACATGGATATGTTGGTCTGATCTGCCAAGTAGGTAGATCTCTGTATATGAACATATTGGACTTGTCTGCCATGTAGCTAGCTCTCAGTATATGAGCATTTTGGACTCATCTGCCATGTACCTAGAACCCTGTATAAGGACATATTGTACTTCTCTGCCACGTATCTATCTATCAGTGTAGGGAAACATTGAACACATCTGCCATGTACCTAGAACTCTATATATGGGAAATGTTTCTACTGATCTGCCATGTAGGTAGCTCTCAGTATATATACACGATGTACACATCTGCCATGTAGCTAGAACTCTGTATATGGAAATGTTGCACTACCCTGCCATGTAGTTAGCTTCTGTATATAGAAAATTTTTACTCATCTGCCTTGTAGCTAGAACTCTATATGGAAATGATTCCATACCTTGCCATGTAGCTAGCTCTCTGTATATGGACATTTTCACATTGTCAGCCATGTAGCTAGCTCACTGTACATGGATATGTTGGACCGATCTGCCAAGTAGGAAGCTCTCTGTATATGAACATATTGGATTTGTCTTCCATGTAGCTAGCTCTCAGTATATGGAAACGTTGGACACATCTGCCATATATCTAGAACTCTGTATATGGAAATGTTGCTCTACACTGACATGTAGTTGGGATCCTCTGCCTTGTAGCTAGAACTGTGTACATGGAAATGTTGCACTACCCTGCCATGTAGCTAGCTCTCTGTATATGGACATTTTGGACTTGTATGCCATGTAGCTAGCTCTCTGTACATGAATATGTTGGACTGATCTGCAAGTAGGTAACTCCCTGTATATGAACATATTGGACTTGTCTGCCCTGTAGGTGGTTATCAGTATATGGACACGTTGGACACATCTGCCATGTAGCTATTACCCTGAATCTAGACATGTTGAACTACTCTGCCATGTAGCTAACTCTCTGTATAAGGACACTTGCGACACATCTGCCATGTAGTTAGAACTCTGTGTATGGAAATGTAGCACTACTCTTCCATGTAGTTAGCTCTCTGTATATAGTCAAGTTGGACTCTTCTGCCTGGTAGCTACAAATCTGTATACGGAAATGTTGCACTACCCTGCCATGTGGCTAGGTCTCTGTATATGGACATTTTGGACTCGTCTTCCATGAAGCTAGCTCTATGTACATGGATACATTGGACTGATCTGGCAGTAGGTAGATCTTTTTATATGAACATATTGGACTTGTCTGCCATGTAGGTAACTCTCAATATATGGGCACCTTGTACACACATGCCATGTAGCTAGAAATCTGTATATGGTAATGTTGCACTACCCGGCCATGTAGCTAGCTCTCTGAATATGGACATTTTGGATTCCACTGCCATGTAGCTAGCTCTCTGTACATGGATATGTTACACTGATCTGCGAAGTAGGTAGTTCTCTGTATATGAACATATTGGATTTGTTTGCCATGTAGCTAGCTTTCAGTATATGGGCATGTTGGACTCATCTGCCATGTAGCTAGTACCCTGTATATGGACATGTTGGACTTCTCTGCCATGAAGCTAGCTGTCACTGTATGGACACGTTGGACACATCTGCCATGTATCTAGAACTCTGTATATGGAAATGTTGCACTACTCTGTCATGTAGCTAGCTTTCTGTATATTGACAAATTGGATGCATCTGTCATGTATCTAGCTCTCTGTGCATGGATATTTTGGACAGATCTGCCATGTAGGTAGCTCTCAGTATATGGACACATTGGACACATCTGCAATACAGCTAGTACTGTTTATATGGACATGATGGACTAATCAGCCATGTAGCTAGTTCTCAGTATATGTACACTTGGGACTCATCTGCTATATAGCTTGAACTCTGTATATGGAAATGATGCACTAGTCTTCCATGTAGCTATCTATGTATATGGACATTTTGGACTCGTCTGACATGTCACTAGCTCTCTGTGAATGAATATTTTCTACTGATCTGCCATGTAGCTAGCTCTCTGTATATGAACATATTTGACTTGACTGCCATGTAGCTCTCAGTATATTGACATGTTGGACTCATCTGCCATGTAGCTTGAACTCTGTATATGGAAAAGATACACTACACTTTTATGTAGCTAGCTCTCTGTATATGGGCATTTTGGACTCCTCTGATATATAATTAGCTCTCTGTGCATGGATATTTTGGATTGATCTGCCATGTAGCTAGCTCTCTGTATATGGATAAGTTGGATACATCTGCCTTGTAGCTAGAACTCTGTATATGGAAATGATACACTACCCTGCCATGTGGCTAGCTCTCATTATATGGAAATTTTGGATGCGTCTACATGTAGCTCAGTCTCTGTACATGGATATGTTGGACTGATCTGCCAAGTAGGTAGCTATCTGTTTATGAACATACTGGACTTTTCTGACTTGTAGCTACCTCTCTGTATATGGATATGTTGGACTCATCTGCCATGTAGCTAGTTCCCTGTATATGGACAAGATGGACTACTCTGCCATGTAGGTAGCTTTCAGTATATGGGCACATTAGACACTTGTGCCATGTACCTAGAATGCTGTATATGGAAATGTTGCACTACACTGCCATATAGCTAGCTCTCTGTATATACAGACGTTGAATTCATATGCCTTGTACCTAGAACTCTGTATATGGAAATGTTGTGCTACACTGCTGTGTGGCGAGCTCTCTGTATATGTACATTTTGGACATGGATATATTTAATTGATCTGCCAAGTAGGTAGATCTCTGTATATGAACATATTGGAATTGTCTGCCATGTAGGTAACTCTCAATATATGGGTATCTTGTACTCATATGCCATGTACCTAGAACTCTGTATATGGAAATGATGCACTACCCTGCCATGTAGCTAGCTCTCTAAATATGGACATTTTGGACTCCTCTGCCATGTAGCTAGCTCTCTCTACATGGATATGTTGGACTGATCTGCCAATTAGTTAGCTCTCTGTATAAGAACATATTGGACTTGTCTGCCATGTAGGTAGCTTTCAGTATATAGACATGTTGGACTCATCTGCCATGTACCTAGTACCCTATATATGGACATGTTGGACTTCCCTGGCATGTAGCTAGATCTCAGTATATGGACACGTTGAAGACATCTGCCATGTACCTAGAACTATGTATATGGAAATGTTGCACTACTCTGTCATGTAGCTAGCCTTCTGTATGTAGATAAGTTGGATGCATCTGCCATGTATCTAGCTCTCTGTGCATGGATATTTTGGACAGATCTGCTATGCAGGTAGCTCTCAGTATATGGACACATTTGCAATATAGATTGGACTGTTTATATGGACATGATGGACTTCTCAGCCATTTAGCTAGTTCTCATTATATGAACACTTTGGACTCATCTACCATATAGCTTGAACTCTGTACATGGAAATGATGCACTACCCTGCCATGTAGCTCGCTCTCTGTATATAGACAAGTTGGACTCATCTGCCTTGTAGCTAGAACAATGTATATTGAAATGTTGCACTACTCTGACATGTAGCTAGCTCACTGTATTTGGACATTTTGGACTCAACTGCCATGTACCTAGAACACTGTATTTGGACATATTGAACTTCTCTGCCATGTATCTATCTCTCAGTGTAGGGAAACATTGGACACATCTGCCATGTTCCTAGAACTCTATATATGGGAAATGTCTCTACTGATCTGCCATGTAGGTAGCTCTCAGTATATGTACACAATGTACACATCTGCCATGCAGCCAAAACTCTGTATATGGAAATGTTGCCCTACCCTGCCATGTAGTTAGCTCTCTGTATATAGACAATTTTTACTCATCTGCTATGTAGCTAGAACTCTGTATATGGAAATGATTCCATACCTTGCCATGTAGCTAGCTCTCTGTATATGGACATTTTCAGTTCATCAGCCATGTAGCTAGCTCACTGTACATGGATATGTTGGACTGATCTGACAAGTAGGTAGCTCTCTGTATAGCAACATATTGGACTTGTCTGCCATGTAGCTAGCTCTCAGTATATGGAAATGTTGGACACATCTGCCATATAGCTAGAACTCTGTATATGGAAATGTTGCTCTACACTGACATGTAGCTAGGTCTCTGTATATAGACAAGTTGGATTCATCTGCCTTATATCTAGAACTGTATACATGGAAATGTTGCACTACTCTGCCAAGTAGCTAGCTCTATGTATATGGACATTTTGGACTCGTATGCCATGTAGCTAGCTCTCTGTACATGAATATGTTGGACTGATCTGCCAGGTAGGTAGCTCCATGTATATGAACATACTGGACTTATATGCCCTTTAGGTGGCTCTCAGTATATGGACACGTTGGACACATCTGCCATGTAACTATTATACTGAATATGGACATGTTGAAATACTCAGCCATGTAGTTAACTCTCTGTATATGGACACTTTAGACAAATCTGCCATGTTGTCAGAACTCTGTATATTGAAATGTTGCACTACTCTTCCATATAGCTAGCTCTCTGTATATAGACAAGTTGGACTCTTCTGCCTTGTAGCTACAAATCTGTATATGGAAATGTTGTACAGCACTGCCATCTAGCTGGCTCTCTGTATATGGACATTTTGGACTTGTCTGCCATGTAGCTAGCTCTCTGTACATGGATATGATGGACTGATCTGCCAAGTAGGTAGCTTTCTGTATATGAACATATTGGAATTGTCTGCTCTGTAGGTGGCTCTCAGTATATGAACACGTTGGACACATCTGCGATGTAGCTTCTACCCTGAATATGGACATGTTATACTACTCTGCCATGTAGCTAGCTCTCAGTATATGGACAGGTTGGACACTTCTTCCATGGAGCTAGAACTCTGTGTATGGAAATGTTGCACTACTCTGCCATGAAGCAAGCTCTATGTATGTAGACAAGTTGGACTCATTGCCTTGTAGCTAGAAATCTGTATATGAAAATGTTGCACTACCATGCCCTGTAACTAATTCTCTGTATATGGACATTTTGGACGAGTCTGCCATGTAGCTAGCTCTCTTTAAATGCATATGTTGAACTGATCTGCCAAGTTGGTAGCTCTCTGTATATGAACATATTGGACTTGCCTGCCATATAGCTAGCTCTCAGTATATGTACACATTGGATACATCTGCCTTGTACTCAGTACTCTGTATATTGAAGTGTTCCACTACTCTGCCCTGTAGCTAGCTCTCTGTATATAAAAAAATTGGATTCATCTGCCTTGTACCTAGAACTCTTTATATGGAAATGTTTCATAACCTTCCATGTAGCTAGCTCTCTGTATAGGGACATTTTAACTCGTTTGCCATGTAGCTTGCTCTCTGTACATGGATATGTTGGACTGATCTGCCAAGTAGGTAGCTCTCTGTATATGAACATTTTGGAATTGGCTGCCATATAGCTAGCTCCCAGTATATGGACACGTTGGACACATCTGCCATGTAAATAGAACTGTGTATGGAAGTGTTGCACTACTCTGCCATGTAGCTAACTCTCAGTATATGGACATGTTGTTCTCAACTGGCATGTAGGTAATACTCTGCATATGGAAATGTTGCACAACCCTGACGTGTAGCTAGCTCTCTGTATATACACAAGTTGGATTTATCTGCCTTGCATCTACAACTCTGTATATGGAAATGTTGCACTGCCCTGCCATTTAGCTAGCTCTCTCTATATGGACCTTTAGGACTCGTCTTCCATGTTGCTAGCTCTCTATACATGGATATGTTGGACTGATCTGCCAAGTAGGTAGCACTCTGTATATGAACATATTGGACTTGCCTGCCATGTAGCTACCTCTCAATATATGGACATGTTGGACTTATTAGCCAGGTCACTAGTACTCTTTATATGGACATGACGGACTACTCTGCCATGTACTAGCTCTCAGCATATGAACTCTTTGAACTCATCTGCCACATAGCTTGAAATCTGTATATGGAAATGTGGCACTACCCTGCCATGTAGATATCTCTCTGTATATAGACAAGTTGGACTCGTCTGTCTTGCAGCTAGAACTAGGTATATGGATATGTTACACTGGTCTGCGAAGTAGGTAGCTCTCTGTATATGAACATATTGGAATTGGCTGCCGTGTAGATAGCTCTCAGTATTTGGACATGTTGGACTCATCTGCCATGTAGCTAGTACCCTGTATATGATTATGTTGGACTATTCTGCCATGTAGCTAGCTGTCAGTGTATGGACACATTGGGCATATCTGTCAGGAACCTAGAAATCTTTTTATGGAAATGTTGCTCTACTCTGCCTTGTTGCTAGCTCTCTTCATATAGACAAGTTGGACTCATCTGCCTTGTAGCTAGCTCTCTGTACATGGATACGTTACACTGATGTGCCAAGTAGGTAGCTCTCTGTATATGAACATATTAGACTTGTCTACCATGTAGACAACTCTCAGTATATGGACATGTTGGTCTCATCTACCATGTAGTTAGTACACTGTATATGGACATTTTGGACTGTTCTGCCATGTAGCTAGCTATCAGTGTATGGAAACGTTGTTCACATCTGCCATGTACCTAGAACTCTGTATATTGAAATGTTGCACTACTCTGCCCTGTAGCTAGAGCTCTGTATATAGACAAGTTGGATTCATCTGCTTTGTACCTAGAAATCTTTATATGGAAATGTTTCACTACCTTCCATATAGCTACCTCTCTGTATAGGGACATTTTGGACTCATTTGCCATGTACATGGATATGTTGGACTGATCTGCCAAGTAGTTAGCTTTCTGTATATGAACATATTGGATTTACCTGCCATGTAGGTGGGTCTCAGTAAATGGACTAGTTGGACACATCTGCATTTATCTAGTACCCTGAACATGAGCATGTTGGAATACTGAGCCATGTAGCTAGCTCTCAGTATATGGACACGTTGCACACATCTGCCATGTAGCTAGATTTCTGTATATGGAAATGTTGCACTACACTGCCATGTAGTTCCATCTCTGTATATAGACAAGTTGGACTCATCTGCCTTCTATCTAGAAATCTGTATACGGAAATGTTGCACTACCCTGCCATGTAGCTAGCTCTCTGTATATGGATTTTTTGGACTTGTCTGCCATGTAGCTAGCTCTCTGTACATAGATATGTTGGACTCATCTGCCAAGTAGGTATCTCTATGTATATGAACATATTGGACTTGTCTGCCAAAACTAGCTCTCAGTTTATGGACATGATGGATTTATCTGACATTGAGCCAGTACACTGTATTTGGACATGTTGGACTACTCTGCCATGTAGCTAGCTCTGAGTATTTGGACACGTTGGACACATCTGCCATATACCTAGAACTCTGTATATGGAAATGTTGCACTACTCTGACATGTAGCTAGCTTTCTGTATATAGACAAGTTGGACTCATCTGTTTAGTAGTTAAAACTCTATATATGGAAATGTTGCACTACCCTGACATGTAGCTAACTTTTTGTATGTGGACATTTTGTACTCATCTGCCATGCAGCTATTTCTCCGTACATGGATATGTTGAACTCATCTGCCAAGTAAGTAGCTCTCTGTACATGAACATAATGAACTTGTCTGCCATGAGGTATCTCTCAATATATGGACACCTTGGATACATATGTCATGTAGCTAGAACTCTGTATATGGAGATGTTACACTACCCAGGCATGTAGCTAGCTATCTGTATATGGGCATTTTGTACTCATCTGCCATGTATCTAGCTCTCTGTTCATGGAAATTTTACACTGAACTGCGAAATCGGTAGCTCTCTGTATATGAACATATTGGACTTGTATGCCATGTAGCTAGCTCTCAGTATATGAACACTATGGACTCATCTGCCATGTAGCTTGAACTCTGTATATGGAAAAGATGCACTACACTGCTATGTAGCTAGCTCTCTGTATATGGACATTTTGGACTCCTCTGATATGTTGTTAGCTCTCTGTGCATGGATATTTTGGACTGATCCGCCATGTAGCTAGCTCTCAGTATATGCACACGTTGGACACATCTGCCATGTAGCTTCTACCCTGAATATGGGCATGTTAGACTACTCTTCCATGTAGCTAGCTCTCAGTATATGGACAGGTTGGACACATCTTCCATGGAGCTAGAACTATGTATATGGAAATGTTGCACTACTCTGCCATGTAGCTAGCTCTCTGTATATAGACAAATTGGACTCATCTGCCTTGTAGCAAGAATGCTATCTATGGAAATGTAGCAGTACCCTGCCATGTAGCTAGCTCTCTGTATAAGGACATTTTGGACTCGTTTGCCATGTAGCTAACTCCCTGTATATGGATATGTTGGACTGATCTGACAAGTAGGAAGCTCTCTTTATATGAACATAGAGGACTTGTCTGCTATGTAGGTAGCTCTCAGTATAAATACAGCTTTGACACATCTGCGATGTAGCTAGAACTCTGTACATGGAAATGTTGCTATAATCTGCCTTGTAGCTAGCTCTCTGTATATGAACATTTTGGAATCGTCTGCCATGCAGCTAGCTCTCTGTATATGATTATCTTGGACTGATTTGCCAAGTAGGTAGCTCTCTGTATATGAACCTAATGGACATGTCTTCCCTGTAGGTGGCTCTCAGTATATGGAAACGTTGAACACATCTGCCATGTAGCTTTTACCCTGAATATGGATATGTTGGACTACTGAGCCATGAAGCTATCTCTCAATATATGGGCATGTTGGACACATCTGCTATGTAGCTAGAACTCTGTATATGGAAATGTTGCACTGCTCTGCCATGTAGATAACTCTCTGTATATAGACAAGTTGTATCTTCTTCCTTGTAGCTAGATCTCTGTTTATGGAAATGTTGCACTACACTGTCATGTGGCTAGCTCTCTGTATATGGACATTTTGGACTCGCCTTCCATGCAGCTAGCTCTCTGTACATGGATATGATGGACTGATCTGCCAAGTAGTTAGTTCCCTATATACGAGCATATTGGCCTTGTCTGCCCTGTAGTTGGCTCTCAATATATGGACACGTTGGACACATCTGCCATGTAGCTACTACCCTGAATATGGACATGTTGGACT
>NW_006408670.1:4654373-4656798 GCF_000296735.1 Chrysochloris asiatica
CTGTATATGGAAATGTTGCACTACCCTGCCATGTAGCTAACTCTCTGTATATAGACAAGTTGTATCATCTGCCTTGTAGCTAGAACTCTGTATATGGAAATGTTGCACTAAACTGTCATGTGGCTAGCTCTCTGTATATGGACATTTTGGAGTCGTGTGCCATGTAGTTAGCTCTCTGTACATGGATACGTTGGACTGATCTGCCAAGTAGGTAGCTCTCTGTATATGAGCATATTGGACTTGTCTTCCATGAAGCTAGCTCTCAGTATATGGACACATTGGATACATCTGCCATGTAGATAGAACTCTGTATATGGAAATGTTGCACTACTCTGCCATGTAGATTGATCTCTCTATATAGACAAGTTGGACTCATCTGCCTTCTATATAGAAAAATGTATACGGAAATGTTGCACTATCCTACCATGTAGCTAGCTCTCTGTATATGGATATGGTGGACTTGTCTTCCAAGTAGGTAGCTCTCTGTATATGAATATATTGGACGTGTCTGCTGTATAGCTAGCTCTCAGTATATGGACATGTTAGACACATGTGCCATGTAGCTAGAACACTTTATATGGAAATGTTGCACTACCCTGCCAGGTAGTTAGATCTCTATATATAGACAGGTTGGATTCTTCTGCCTTGTAGCTAGAAATCTGTATATGTAAATGTTGCACTACCCTGCATTGTAGTTAGATCTCTGTATATAGACAAGTTGGATTTATTTTCTTGTACCTAGATCTTTGTTTACGGAGATGTTGCACTACCCTGCCATGTAGCTAGCTGTCTGTATACGGACATTTTGGACTTGTCTGCCATGTAGCTAGCTGTTTGTACATGGATATATTGAACTGATCTACCAAGTAGGTTGTTCTCTGTATATGAACATATTGGAATTGTCTGCCATATAGCTAGTTCTGAGTATATGAACACGCTGGACACTTCTGCCATGTAGCTAGAACTCTGAATATGCAAACGTTGCACTACTCTTCCGTATAGCTAGCTCTATGTATAAGGACATGTTGGACTCATCTGCCTTGTAGCTAGCCCTCTAAATATACACATGCTGGACTCATCTGCCATGTAGCTAACTCTAATCTGCCATGTAGCTTAAACTCTGTATATGGAAATGTTGAACTACCCTACCATGTATCTAACTCTGTGTATATGGACATGTTGCAAACATCTGCCATTTAGCTAGAATTCTGTATATGGAAATGTTGCACTACCCTGCCATATAGCTACCTCTTTGTATATAGACAAATTGGTCTCATCTGCCTTGTAGGTAGAACTCTGTATATGGAAATGTTGCAGTACCCTGCCATGTACCTAGCTCTCTGTATATAGACATGTTGGACTCATCTGCCTTGTAGCTAGCCTTCTAAATATACACTTGCTGGACTCATCAGCCATGTAGATAACACTCAGTATATGGACATGTTTTACTCATCTGCCATGTAGCTAGTACCCTGTATATGGACATGGTGGACTGCTCTGCCATGTAGCGAGCTCTCAGTGTATGGACACGTTGGACATATCTGCCATGTACCTTGAACTCTGTATATGGAAATGTTGCACTACACTGCCATGTAGTTAGCTCTCTGTATATAGACAAGTTGGACTCATCTGCCTTGTAGCTAGAACTCTGTATTTGTTAAAGTTGCACTCCCTTGCCATGTAGCTAGCTCTCTGTGTAGGGACATTTTGGACTCTTCTGACATGGATATGTTGGATTGATCTGCCAAGTACTTAGCTCTCTGTATATGAACATATTTGACTTGTCTGCCATGTAGGTGACTCTCAGTATATGGACATGTTGGACTCCTCTGTGATGTAGCTAGTTCCCTGTATATGGACATGTTGTACTTCTCTTCCATGTAGCTAGCTCTCAGAAAATGAACATCTTTGACTCCTCTGCGATGTAGCTAGCACTCTGTATATGGACATGTTGTACTACTCTGCCATGTAGCTACCTCTCTGTATATAGCCAAGCTGGACTAATCTGCCTTGTAGATACAACCCTGTATATAGTAATGTTGCATTACCCTGCCAGGTAACTCGAGCTCTGTACATGAATATTTTGGAATGATCTGTCATTTGGGTAGCTCTCAGTACATGAACACGTTGGACACATCTGCCATGTAGCTAGAACTCTGCATATGAAAATGTTGCATTACCATGCCATGTGGCTAGCTCTCTGTATATGGACATTTTGAACTCGTCTGCCATCTAGGTAGCTCTCAATATATGGACATCTTGGACACATCTGCCATGTTGCTAGAACTCTGTATATGGAAATGTTGCACTACCCTGCCATGTAGCTAGTTCTCTGAATTTGGACACGTTGGACTCATCTGCCATGTAGCTAGCTCTCTGTACATGGATATGTTGGACTGATCTGCCAAGTAGGTAGCTCTCGGTA
>NW_006408670.1:4657164-4660693 GCF_000296735.1 Chrysochloris asiatica
CTGCCATGTAGCTAGTTCTCTGTATATTGACATTTTGGACTTGTCTGCCATGTAGCTAGCTCTCTGTATATGGATATGTTACTCTAATCTGCAAAGGAGATAGCTCCCTATATATGTACATACTGGACTTGTCTGCCATGTAGCTAAGTCTAAGTATATAGACATGTTAGACTCATCTGCCATGAAGTTAGTACCCTCTATATGGGCATGTTGGACTGCTCTACAATGTAGCTAGCTCTCAGTGCATGGACATGTTGGACACATCTGTCATGTACCTAGAACTCGGTATATGGAATTGTTGCACTAATATGCCATGTAGCTAGCTCTCTGTATATACACAAGTTGGAATCATCTGCCTTGTACCTAGAACTATGGATATGTTGGACTGATCTGAAAATAGGTAGCTCTCTGTACATGAACATATTGGACTTGTCTGCCATGTAGGTGGCTCTCAGTATATGGACACGTTGAACACATCTGCCATGGATCTAGTACCCTGAATATGAACATGTTGGACTACTCTGCCATGTAGCTAGCTCTCAGTATATGGACACGTTGGACACATCTGCAATGTAGCTAGTATTCTGTATATGGAAATGTTGCACTACCCTGCCATGTAGTTAGGTCTCTATATATAGACAAGTTGGACTCATCTGCATTGTAGCTAGAAATATGTATATGGTAATGTTGCTCTACCTTGCCACGTAGCTAGCTTTCAGTATATGGACATTTTGAACTCGTCTGCAATGTAGATAGCTCTGTGTACATGGATATGTTGGACTTATCTGCCAATTAGGTAGCTCTCTGTATATGAACATATTGGAGTTGTCTGCCATATAGCTAGCTCTCAATATATGGACATGTTGGACATATATACCATGTAGATAAAACTCTGTATATGAAAGTGTTGCACTACTCTGCCATGTAGCTACCTCTTTGTATATAGACTAGTTGGACTCATCTGACTTGTAGCTAGAACTCTGTATATGGACATGTTGCACTACCCTTCCATCTATCTAGGTCTCTCTATAGGAAATTTTGGACTCATCTGCCATCGAACTAGCTCTCTGTATATGGCTACGTTGGACTTATCTGCCAATTAGGTAGCTCTCTGTATATGAACATATTGTTTTTCTCTCTCATGTACCTACCTCTCTGTATATAGACAAGTTGGGCTCAACTGCTTTGTACCTAGAACTCTGTATTTGGAAATGTTGCACTACCCTGCCATGTACCTTGTTCTCTGTATATGGACATTTTGAACTCGTCTGCAATGTAGCTAGCTCTGTGTACATGGATATGTTGGACTGATCTGCCAAGTACGTAGCTCCCTGTATATGAACATATTGGACTTGTCTGCCATATAGCTAGGTCTCAATATATGGACATGTTCTACTCATCTGCCATGTAACTAGTACCCTGTATATGGACATGTTTGACTGCTCTGCGGAGTAGCTAGCTCTCTGTGTAGGGACACGTTGGACACATTTGCCATGTACCTAGAATTCTGTATATGGTAATGTTGCATTACTTTGCCATGTAGCTAACCCTCTGTATTACACAAGTTGGATTCATCTGCCATGTATCTAGCTCTCTGTACATGGATATGTTGGACTGATCTGCCAAGTAGGTAGCTCTCTGTATATGAACATATTGGACTTGTATGCCATGTAGCTAGCTCTCTGTATATGGACATGTTAGGCTCATCAGCCATTTAACTAATACGGTGTATATGTACATGATAGACTACTCTGCCATGTAACGAGATCTCAGTATATGGACACGTTGGACTCATGTCCAGGTAGCTAAAACCCTTTATATGGATATGTTGCACTACTATGCCATGTAGCTGGTTCTATATATATGGAATTTTTAGACTTGTCTGCCATGTAGCTAGCTATCTGGGCATGGATATATTGGACAGAACTGACATGTAGGTAGCTATCTGTATATGAACATATTGGACTTAATGTTTCATGTAGCTAGCTCTCTGAATATGAACATATTGGTCTTGTCTGTCATGTAGCTAGCTCTCTGTATATGAACATGTTGGACTCATCAGTCATGTAGCCAGCTCTCTCTGTATGAATATGTTGGACTCATCTGCCTTGTAGCTAGTCCCCTATATATAAACACGTTGGAATCATCTTCCATGTAGCTAGCTCTCACTATTTGGACATGTTGTACTCATCTGCCATGTAGCTATTACTCTGTATATGGACATGATGGACTACTCTGACATGTAGTTAACTCTCAGTATTTGGACACATTGGACTCATCTGCCATGCAGCTAGAACTCTGTATATGGATTTGCTGGACTACTCTGCATGTAGCTAGCTCTCAGTATGTGGACATGTAGGACTCATCTGCCATCTAGGTAGAACTCTGTATATATAATTGTTGCACTACTGTGCCATGTAGTTAGCACTCTTTATATGTGTATTTTGGATTCGTCTGACATGTATCTAGCTCTCTGTGCATAGATATGTTGGACTGATCTGCCATGTAGGTAGCTCTCTGTATATGAACTTATTGGACTTGTCTGACATGTAGCTAGTCCTTTATTCATACACATGTTGGACTCATATGCCATGTATAAGGACATATTGGGCTCATCAGCCATGTTGCAAGTACTTTGCATATGGACATGTTGGACTACTCTGACAAGCAGCTACCTCTCAGTAAAGGCCATGTTGGACTCATCTGCCAAGTAGCTAGAACACTGTATATGGAAATATTGAACTAATCTGCCATGTACCTAGCTCTCTATATATGGACATTTTGGTCTCATCTGTCATCTAGCTAGCTCTCTGTGCCATGGGTATGATTGACAGATCTGCCATGTAGGTAGCTCTCTGTATATGAACATATAGGAATTGTCTGCCATGCAGCTAGCTCTCTGTATATGGACATGTTGGGATCATCAGCAATGTAGCCAATTCTCTCTGTATGAACATGTTGGACTCATCTGCCTTGTAGCTAGTCCTCTATATATACACTTGTTGGACTCACCTGCCATGTAGCTAACTCTCAGTATATAGACATCTTGGACTCATCTGCCATGTAGCTAGTACTCTGTATATGGACACATTGGACTACTTGCAATGTTGCTAGATCTCAGTATATGGACACGTTGGACTCATCTCCAGGTAGCTAGAGCTCTGAGTATGGAAATGTGGCACTGCTCCACCATGTAGCTATCTCTCTGTATATGGACATTGTTGACTCATCTGCCATGTAGCTAGCTCTCTGTGAATAAATAAGTTGGACTGATATGCCATGTAGGTAGCTTTCTGTTTATGAACATATTGGTCTACTCTGCCATGTAGGTGGCTCTCTGTATATGTGCATGTTGAACTCATCAGTCATGTAGCCAGCTCTCTCTGTATGAACATGGTGGACTCATCTGCCTTGTACCTAGTCCTCTCTATATATTTTGTTGTTGTTGTTAAGTGCCTTCGAGTCGGTTCCGACCCATAGCGACCCTGTACAGGGTTTCCGAGGGTGTAAATCCTTACGGGAGTAGAAA
>NW_006408670.1:4660793-4666485 GCF_000296735.1 Chrysochloris asiatica
GACCCTGTACAGGGTTTCCGAGGGTGTAAATCCTTACGGGAGTAGAAAGCCTCATCTTTCTCCCGCGGAGCAGCTGGTAGTTTCGAACTGCTGACCTTATGGTTCGCAGCCCGATTCGTAACTACTACGCTACCAGAGCTGGAATTATCTGCCATGAGATAGCTCTCTGTATATGGATGTGTTGGACTACACTGCAATGCCGGTTGCTTTCACTATATGGATATGTTGGACACATCTGCCATATAACTAGAACTCTGTATATGGAAATGTTGCACTACCCTGCCATGCAGTTAGATTTCTGCATATAGAGAAGTTGGTCTCTTCTCCCTTGTAGCTAGAACTCTGTATATGGAAATGATGCACTACACTGCCATGTAGCTAGCTCTCTATATATGGACATTTTGGAATCATGTGCCATGTAGCTACCTCTCTGTACATGTATATATTCTAATGATCTGCCAAGTAGGTAGCTCTCTTTATATGAACATATTGGACTTGTCTGCCATGTATATAGCTCCCAGTATATGGACATGTTGGACACATCTGCCATGTAGCCAGTACACTGTATATGGACATTTTGGACTACTCTGCCATGTAGCTAGCTATCAGTATATCGATATGTTGGACACATCTGCCATGTACCTAGAACTCTCTATATGGGAATGTTGCACTTCTCTGCTATGTAGCTCGCTCTCTCTATATGGACAAGTTGGACTCATCTGCCTTGTAGCAAGAACTGTTTATATGGAAATTTTGTACTAACCTGCCATGTAGCTAGCTCTGTATATATGGACATTTTGGACTCATATGCCATGTAGCTAGCTCTCTGTACGTGGATATGTTGGATTGATCTGCCAAGTAGGTAACTCTCTGCATATAAACATATTGGACTTGTCTGCCATGTAGCTAGCTCTAAGTATATGGACATGTTGGCCACATCTTCCATGCAGCCAGTACACTGTATATGGACATGTTGGACTACTCTGCCATGTAGCTAGCTCTCAGTATATGGATACACTGGACACATCTGCCATGTACCTAGAACATTGTAAATGGAAATGTTGCACTACTCTGCCATGTAGCGAGCTCTCTGTATATAGACAAGTTGGACTCATCTGCTTTGAACCTAGAACTCTGTATATGGAAATGTTGCACTACCCTGCCATGTAGCTTGCTCTCTGTATTTGGACATTTTGAACTCGTCTGCAATGTAGCTAGCTCTGTGTACATGGATATGTTGGACTGATCTGCCAAGTAGTTAGCTCTCTGTATATGAACATATTGGACTTTTCTGCCATAGAGCTAGGTCTCAATATATGTACATGTTGGATTCATCTGCCATGTAGCTAGTACCCTTTATATGCACATGTTGGCTGCTCTGCGATGTAGCAAGCTCTCAGTGTATGGACACGTTGGACACATCTGGCATGTACCAAAATCTCTGTATATGGAAATGTTGCAGTACTCTGTCATATAACTAGCTCTCTGTATATAGACAAGTTGGACTCATCTACCTTGTAGCTATATCTCTTTATATGGAAATGTTGCACTACTCTGCCATGTAGCTATCTCTCTGTATATGGACATTTTGGACATGTCTGCCATGTACCTACCTGACTGTACATGGATATGTTGGACTGATCTGCCAAGTAGGTAGCTCTCTTTATATGGACATGTTTGACTATTCTGCCATGTAGCTAGCTCTCAATATATGGACACTTTGGATACATCTGCAATGTACCTAGAATTCTACATACGGAATTGTTGCACAATTCTGCCATGTAGCTAGTTTCTGTATATAGACAAGTTGGACTCATCTACCTTGGAAATAGAACTCTGTATATGGAAATGTTGCACTACCCTGCCATGTAGCTAGCTCTCTTTATATGGACATTTTCGACTCCTCTGCCATGTATCTAACTCTCTGTACATGGATTTGTTGGACTGATCTGCCAAGGAGGTAGATCTCTTTATATAAACATATTTCACTTGTCTGCTATGTAGCCAGCTCTCTGTATTTGGACATTTTGGACTCATCTTCCATGTAGCTAGCTCTCTGTTCATAGATATGTTGGACTTATCTGCAAAGTAGGTAGCTCTCTGTATATGAAAATATTGGACTTGTCTGCCATGTAGCTAGCTCTCAGCATATGGACATGTTGGACTCATATGCCATGTACCGAGCACCCTGTATATGGACATGTTGGACTCATCAGCCATGTAGCCTGCACTCTCTGTATGAATATGTTGGACTCAACTGCCTTGTACCTAGTCCCCTATATATACACATGTTGGATTCATTTGCCATGCAGTCAACTCTAAGTATATGGACATGTAGGATTCATCTGCCATGTAGATAGAACTCTTTATATGGAAATGTTGCACTACTCTGCTATGTAGCTAGCTATCTATATATGTACATTTTTGACTCATCTGCCATGTACATATCTCTCTGTCCATGGATATGTTGGCCTGATCTGTCATGTAGTTAGGTCTCTGTATATGAACTTATTGGACTTGTCTGACATGTAGCTATCTCTCTGTATATGGACATATTGAATTCATCAGCCATGTAGCCAACTCTTTCTTTTTGAACAAGTTTGACTCATCTGCCTTATAGCTACTCCTCTATATATACACATGTTGGGCTTATCTGCCATGTAGCTAACTCTCAGTATATAGACGTTTTGGACTCATCTGCCACGTAACTAATACTCTGTATATGGACATGTTGGACTACTATGCCAAGTAGCTAGATCTCAGTATATGGACACGTCGGGCACCTCTCCAGGTAGCTAGAGCTCTGATTATGGAAATGGGGCACTACTGTGCCATGTAGGTAGTTCTCTCTATATGGACATTTTCTATTCGTCTGCCATGTAGCAAGCTCTCGGTGCATGGATAAGTTGGACTGATCTGTCATGTAGGTAGCTCTCTGTATATGGGCATGTTGGACTCTTCAGTCATATAGCCAGCTCTCTCTGTATGAACATGTTGGACTCATGTGCCTTGTAGCTAGTCCTCTCTATATATATACATGTTGAACTCATCTGCCATGTGGCTAACTCTCAGGTTATGGACATGTTGTACTCATCTGCCCTATAGCTAGCACTATGTAAATGGACATGTTGTTCTACTCTGCCATGTAGTTAGCTCTCAGTATATGGACACGTTATTCTCATCTGCAATGTAGTTACAACTCTGTATTTGGACATGTTGGACTACTCTGCCATGTAGCTAGCTCTCAGTATATGGACACATTGGATTCATTTGCCAAGGAGCTAGAACTCGGTATATGGACATGTGGGAATCCTCAGCCATGTAGCCAGCTCTCTCTGTATGAACATGTTGGACTCATCTGCTTTGTAGCTAACTCTCAGTGTATGGACATGTTGGACTCATCTGCCATGTAGCTAGCTCTCAGTGTATGCACACGTTGGACTCATCTGCCATGGAGGTAGAACTCTGTATATGGAAATGTTGCACTACTATGAATGCAGCTAACTTTCTGTATATGGACATTTTGAACTTGTCTGCCATGTAGCTAGCTCACTGTGCATGGATATGTTGGACTGATCTGCCATGTAGGTAGCTCTCTGTATATGAACATATTGGACATGTCTGCCATATAGGTCGTTGTCAGAATATGGACATGTTGGAATCATCAGCCATGTAGCAGGCTCTCTGTATGAACATGTTGGATTCATCTGCCATGTAGCTATATCTCAGTACATGGACAAGTTGGGCTCATCTGCCATGTAGCTAGTATTCTGTATATGGACATGTTGGACTACTCTGCCATGTATCTCGCTCTCAGTATATGGACATGCGGGACTCATCTGCCATGAAGCTTGAGCTCTGAATATGGAAAAGTTGCACTACTCTTCCATGTAGGTAACTCTGTAATCAATATATTTTACTTATCTGCCATGCAGTTAGCTCTCTCTATTAACATGTTCGACTCATCTATTGTAGGTAGTCCTCTATAAATACACATTTTGGACTCATCTGCCATGAAGCTATTACGCTGGATATGGACATGTTGGACTACTCTGCCATGTACCTCACTTTCAGTGTATGGACACGTTGGACTCATCTGCTATGTAGCTAGAACTCTGTATATGGAAGTGTTGCACTACTCTGCCATGTAGCTAGCTCTCTGTACATGGACATTTTGGATTTCTCTGCCATGTAGCTAGCTCTCTGTGCATGGATATGTTGGACTGCTCTGCCATGTAGACACCTTTCTCTGTAAACACATGTTGGTCTTGTCTGCCTTGTAGCTAGTCTTCTACATATACACATGTAGGACTTATCTGCCATGTAGCTAACTCTCAGTATATGAACATGTTGGACTCATTTGCCATGTAGCTAGTATTCTGTATAAGGAAATGATGGAATACTCTTCTATGAAGCTATCTCTCTGTATATGGACTTTTTGGACTTGTCTGCCATATATCTAGCTATCTCTGCATGGATATATTGAACTGACCTGACATGTTTGTAGCTCTCTGTATATGAGCATATTGGACTTGTCTGTCATGTAACTAGCTTTCTGTATATCGACATGTTGGACTCATCAACCTTGTAGCTAGCTCTCTCTGTATAAACATCTTGGACTCATCTGCCTTGTAGCTATTCCACAATATATACACATGTTGGACTAGTCTGCCATGTAGCTCACTCTCAGTACATGGACATGTTGGACTCCTCTGCCATGTAGCTAGTGTTCTGTACATGGACATGTTGGACTGCTTTTCCATGTAGCGAACTCTTAGTATATGGACACGTTGGATTCATGTGCCATGTCGGTAGTACTCTGTATATGGATATGTTGGACTACTCTGACTTGTAGGTAACACTCTCTATATGGGCATGTTGGACTCATCAGCCATGTAGTCAGCTCTCTTTGTATGAACATGTTGGACTCATCTGCCTCGGAGCTTGCTCTATAAATATACAAAAGTTGGACTCCTGTGCCATATAGCTAACTCTCAGTATATGGCTATGTTAGACTCATCTGCCATGTAGCTAGTACTCTGTATATGTACATGTTGTTCTGTTCTGCCATGTAGTTAGCTCTCAGTGCATGGATATGTAGGACAGATCTGCCATGTATGTAGCTCTCTATATATGAACATATTGTAATTGTCTGCCATGTAGCTAGCTCTCCGTATATGTACATATTTAAGTAATCAGCAATGTAGCCAGATCTATCTGTATGAGTTTGTTGGACTCATCTGCCTTGTAACTAGTCCTCGATATATACACTTGTTGGTCTCATCTGCCATGTAGCTAACTGTCAGTATATGGACATGTTGGACTCATCTGCCATGTAGTTAGTACTTTGTATATGGACATGTGGGACTCATCTGCCATGTAGCTAGAGCTCTGTATATGGACATGTTGCACTACTCTGTCATGTAGGTAACTCTCTTTATATGGACATTTTGGACTCGTCTGCCATGTAGCAAGGTATCTGTGCATGGATAGTTGGACTGATCTGCCATGTAAGTAGGTGTCTGTATATGAACATATTGGACTTCTCTGCCATGTAGATAGCTCTCTGTATATGGACATTTTGGACTCATCAGTCATGTAGCCAGCCAGCTCTCTCGGTATGAACATGTTGGACTCATCTGTCATGTAGCTAGTCCTCTATATATGTTGTTGTTATTGTTGTTGTTGTTAA
>NW_006408670.1:4666790-4675771 GCF_000296735.1 Chrysochloris asiatica
ACTCTGTATATGAACATGTTGGACTACTATGCCATGTAGTTAGCTCTCAGTATATGGACATGTGGGACTCATCTGCCATGTAGCTAGAGCTCTGTATATGGAAATGTTCCACTACCCTGCCATGTAGTAAGCTCTCTGTATATGGACATTTTGGACTTGTCTGACATGTAGCTAGCTCTGTGAGCATGGATATGTTTAACTAATCTGCTATGTAGGTAGCTCTCTGTATATGAACATATCAGACTTGTCTGCCATGTAGCTAGCTCTCTGTATATGATCATGTTGGACCCATTAGCCATGTAGTCATCTCTCTCTTATGATCATGGTGGACTCATCTGCCCTGTAGGTAGTACTCTATATATACACAAGTTGTACTTATCTGCCATGTAGCTAACTTTCAGTATAAGTACATGTTGGACTCATCTGCCATGTAGCTAGTATTCTGCATATGTACATGTTGGACAACTCTGCCTTGTAGCTAGCACTCAGTATATGGTCACGTTGGACTCATCTGCCATGTAGCTAGAACACTGTATATAGAAATGTTGCACTACGCTGCCATGTAGCTAGCTCTCTCTATATGTACATTTTGGACTCGTCTACAATGTAGCTATATCTCTGTCCATGGATATGTTGGACTGATCTGACATGTAGCTAGCTCTCTGTATGTGAACATATTGGACATATCTGCCATATAGTTAGTTCTCAGTATATGGACATGTTGGACTCATCGGCCATGTAGCCAGCTCTCTCTGCATGAACATGTTGGACTCATCTGTCTCGTAGCTTACCCAATAAATATACACATGTTGGACTCGTCTGCCAAATAGCTAACTTTCAGAATATGGACATGTTAGACTCATCTGTCATGTAGCTAGTACTCTGTATATATACATGTTGGACTACTCTGCCATGTAGCTAGCTCTCAGTATTTCGACATGTTCGACTCATCTGTCATGTAGCTGGAGCTCAGAATATGGAAATGTTGATCTACTCAGCCATGTAAATAGCTCTCTTTATATGGACATTTTGGACTCATCTGCCATATAGCTAGCTCTATGAACATGGATATGTTGGACTAATCTGCTATGTAGGTAGCTCTCTGTATAGGAACATATTGAACATGTCTGCCATCTATCTAGCTCTGAGTATATGGACATGTTGGACCCATTAGCCATGTAGGCATCTCTCTCTGTATGAACATGTTGGACTCATCTGCCATGTAGGTAGTACTCTATATATACACAAGCTGGACTCATCTGTCATGTAGCTAACTTTCAGTATATGTTGGACTATTCTGCCATGTAGCTAGCTCTCAGTATATGGACATGTTGGACTCATCTTCCATGTATCTAGAGGTCTGCACATTGAAATATTGCACTACTCTGCCATGTAGCTAGATCTCTCTTTATGCACATTTTGGACTCGTCTGCAATGTAGCTATATCTATGTCCATGAATATGTTGGACTAATCTGCTCTGTAGGTAGCTCTCTGTATACGAACATATTCGACGTGTCTGTCATGTAGCTAGCTATCTGTATATGGACATGTTGGATTCATCAGCCATGTAGCCAGCTCTCTCTGTATGAACATGTTGGACTCATCTTCCTTGTAGCCAGTCCTCTATGTATACACAAGTTGGACTCATCTGCCATGTAGCTAACTTTCAGTATATGGACATGTTGGAATCATCTGCCATACAGCTAGTATTCTGCATATGTACATGTTGGACTACTTTGCCATGTAGCTAGCACTCAGTATATGGTCACGTTGTACTCGTCTGCCATGTAGCTAGAACTCTGTATAAAGAAATGTTGCACTACTCTGCCATGTAGCTAGCTCTCTCTATATACACATTTTGGACTCGTCAGCAATGTAGCTATATCTCTGTCCATGGATATGTTGAACTGATCTGCCATGTAGGTAGCTCTCTGTATATGAACATATTGGACATATCTGCCATATAGGTAGCTCTCAGTATATAAACATGTTGGACTCATCAGCCATGTAGCCAGCTCTCTCTGCATGAACATGTTGGACTCATCTGCCTTGTAGCTAGTTCTCTATATATACACTTGTGGGACTCATCTGCCATGTAGCTAACTCTCAGTATCTGGACATGTTAGACTCATCTGCCATGTAGTTAGTGCTCTGTATATGGACATGTTCGAGTACTCTGCCATGTAGCCAGCTCTCTGTATATGGACATTTTGGACTCGTCTGCCATGTAACAAGCTCTCTGTGCAGTCTTAGTTGGACTGATCTGCCATGTAGGTAGCTCTCTGTATATGGACATGTTGAACTCATCAGGCATGTAGCCAGCTTTCTGTATATGAACATATCGGACTTCTCTTCCATATAGCTAGTTCTCAGTATATCAACATGTTGAACTCATCAGGCATGTAGCCAGCTTTCTGTATATGAACATATCACACTTCTCTTCCATATAGCTAGTTCTCAGTATCTCAACATGTTGGACTTACCAGGCATGTAGCTAGATCTCTGTGTATGAATATGTTGGACTCATCTACATTGTAGCTAGCTCTCTAAATTTACACAAGTTGGGCTCATATGCCATGTAGCTATCAGTATATGGACATGTTGTACTCGTCTGTCTTGTAGCTAGTACTCTGTATTTGGACATGTTGGACTTCTTTGCCATGTAGGTAGCTATCTGTATATGAACATATTGGACTTGTCTTCCATGTAGCTAGATCTCTGTATATGGACATGTTGGACTCATCAGCCATGTAGCCAGATGTCTCTGTATGAACATATTGGACTCGTCTGCCTTGCAGGTAGTCCTTTACATGTACACATGTTGGACTCATCTGCCATGTAGCTAACTCTCAGTATATTGACATGTTGTATTCATCTGCCATGCAGCTAGTACTCTGTACATGGATATGTTGGACTACTCTGCCATATAGCTAGCTCTCAGTGTATGGACACGTTGGACTCTTCTGCCATGTAGCTAGAGCTCTGTATATGGAAATGTAGCTCTATTCTGCCATTTAGCTAGCTCTCTGTATATGGACATTTTGGACTTTTCTGTCATGTAGCTAACTCTCTGTGCATGGATATGTTGGACTGATCTGCCATGTAGGTAGCTCTCTATATATGAGCATATTGGACTTGTCTGTCATGTAGCTAGCTCTCTGTATATGGACATGTTGGACTCATAAGCCATGTAGCCAGCTCTCTCTGTATGAGCATGTTGGACACATCTGCCTTGTAGTTATTCCACTATATATACGCATGCTTTAATAGTCTGCCATGTAGCTTACTCTCAGTATATGGAAATGTCAGATTAATCTGCTATTTTGCTAGTACTTTGTATATGGATATGTTGGACTACTCTGACATGTAGCTAGCTCTCAGTATATGAATACATTTGAGTCATCTGCCATGTAGTTAGAACTCTCTATTTGGAATTTTTACACTCCCCTGCCATGTAGCTAGCTCTCTGTATATGGACATATTGGACTTCTGCCATGTAGCTACCTCTCTGTGCATGGATATCTTGGACTGATCAGCCATGTAGGTAGCTCTCGGTATGCGAACATATTCAACTTATCTGACATGTAGCTAGCTCTCTGTTTAAGGACAATTTGGACTCATATTCCATGTAGATAGCTCTCTGTGCATGGATATGTTGGACTGCTCTGCCATGTAGGTACCTCTCTGAATATGAGCATATGGGACTTCTCTGCCATGTAGCTAGCTCTCTGTGTATGGACATGTTGGACTCATCAACCATGTAGCCAGCTCTGTGTATGAACATGTTGGACTCATCTGCCTTATATCTAACCTTCTAAATATACTCATTTTGGTCTAATGTGTCATATAGCTAACTATCAGTGTCTGGACTTGTTGGATTAATGTGCCATGTAGTTATCTCTCTGTATATGGACATGTATGTAGTTAGCTCTCTGTATGAAGAAGTTGAACTCATCTGCCTTGAAGTTAGTCCTCTACATATACACATGTTAGACTCATCTGCCCTGTAGCTAACTCTCTTTATATGGACATGTTGGACTCATCTGCCCTGTAGCTAACTCTCTTTATATGGACATGTTGGACTACTCTGCCATGTAGCTAGCTCTAAGTATATGGACACTTGGGACTCATATACAATGTAGCTAGAGCTCTGTATATGGAAATGTTGCACTATTCTGCCATGTAGTCAGCTCTCTGTATATGATCATTTTGGACTCGCCTGCCATTTAGCTAGCTCTCTGTGCATGGATATGTTGGACTGACCTACCATGTTGGTAGCTCTCTCTACATGAACATATGGGACTTGTCTGCCATGTAGCTAGCTCTCTGTACATGGACATGTTGGACTCATCAGCCATGTAGCCAGCTCTCTGTGTATGAACATGTTTGAGTTATCTGCCTTGTAGCTAACGCTCTAAACATACACATGTTGGACTCATGTGTCATGTTGCTAACTCTCAATATATGGACATGTTGGATTCATCTGCCATGTATATTGTGCTATGTATATGGACATGTTGGACTACTGTGCCATGAAACTAGCTCTCAGTGTATGTATATGTTGGACTCCTGTGCCATGTAGCTAGAACTCTGTATATGGAAATGTGGCACTACTCTGTCATGTAGCCAGCTCTCTGTATTTGGACATTTTGGACTCATCTTCCATGTAGCTAGCTCTCTGTTCATAGATATGTTGGACTGATCTGCCATGTAGGTACCTCTCTGTATATGAAAATATTGAACTTGTTTGCCATGTAGCTAGCTCTCTGTATATGGATATGTTGTATTCATCAGCCATGAAACCAGCTCTCTGTGTATGAACATGTTGGACTCCTCTGCCTTGTAGCTTGTCCTCTATATATAACTGTAGGACTTATCTGCCATGTAGGTATCTCTCAGTATACGGACATGTTGGCTCATCCACCAGGTATCTAGTACTCTGTATATGGACATGTTGGACTACCCTGCCATATAACTAACTCTCAGTATATGGACAAGTTGGACTCATCTGCCATGAAGCTGTCTCTCAGCATATGCACAAGTTGGACTCATCTGCCATGTAGCTAGAACTCTGTATATGGAAATGATGCACTACTATGCCATGTAGGTAGCTCTCTGTATATGGATATTTTGGACTTGTCTGCCATGTCGCTAGCTCTCTGTGCATGGATATGTTGGACTCATCTGCCATGTAGTTACATATCTGTATATGGACATTTTGCAATACTCTGTCACGTAGCTAGCAATCTGTATATGGACATTTTTGACTCGTCTGTCATGTAGCTAGCTCTCTGTGCATGGATATGTTGAAGTCATCTGCCATGTAGGTAGCTCTCTATATATGAACATATTGAACTTGTCTGTCATGTAGGAGCTGTCAGTATATGGATCTGTTGGACTAATCATCCATATATCCAGCTATGTCTGTATGAATGTGTTCAACTCATCTGTCTTGTAGCAGCACACTAAATATACACATGTTGGACTCATGTGCCATGTAGCTAGTACTCTGTATATGGAAATGTTGCACTGCTCTGCCATGTAGCTAGCTCTCTGCATATGGACATTTTTAACTCGTCTTCATGTTGATAGCTCTCTGTACATTGATATGTTGGAATGATCTGCCATGTAGGTAGCTCTTTGTAAATGAACATATTGCACTTGTCTGCCATGTAGCTTGTTCTCTGTATATGGACATGTTGGACTCATCTTCATTTAGCTAACTGTCAGTATATAGACATGTTGTACTACACTGCCATGTAGCTAGCTCTCAGTATATGGACACGTGGAACTCATCTGACATGTAGCTAGTACTCTGTATATGGACATGCTGGACTAATCTGCCATGTAGCTAGCTCTCAGTATATGGACACTTTGGACACATCTGCCATGTAGCTGGCTCTCTGTATAAGCACATGTAGGACTCATCTGCCATGTAGCTAGATATCTGTATATGGGAATGTTGCACTACTCTGCCATGTAGGTAGCAATCTATATATGGACATTTTGGACTTTTCTGCCATGTAGCTAGCTCTGTGCATAGATATGTTGGACTCATCTGCCATGTAGGTAGCTCTCTGTATATGAACATATTGAACTTGTCTGCCATCTAGGAGCTGTCAGTATATGGACATGTTGGACTCATCAGCCATGTAGCCAGCACTCTCTGTATGAACATGTTGGACTAATCTGCCTTGTAGGTAGTCCTTTATATATACACATGTTGGCCTCATCTGCAGTGTATATGGACATTTTGTACTCGTCTTCCATGTAACTAGCTCTTTCTGTATGAATATGTTGGACTCATTTGCCTTGTAGCTAATCGTCTATATATACACATGTTGGACTCATCTTCATGTAGCTAACTTTCAGTATATGGACATGTTGGACTCTTCTGCCATGTAGCTAGTTCTCTGTATACGGGCATGTTGGACTACTCTGCCATGTAGCTATCTCTAAGTATGTGGACACGGTGGACTTATCTGGCATGTAGCTAGTACTCTGTATTTGTAAATGTTGCCCTAATCTGTCATGCAGCCAGCTCTCTGCATATGGACAATTTGGACTCATCTGCCATGTAGCTAGCTCTCTGTTCATGGATATGTTGAACTTATCTGCCATGTAGCTATCTCTCTGTGCATAGATATGCTGGACTTATCTACCATGTAGGTAGCTCTCTTAATATGAACATATGGAATTTGTCTAACAAGTAACTAGCTCTCAGTATAAGGACATGTTAGATTCATCAGCCATATAGCCAGCTCTTTCTGTAAGAATATGTTCGAATCATCTGCCTTGTAGCTAGCCCTCTAAATATACACATGTTGGTATCATCTGAATTGTAGCTAACTCTCAGTATATAGACATGTTGGAATCATCTGCCATGTAGCTAGAACTCTGCATGTGGAAGTGTTGCACTACTCTGTCATGTAGTTAGCTCTCTGTAAATAGACAAGTTGCAGTCATGTGCCTTGTACCTAGATCTCTGTATATGGAAATGTTGCATTACCCTTCCATGTAGCTAGCTCTCCATTTTTGGACATTTTGGACTCATCTGATAGGTACCTAACTCTCTGTACATCTATATGTTGGACTGATCTGACAAGTAGTTAGCTCTCTGTATATGAACATATTGGACTTGTCTGCCATGTAGCTAGCTCTCAGTATATGGACATGTTGGACTCCTTTGTCATGTAGCTAGCTCTCAGTATATGGACATGTTGGACACATCTGCCATGTAGCTAGAACTCAGTATGTGGAAATGCTGCACAACTCTACCATGTAGCTTGCTCTCTGTATATAGACAAGTGGGACTCATCTACCTTGTATATAGAACTCTGTATATGGAAATGCTGCACTACCCTGCCATGTGGCTAGCTCTCTGTTCTTGGACATTTTGGACTCGTCTGCCATGTAGCTAGCTCTCTGTACATGGATATTTTGGACTGATCTGCAATGTAGGTCGCACTCAGTATATGGACATGTTGGACACATCTGCCATGTAGGTAGATTTCTGTATATGGAAATGTTGAACTACTCTGCCATGTAGCTAGCTGTCCGCATATAAACAAATTAGACTCATTTGCTTTGTAGCTAGAACTTTGTATATGGAAATGTTGCACTACCCTGCCATGTAGCTAGCTCTCTGTATATGGAGATTTTGGACTCTTCTGCCATATATCTAGCTCTTTGTACATGGATATGCCGGACTGATCTGCCAAGTAGGTAGCGATCCATTTATGAACATATTGGACTTGTCTTCCATGTAGTTAGATCTCAGTATTTGAACACGTTGGACACATATGCCATGTAGCTAGAACTCTGTATATGGAAATGTTACTCTACACTGCCATGTATCTAGCTCTCTGTATATGGACATTTTCGACTCGTCTGCCAAGTTGTTATCTTTCTGTACATGAATATATTGGACCGATCTGCCAAGTAGGCAGCTCTCTGTATATGAACATATTGGTCTTGTCTGACATGTAGGTAGCTCTCTGTATATGGACACGTTGGACACATCTACCATGAACCTAGAACTCTGTATATGGAAATGTTGCACTAGTCTGCCATGTAGCTAGCTCTGTATATACATGAGTTGGACTCATCTGCCTTGTAGCTAGAACCCTGTATATGGAAATGTTGCACTACACTGCCATGTAGCTATCTCTCTGTATACGGACATTTTGGACTGCTCTTCCATGTAGCTACCTCTCTATACATAGATATGTTGGACTGATCTGCCAACTAGGTAGATCTCTGTATATGAACATATTGCACTAGTCTGTCATGTAGTTAGCTCTCTGTATATGAACACCTTTGACACATCTGCCATGTAGCTAGAACTCTGTTTATGGAAATGTTGCACTACTCTGCCATGTAGCTAGCTCTCTCTATATAGACAAGTTGGACTCATCGGCCTTGTACCTAGAACTCTGTATATGGAGATGTTGGACTGATCTGCTAGTAAGTGAACATATAGGACAATATATGGACATGTTGGACACATGTGCCAAATAGCTAGAACTCTGTATATGGAAAGCTTGCACTATACTGCCATGTAGCTAGCTTTCTGTATATAGACAATTTGTACTCATCTGCCTTGTAGCTAGAACTCTGTATGTGGAAATGTTGTACTACCCTGCCATGTAGTTAGCTCTCTTTATATGGACATTTTGGACTCATCTGCCATGAAGCTAGCTTTCTGTACATGGATATGTTGGACTGATCTACCAAGTAGGTAGCTCTCTGTATGTGAACTTATTGGACTTGTCTAAGTTGTAGCTAGCAGTATATGCACAGGTTGGAAACATCTGCCATGTAACTTGAACTCTGTATATGGAAATGTTGCACTATTCTGCCATGTTGCTAGCTCTCTGTATATGCACATTTTCAACTCGTCTGTCATGTAGCTAGCTCTCTGTACATGGATATGTTGGACTGATCTGCAAGTAGGTAGCTCTCTGTATATGAACATATA
>NW_006408670.1:4676257-4679617 GCF_000296735.1 Chrysochloris asiatica
AAATGTTTCACTCTCCTGACATGTAGCTAGCTCTCTGTATATGGACATTTTGGACTTTTCTGCCATGTATCTAACTCTCTGTACATGAATATGTTGGGCTGATCTGCCAAGTAGGTAGCTCTCTGTATATGAACACCTTTGACACTTCTGCCATGTAGCTAAACTCAGTATATGACAATGTTGTACTACCGTGCCATGTTGCTAGGGCTCTGTATATGGACATTTTGGACTCATCTGCCATGTAGCTAGCTCTTTGTACATGGATATGTTGGACTGATCTCCCAAGTAGGCAGCTCTCTGTATATGAATATATAGGACTTGTCTGCCCTGTAGCTAGCCGTATATGGACACGTTGGACAAATCTGCCATATAGGTTAAAATCTGTATATGGAAATGTTGCACTATGCTGCCATGCAGGTAGTTCTCTGTATATGGAAAAGTTGGACTCATCTGCCTGGTAGCTAGAAATCTTTATATGGAAATGTTGCACTATGCTGCCATGAAGCTAGTTCACTGTATATGGATTTTTTGGAGTCGTGTGCCATATGCCTAGTACTCTGTATATGGAAATGCTGCGCTACTCTATCATGTAGCTAGCTCTCTGTATATAGACAAGTTGGACTCACTTATCTTGTACTTAGAACTCTGTATATGGTAATGTTTCACTACCCTGCCATGTAGCTAGTTTCTCTATATGGACAATTTGGACTCGTCTGTCATGTAGGTAGCTATCTGTACATGGATATGTTGGGCTGTTCTGCCAAGTAGGTAGCACTCTGTATATGAACATATTGGACTTGTCTGCCATGTAGCTAGCTCTCATATATGGAAAGCTGGAAGCATTTGGCATATAGCTAGAACTCTGAAAATGGACATGTTGGAGTACTCTGCCATGTAGCTAGCTCTGTGTGTATAGACAATTTGTACTCATCTGACTTTTAGCCAGAACTCTGTATATGGAAATGTTGAACTACCCTGCCATGTAACTAGGTCTGTGTATATGGACATTTTGGACTTGTCTGCCTTATAGCTAGCTCTCTGTACATGGATATGTTTGGCTGATCTGCCAAGTAGATAGCTCTATGTATATGAACATATTGGACTTGTCTGCCATGTAGCTAGCTCTCAGTATATGCACACGCTGCAAGCATCTGGCATATAGCTAGAACTCTGAATATAGACATGTTGGAGTACTCTGCCATGTAGCTAGCTCTCTGTATATAGACAATTTCTACTCATTTGCCTTATAGCTAGAACTCTGTATATGGAAATGCTTCACTACCCTGACATGTAGCTATCTCTCTATATAGGGACATTTTGGACTCGTCTGCCATTTAGCAAGCTCTCTGTAAATGGATTTGTTGGACTGATCTGCCAAGTATGTAGCTCTCTGTATGTGAACATATTGGACTTGTCTGCCATTTAGGTGGCTTTCATAATATGGACATGTTGGACACATCTGCCATGTAGCTAGTATCCTGAATATGGACATGTTGGACCACTTGGCCAAGTAGCTAGCTCTCAGTAAATGGACACGATGGACACATCTGCCATGTACCAAGAACTCTGTATATGGAAATGTTGCAATACTCTGCTATGTAGCTAACTCTCTGTACACAGACAAGTTGGACTCTTCAGCCTTGCAGCTAGAAATATTTATATAAACATACTGGACTTGTCTGCCATGTATCTTGCTCTCTGTATATGGACATTTTGGACTTGTCTGCCATGTAGCTAGCTCTTTGTACATGGATATGTTGCACTGATTTGCCAAGTAGGTAGCTCTCTGTATATGAACATATAGGACATGTCAGCTCTGTAGGAGTCTCTCAGTATATCGACACGTTGGACACATCTGCCATGTAGATACTGCCCTGAATATGGACACGTTGGCCTACTCTGCAATATAGCTAGCTCTCAGTATATGGACACGTTGGACACATCTGCCATGTAGCTTGTACTCTGTATATGGAAATGCTGCACTGTTCTGCCATGTAGCTAGCTCTCTGTATATGGACATTTTGGACTCGTCTGGATTGTAGTTAGCTTTCTGTACATGGATATGTTGGGCTGATCTGCCAAGTAGGTAGTTCTATCTATACGAACATATAGGACTTGTCTGCATGTAGGTAGCTCTCTGTATATGAACACCTTTTATAAATCTGCCATGTGGCTAGAACTCAGTATATGGAAATATTGTACTTCCGTACCATGCAGCTAGCTCTCTGTATATGGACATTTTGGAATCGTCTGCCATGTAGCTAGCTCTCTGTACATGGATATGTTGGACTTATCTGCCAAGTAGGTAGGTTTCTGTATATGAAAATATTAGACTTGTCTGTCATGTAGGTGGCTCTCAGTATATGGACAGGTTGGACATATCTGGCATGTAGCAAGAACCCTGAATTAAGACATGATGGACTACTCTGCCATGTAGCTAGCTATCTGTACATGGATATGTTGGACTGGTCTGCCATGTAGCTAGCTCTCTGTATATGAACATATAGGACTTGTCTGCCATGTAGTTATCTCTCAGTATATGGACAAATTGGACATATCGGGAATGTAGCTAGTACCCTGTATGTGGACATGTTGTACTGCTCTGCCACATAGCTAGCTCTCAGTGTATGAACTTATTGGACACATCTGCCATGTACCTAGAACTCTGTATATGGAAATGTTGCACTACCCTGCCATGTTGCTAGCTCTGTGCATAAGGTTATTTTGGACACGTCTACCATGAAGCTAGCTCTCTGGACATGGATATGTTGGACTTATCTGCCAAGTTGTTAGCTCTCTGAATATGTACATATTGGATTTGTCTGTCATTTAAGTGGCTCTCAGTATATGGACACGTTGTACACATCTGACATGTAGCTACTACCCTGAATATGGACAGTTTGGACTATTCTGCCATGAAGCTAGCTCTCTGTATATGGTCATGTTGGACACATCTGCCATGTATATAGAGAAGTTGGACACATCTGTCATTTACCTAGAACTCTGTATATAGAGATGTTGCATTACTCTGACATGTAGCTAACTCTCTGTATATGAACATATTGGACTTGTCTGTCATGTATCTAGCTCTCAGTATATGAACATGTTGGACTCCTCTGCGATGTAAATTGTATTCTGTATTTGGACATGTTGTACTACTCTGCCATGTAGCTATCTCTCAGTATATGGACACATTGAACACTTTTGCCATGTAGCGATAACTCTGTATATCGGCATGCTGCACAACTCTGCCAAGTAGCTAGCTCTTTGTATATAGACAAGTTGGACTAATCTGCCTTGTAGATAGAACTCTGTATGTGGAAAAGTTGCACTACCCTGCCATGTAGCTAGCTCCCTTTA
>NW_006408670.1:4679717-4682134 GCF_000296735.1 Chrysochloris asiatica
TGGAAAAGTTGCACTACCCTGCCATGTAGCTAGCTCCCTTTATATGGACATTTTGGACTCGTCTGCCATGTAGCGAGCTCTCTGTACATGGATTTGTTGGAGTGATCTGCCAAACAGGTAGTCCTTTGTATATGAACATATTGGACTTGTCTGCCATGTAGCTAGCAGTATATGGAAACGTTGAACACATCTGCCATGTAGTTTGAACTCTTTATATGGAAATGTTGCACTATGATGCCATGTAGGTAGCTCTCTGAATATACATAAGTTGGACTCATCTGCCTTTTACCTAGAACTCTGTATATGAAAATGTTGCACTACCATGCCATGGGGCTTGCTCTCTGTATCTGGACATTTCTAACTCCTCTTCCATGAAACTATCTCTTTGTACATGGATATGTTGGACTTATCTGCCAAGTAGGTATATCTCTGTATATGAACATATTGGACTTGTCTGCCATGTAGGTAGCTCTCTTTATATAGACAAGTTTGACTCATCTGCCTTGTACCTAGAACGTTGTATATGGAAAAGTTGCACTACCCTGCAATGTAGCTAGCTCTGTGTATATGGACATTTTTGTCTCCTCTGCCATGAAGCTAGCTCTCTGTACATGGATATGTTACAATGATCTTTGAAGTAGGTAGTTCTCTGTACATTGACATGTTTGATTCATCTGCCATGTAGCTAGTACCCTGTATATGGACATGTTGGACTTCTCTGCCATGTAGCTAGCTCTCTATATATGGACACTTTGGAAACATCTTCCATGTAGCTAGACCTCTGTATATGGTAATGTTGCACTACCCTGCAATGTAGCTAGATTTCTGTATATAGACAAGTTGGACTCATCTGCCGTGTAGCTAGAACTCTTTATATGGAAATGTTTCTCTACCCTGCCATGTGGCTAGCTCTCTGTATTTGGACATTTTGAATTCCTCTGAAATGCAACTAGCTCTCTGTACATGGATATGTTGGACTGATCTGCCAAGTTGGTAGCCCTCTGTATATGAACATATTGGACTTGTGTGCCATGTAGCTAACTCTCAGTATATGGACATGTTGGACACATCTAACATGCAGCTAGAACTCTGTATATGGAAATGTTGCACTACCCTACCATGTAGCTAGCAGTCTGTGTATAGAAAAGTGGCACTAATCTGCCTTGTAGATAGAACTCTGTAAATAGAAATGTTACACTACCCCGCAATGTAGGTAGCTCTCTGTATATGGACATTTTGGACTTGTCTGCCATGTAGCTAGGTTTCTGTACATGGATATTTTCTAAAGATCTGCCATGTAGGTAGCTTTCAGTATATGGATATGTTGGACACATCTACCATGTAGATAGCAATATATGGACACATTGGACACATCAGCCATGTAGCTAGGACTGTGTATATGGAAACGTTTCCCTACCTTGTCATGTATCTAGCTCTCTGTATATGGACATTTTCGACTCATCTGCCATGTAGCAAGCTCTATGTACTTGGATATTTTGGGCCAATCTTCCAAGTAGGTAGCTCTCTGTATATGAACATATTGGATTTGTCTGCCATGTAGCTTGATCTCTGTATATGTAAATGTTGAACTACACTGCCATGTAGCTATCTCTCTGTATATAGACAAGTTGGAATCCTCTGCCTTGTAGCTAGAACTCTGCATATGGAAATGGTACACTACCCTGCCATGTAGCTAGCTCTCTGTATATGGACATTTTGGACTCGTCTGCCATGTAGCTAGCTCTCTGAACATGGATATGTTGGGTTGATCTGCTAAGTAGGTAGCTCTCTGTATATGAACATATTGGAGTTGCATGCCACTTAGCTAGCTCTCAGAATATGGACATGTTGGAAACATCTGCCATATAGCTAGAACTTTGAATATGGACATGTTGGATTACACTGCCGTGTAGCTAGCTCACTGTATAGAGACAATTTGTACTTATTTGCCTTGTTCCTAGAACTCTGTATATGGAAATGTTGCAATACAGTGCCATTTAACTTGCTCTCTGTATATGGACATTTTGGACTCATCTGCCATGTTGACTGTATATGGATGTGTTGGACTTATCTGCCAACTAGTTTTCTCTCTGTAAATGAACAGATTGGAATTGTCTGCCATGTAGTCAGCTCTCAGTATATGGATATGTTGGACTCCTCTGCTATGTGGCAAGTACCCTGTATATGGACATATTGTACTGCTTTGCCATGTAACTAGCTCTCAGTATATGTACACGTAGGACACATCTGCCATGTAGCTAGAACTCTGTATATGGAAATGCTGTACAATTCTGCCAAGAAGCTAGCTCTGTGTGTATAGACAATTTGTCATCATCTGCCTTGTAGTTAGAACTCTGTATATGGAAATGTTGCATTACCCTGCCATGTAGCTAGCTCTCTGTATATGGACATTTTGG
>NW_006408670.1:4684054-4685670 GCF_000296735.1 Chrysochloris asiatica
CCATGTAGCTAGCTCTCAGTTTATGGACAAGTTGAACACATCTGCCATGTACCTAGAACTCTGTATATGGAAGTGTTGCACTACACTGTCATGTAGCTAGCTTTCTGAATATAGATAAGATGGATGCATCTGCCTTTTACCTAGAACTCTGTATATGGAAATGTTGCTCTACACTGCCATGTAGCTAGCTCTCTGTATATGGGCATGTTGGACTCGTCTGCCTTGTAACTAGCTCTAGGTACATGGATATGTTGGACTAATCTGCCAAGTAGGTAGCTCTCTGTATATGAACATATTGGACTTGTTTGCCATGCAGCTAGCTCTCAGTATATGGACACGTAGGAAACATCTGCCCTATAGCTAGAACTCTGAATGTGGACATGTTGGAGTACACTAGCATGTAGCTAGCTCTCTGTATATAGATAATTTGTACTTATCTGTCTTGTAGCTAGAACTCTGTATATGGACATGTTCCAATACCCTGCCATGTAGCTTGCTCTCTGTATATGGACATTTTGGACTCGTCTGACATAAAGCTAGCTCTCTATACATGGATATGTTGGACCAATATGCCAAGTAGGTAGCTCTCAGGATACGAACATATAGGATTTGTCTGCACTGTAGGTGGCTCTCAGTATATGGACACGTTGGAAACATCTGCCATGTAGCTACTACCTTGAATATGGACATGTTGGACTTCTCTGACATGTAGCTAGCTCTCAGTACATGGACACGTTGGGCACATCTGCCATGTAGCTAGAACTCTGTATATGGAAATGTTGCACTACTCTGCCATGTAGCTAACTCTCTGTATATAGACAAGTTGGACTCATCTGCCTTGTAGCTAGAACCCTGTATGTGGAAATATTGCACTACACTGTCATTTGGCTACTCTCTGTATTTGTACATTGTGGACTCTTCTGCCTTGTAGCTAGCTCTCTGTCCATGGATATGTTGGACTGATCTGCCAAGTAGATAGCTCTCTGTATATGAACATATTGGAATTGCCTGCCATGTAGGTGGCTCTCAGTATATGGACAAGTTGGCCACATCTGCCATGTATCTGGTACACTGAATATGGACATGTTGCACTACTGAGCCATGTCGCTAGCTCTCAGTATATGGACATGTTGGATACATCTGCCATGTAGATAGAACTCTGTATATGGAAATGTTGTACTACCCTGCCATGTCGTGCGATCTCTTTATATAGACAAGTTGGGCTCATCTGCCTTCTAGCTAGAAATTTGTATATGGAAATGTTGCACTACCCTGCCATGTAGCTAGTTCTCTGTAAAGGGACATTTTGTAGTCATGTGACATGTAGCTAGCCCTCTGTGCATGGATATGTTGGACTGATCAGCCAAGTCGGTAGCCCTCTGTATATGAATGTATTGGACTTGTCTGCCATGTAGCTAGCTCTCAGTACATGGACACGTTGTACGCATATGCGATGTATCTAGAACTCTGTACATGGAAAGGTTGCACTACACTGCCATGTAGCTAGCGCTCTGTATATAGACAAGTTGGACACATCTGCCTTGTAGCTAGAACTCTGTATATGGAAATGTTGCACTCCCTTGCCATGTAGCTTGCATTCTGTATATGGACATTTT
>NW_006408670.1:4709374-4715658 GCF_000296735.1 Chrysochloris asiatica
TACCCTGCCATGCAGCTAGCTCTCTGTATATGGGCATTTTGGACTCGTCTGCCATGTAACTAGCTCTAGGTACATGGATATGTAGGACTGATCTGCCAAGTTGGTAGCCTTCTGTATATGAACATATTGGACTTGTCTGCCATTAAGCTAGCTGTCAGTATATGGCCATGTTGGACTCAGTATATGGACACTTTGGACATATCTGCCATGTAGCTTGAACTCTGTATATGGAAATTTTGCACTAGACTGCCATGTAGCTAACTCTTTGTATATGGACAAGTAGGACACATCTGCCATGGAGCTAGAACTCTGTATATGGAAATGTTGCACTACCCTGCCATGTAGCTAGCTTTATGTATATGGACATTTTGGACTCGTCTGCCATGTAGACAACAATCTGTACATGGATATGTTACAGTGATCTGTGACGTTGGTAGCTCTCTCTATATGAACATATTGGACTTGTCTGCCATTAAGCTAGCTGTCAGTATATGGCCATGTATCTAGTATGTATCTGCCATGTATCTAGTACCCATTATATGGACATGTTTGACTGCTCTACCATGTAGCTACCTCTCAGTGTATGGATACATTGGACACATCTACCCTATATCTTGAATTCTATATATGGGAAAACTTGCACTACTCTGCCATGTAGGTAGTTCTCTGAATTTAGACAAGTTGGACTCATCTGTCTTGTACCTAGAACTCTGTATATGGAAATGTTTCACTGCCCTGCCATGTAGTTAGCTCTCTGTATATGGAGGTTTTGGACTCGTCTGCCAAGTTGGCAGCTCTCTGTATTTGAATATATAGGACTTGTCTGCCATGTAGGTAGCTCTCAATATATGGACACCTTGTATACATCTGCCATGTAGCTAAAACTCTGTATAAGGAAATGTTGCCCTACACTGCCATGAAGCTACCTCCCTGTATATGATCATATTGGACTCATCTGTCATGTAGCTATGTCTCTGTACATGGATATATTACGCTGATCTCTGAAGTAGTTAGCTCTCTGTATATGAACATATTGGACTTGTCTGCCATGCAGCTAGCTGTCAGTATATGGACATGTTTTACGCATCTGCCATGTAGCTCGATTTCTGTATGTGGAAATGTTGCACTACTCTGCCGTGTAGCTAGCTCTCTGTATATATACAAGCTGGACTCATCTGCCTTGTACCTAGAAGTCTGTATATGTAAATGTTTCACTACTCTGCCATGTAGCTAGCTCTCTTTATATGGACACTTTGGACTCGTCTTCCATAAAACTAGCTCTAAGTAAATGAATATGTTGGACTGAATTGCTAAATAGTTAACTCTCTGTATATGAACATACTGGACATGTCTGCCATGTAGCTAGCTCTCAGTATATGGACATGTTGTAAACATCTGCCATATAGCTAGAGCTCTGAATACGGACATGTTGCAGTGCTCTGCCATGTAGCTAGCTCTCTGTATATGGACAATGTGTACTCATCCCCTGTGTAGTGAGAACTCTGTATATGGAAATATTGCCCTACCCTGCCATGTAGCTGACTCTCTGTATATGGACATTTTGGACTCGTCTGCCATGTAGATAGCTCTCTGTACCTGGATATGTTGGACTGATCTGCCAAGTAGGTAGCTCTCTTTATATGATCATATAAGACTTTTCTGCCCTGTAGGTGGCTCTCAGTATATAAACATGTTGAACACATCTGCCATTTAGCTACTACCCTGAATATGGATATGTTGGACTACTCTGCCATGTACCTAGCTCTCAGTATATGGACATTTTGGTCTCATCTCCTTTGTATCTAGCCCTCTGTACATGCATATGTTGTACTGATCTGCCAAGTAGGTAGATATCTTTAAATGACCATATTGGACTTGTCTGCCATGTAGGTAGCTCTCAGTACATGGGCACATTGGACACATCTGCCATTTAGCTAGAACTCTGTATTTGGAAATGTTGTGCTACTATTCTATTTAGCTAGCTCTCTGTATATGAACATTTTGGACACATCTGTCTTGTAGCTAGCCCTCTGTACATGGATATGTTGGACTGATCTGCCAAATAGGTAGATCTCTTTAAGTGACCATATTGGACTTCTCTGCCATGTAGGTAGCTCTCATTACATGGACACGTAGGACACATCTGCCATGTAGCTAGAACTCTGTATATGGAAATGTTGCACTACACTGCCAGGTTGTTAGATCTCTATATATAGACAGGTTGGCTTCATCTGCATTGTAGCTAGAAATCTGTATATGTAAATGTTCCACTACCCTGCCATGTAGTTAGATCTCTGTATAGAGACAAGTTGGACTCATTTTCTTGTACCTAGAACTCTGTATATGGAAATGTTGCACTACCTTGCCATGTAGTTAGCTCTCTGTATATGGAAATATTGGATTTGTCTTCCATGTAGCTAGCTCTCAGTATATGGACATATTGTACTCATCTGCCATGTAGCTAGTACCCTGTATATGGACAAGTTGGACTGCTCTGCCAAGTAGCTAGCTCTCAGTGTATGGATACATTGGACACATATGTACCATGTACCTAGAACTTTGTATATGGAAATGTTGCACTACTCTGCCATGTAGCTAGCTCTCTATATGGAGCTTTTGCACTCGTCTGCCATGTATCTGGCTCTCTGTGCATGGATATGTTGGACTGATCTGCCAAGTAGGTTGTTCTCTGTATATGAACATATTGGAATTGTCTGTCATATAGCTAGCTCTCAGTATATGAACATGATGGACACATCTGCCATGTAGCTAGAATTTGACTATTTAAATGTTGCATTACTCTTCCATATAGCTAGCTCTATGTATATAGACAAGCTGTTTTCATCTGGCTTGTAGATAGAACTTTGTATATGGAAATGTTGCATTATTCTGCCATGTATCTAACTTCCTGTATATAGCCAAGTTGTACTCATCTGCCATGTAGCTAGAACTCTGTATATGGAAATGCTGAACTACCCTGCCATTTAGCTAGCTCTCTGCATATGGACATTTTAGACTCGTCTGCCATGATGCTATCTGTCTGTACATGAATATGTTGGATTGAACTGTCAAGTAGATTACTCTCTATATCTGAAGATATTCGACTCGTCTGACATGTAGCTAGCTCTCAGTACATGGACACGTTGGACACATCTGCCATATAGATAAAACTCTGTATATGGAAATATTGCACTAGCCTGCCATGTACCTAGCTCTCTGTATATAGACATGTTGGATTCATCTGCCTTGTAGCTAGCCCTGTAAATATACACATGCTGGATTTATCTGCCATGCAGCTAAATATCAGTATATGGACACGTTGGACTCATTTGCCATGTAGCTTGAACTCTGTATATGGAAACGTTGAACTACCCTGCCATGTAGCTAGCTCTCTGTATATGGTCATGTTGGAGTCGTCTGCCATGATGATAGCTCTCTGTACATGGATATATTGGACTGAACTATCAAGTATGTAGCTCTCTCTATATGAACATATTGGACTTGTGTGCCATATAGATAGCTCTCAGTATATGGACATGTTGCACCCATCTGCCATGTAGCTTGAATTATGTATGCGAAAATGTTGCACTACCCTGCCATGTAGCTAGCTCTTTGTATATAGACAAGTTGGATTCATCTGCCTTGTAGCTAGAACTCTGTATATGAAAATGTTGCACTACCCCATAATGTACCTACCTCTCTGTATATAGACATGTTGGACTCATCTGCCTTGTAGCTAGCCCTCTAAATATACACATGCTGGACTCATCTGCCATGTAGATAACTCTCAGTATATGGACATGTTGTACTCATCTGCCATGTAGCTAGTACCCTGTATATGGACATGTTGGACTGCTCTGATATGTAGCTAGATCACAGTGTATGGACACGTTGTACACATCTGCAATGTTCCTTGAACTCTGTATATGGAAATGTTGTACTACTCTGCCATGTAGCTAGCTCTCTATATGAATCTTTTGGACTCATCTACCATGTATCTAGCTCTCTGTGCATGGATATGTTTGACTGATCTGCCAAGTAGGTTGTTCTCTGTATATGAACGTATTGGACTTGTCTGCCATATAGCTTGCTATCAGTATATGGACATGTTGGACACATCTGCAATGTAGCTATAACTCTGAATATGGAAATGTTGCACTACTCTTCCAAATAGCTAGTTCCCTGTATATAGACAAGTTGGACTCATCTGTCTTGAAGCTAGAACCTTATATATGGAAATGGTGCACTACTCTGCCATGTAGCTAGCTCTCAGTATATGGACATGCTGGACTCATCTGCCATGAAGCTAGAACCCTGTATATGGAAATGTTGCATTACTCTTCCATGTATTAACTCTCTGTATATGGACACATTTGACTCATCTGTCATGTAGCTAGAAGTCTGTATATGGAAATGTTGCATTACTCTTCCATGTATTTAGTTCCCTGTACATAGACATGTTGGACTCATCTGCCAAGTAGGTACTCTCTTTTTATGAACATATTGGAATTGTGTGCCATGTAGATAGCTCTCAGTATATGGAAACGTTGTACATATTGGACATGAAGCTAGAACTCTGAATATGGACATGTTGGAGTACACTGTCATGTAGCTAGCTCTCTGTATATAGACAAATTGGACTCATCTGCCTTGTAGTTAGAACTCTGTATATGGAAATGTTGCACTACCCTGCCATGTAGCTAGCTATCTTTTTTGGAGATTTTGAACTCATCTGACATGTAGCTAGCTCTCTGTATATGGATATGTTTGACTGATCTGCAAAGTAGGTAGCTATCTGTTTATGAACATACTGGAGTTTTCTACCTTTTAGCTACCTCTCTGTATATAGATATGTTGGACTCATCTGCCATGTAGCTAGTTCCCTATATATGAACATGTTGGACTACTCTGCCATGTAGGTAGCTCTCAGTATATGGACATGTTGGACACATTTGCCATGTAACTAGAACTCCGTATATGGAAATGTTGCACTACCCTGCCTTGTAGCTAGCTCTCTGTATATGGACAGTTTGGACTCGTCTGCCATGTAGCTAGCTCTCTGTACATGGCTATGTTGGACTGATCTGCCAAGAAGTAGTTCTCTGTATACGAGCATATTGCACTTGTCTGCCATCTAGCTAGCTCTCAGTATATGGAAACGTTGCACATATCTGCCATGTAGCTAGAACTCTGAATATAGACATGTTGGAGAACTCTGCCAGGTAGCTGCTGTCTGTATATAGACAAGTTGGGTTCATCTGACTTGTAGCTAGAACTCTGTATATGGAAATGTTGCACTACCCTGCCATGGAGCTAGCTCTCTCTATATGGACATTTTGGACTCGTCTGTCATGAATCTAGCTCTCTGTACAAGGATATGTGCCACTGATCTGTGAAGTTGGTAGCTCTCTGTATATGAACATACTGGTATTGTCTGCCATTAAGCTATCTGTCAGTATATGGACATGTTGGACTCATGTGCCATGTATCTAAGACCCTTTATATGGACATGTTGGACTGCTCTGCCATGAAGCTACCACTCAGTTTATGGATATGTTGGATGTGTCTACCATATACCTAGAAATCTATATATGGGAAATATTGCACTACTCTGCCATGTAGCTAGTTCTGTGTATTTAGACAAGTTGCACTCATCTGCCTTGTACCTAGAACTCTGGATAAGGAAACGTTTCACTACCCTGCCATGTAGCTAGCCCTCTGTATATGGACATTTTGGACTGGTCTGCCATATAACTAACACTCTGTACATGGATATATTTGACTGATCTGCCAAGTATGTACCACTCTCTATATGAACATATTGGACTGGTCTGCCATGTAGCTAGCTCTCAGTATATGGACACATTGGACACATCTGCCATGTAGCTAGAACACAGTATATGGAAATGTTGCACTACCTTTCCATGCATTTAAGTCTCTTTATATAGACAAGTTGCAGTCATGGTTATGTTGGACTGATCTGCCAAATAGGTAGCTCTCTGTATATAAACATATTGGACTTTTCTGCCTTGTAGCTGGCTCTCTGTATATGGATATGCTGGCCTCATCTGCCATGTAGCTAGTACCCTGTATATGGACATGTTTGACTATTATGCCACGTAGGTAGCTCTCAGTATATGGACACGTTGGACACATCTGCCATATAACTAGAACTCTGTATATAGAAATGTTGCACTACCCTGCCATGTAGCAGCTCTCTGTATATAGAAAAGTTGGATTCATCTGCCTTTTAGGTAGAACTCTGTATATGGAAATGTTGCACT
>NW_006408670.1:4717549-4718422 GCF_000296735.1 Chrysochloris asiatica
TTGTCTGCCATGTAGCTAGCTCTCTGTACATCAATATGTTGGACAGATCGGCCAAGTAGGTACATCTCTGTGTATGAACATATTTCACTTGTCTGCCATGTTGGCGGCTCTCAGTGTATTGACAATTTGGACACATCTGCCATGTAGCTAGAACTCTGTATATGGAAATGTTGCTCTACACTGCAATGTAGCTAGCTTTCTGTACATAGACAAGTTGGACTAATCTGCCTTGTAGCGACAATTCTGTATATGGATATCTTGCACTATCCTGCCATGTAGCTACCTCTCTGTATATGGACCTTTTGAACTCCTCTGCCCTGTATCTAGCTGTCTGAACATGGATATGTTGGACTGATCTGCAAAATGGGTAGCTCTCTGTATATGCAAATATTGATCTTTTCTGCCATGTAGCTAGCTCTCAGTATATGGACACATTAGACATATCTGCCATGTATCTAGAACTCTGTATATGGAAATGTTGCACTACCCTGCCATGTAGCTAGCTCTGTGTATATGGACATTTTGGACTTGTCTGCCATGTCTTAGCTCTCTGTACATGGATATGTTGAGCTTATCTGCCAAGTAGGTAGCTATTTGTATGTGAAATTATTGGACTTGTCTGCCATTTAGCTACCCCTCAGTATATGGACACATTGGAGACATCTGCCATGTAGCTAGAACTCTGTATATGGAAATGTTTCATTACACTGCCATGTAGCTTGCTCTCTGTATATAGACAAGTTGGTCTCATCTGCCATGTAGCTAGTACCCTGTGTATGGACATGTTGGACTGCTCTGCCATGTAGCTAGCTCTCAGTATATGGACACGTTGGACACATCTGCCATATACCTAGACCTCTGTGTATGGAAACG
>NW_006408670.1:4718662-4720668 GCF_000296735.1 Chrysochloris asiatica
CCTTATCTTTCTCCCGCGGAGCAGCTGGTAGTTTCGAACTGCTGACCTTCCGGTTCGCAGCCCGATTCGTAACCACTACGCTACTAGCTGTCTGTATATAGACAATTTGTACTCATGTGCCATGTAGCTGGAACTCTGTATATGGAAATGTTGCACTACGCTACCATGTAGCTAGCTCTTTGTATATGGACATTTTGGATTCGTCTGCCATGTAGCTTGCTCTCTGTACATGGATATTTTGGACTGATCTGCAAATTAGGTAGCTCTTTGTATGTGAAATTATTGGATTTGTCTGCCATGTAGCTAGCCCTCAGTATATGGACACGTTGGACTCATCTGCCATGTAGTAGAACTCTGTATATGGAAATGTTGCACTACTCTGTCATGTAGTTAGCTGTCTGTATTAGACAATTTGTATTCATTTGTCATGTAGCTAGAACTCTGTATTTGGAAATGTTGCACTACCCTACCATGTAGCTAGCTCTCTGTATATGGTCATTTTGGACTCGTATGCCATGTAGCTAGCTCTCTGAACATGGATATGTTGGACTGATCAGCCAAGTAGGTAGCTCTCTGTATATGATCATATAGGACATTTCTGCCCTGTAGGTGGCTCTCAGTATATGGACATGTTTGACACATCTGCCATGCAGCATGAACTCTGCATATGGAAATGTTTCACTACTCTGCCATGTAGCTATTTCTCTTTATATGGACATTTTGGACTCATCTAACATGTAGCTAGGTCTCTGTACATGGATATGTTGGACTAATCTGTCAAGTAGGTAGCTCTCTGTATATGAACACCTTTGACACATATGCCATGGAGCTAGAACTCTGTATATGGAAATGTTGCACTAACCTGCCATGATGTTACATCTCTGTTTATGGACAAGTTGCACTCATCTGCTTTGTATCTAGAACTCTCTATATGGAAATATTACACTATCCTGCCATGTAGCTAGCTCTCTGTATATTGACAATTTGGACTCGTCTTCCTTGTTGAACTGATCTGCCAAGTTGATAGCTCTGTGTATATGAACATATAGGATTGGCTGCCATTTAGCTAGCTCTTAATAAATGGACATGTTGGACTCCTCTGACATGTAGCTAGTATCCTGTATATGGACATGTTGGTCTGCTCTGCCACGTAGGTAGCTCTCAGTGTATGGACACATTTGACACATCTGCCATGTACATTGATCTCTGTATATGGAAATGTTGCGCTTCTCTGCCATGTGGCTAGCTCTCTCTATATAGACAAGTTGGACTCATCTGCCTTGTACCTAGAACTCTGTATATGGAAATGTTGCACTACCTTGCCATGTAGCTAGCTCTCTGTATATGGATATTTTGGACTCGTCTGCCATGTAGCTTGCACTCTGTACATGGATAAGTTATACTTATCTGCCAATTAGGTCGTTCTCTGTATATGAACATATTGGACTTGTCTGCCATGTACGTGGCTCTCAGTATATGGACATGTTGGACACATCTGCCATGTAGCTCGTACCCTGAATATGGACATGTTGGACTACTCTGCCATGTAGCTTGCCCTCAGTATATGGACACTTTGACACATCTGGATGTTGCTAGAAATCTGTATATGTCAATGTTGCATTATCCTGGCATGTAGTTAGATCTCTGTATATAGACAAGTGGGACTCATCTGCCTTGTAGCTAGAACTCTGTATATGGAAATGTTGCACTACCATGACATGTAGCTAGCTCTCTGTATAAGGCCATTTTGGACTCGTCTTCCATGTAGTTAGCTCTCTGTATATGGATATGTTGGATTATCTGCCAAGTACCTAGACCTCTGTATATAAACATAAAGGACTTGTCTGCCGTGTAGCTATGTCTCAGTATATGGTGAAGTTGGACACATCTGCCATGTAGCTAGAACTCTATATATGGAAATGTTGCACTACACTGCCATGTAGCTAGCTCTCTGTATATAGACAAGTTGGAATAATCTGCCTTTTAGCTAGAACCCTGTATATGGA
>NW_006408670.1:4720768-4724239 GCF_000296735.1 Chrysochloris asiatica
ATATAGACAAGTTGGAATAATCTGCCTTTTAGCTAGAACCCTGTATATGGAAATGTTGCACTACCCTGCCATATAGCTAGCTCTCTATATATGGACATTTTGGACTCGTCTGCCATGTACTAGCTCTCTATACATGGATATGTTGCACTGATCTCTCAAGTATGTAGCTCTCTGTATATTAACATATTGGACTTGTCTGCCATGTAGCTAGCTCTCAGTATATGGACACGTTGGACCCATCTGCAATGTAGCTAGAACTCTGTATTTGGAAATTTTGCACTATGATGCCATATACCTAGGTCTCTGCATATAGACAAGTTGGACTCATCTGCCTTGTAGCTAGAACCCTATATATGGAAAGGTTGCACTATCCTTCCATGTAGCTAGATCTCTGTATATGGGCATTTTGGACTCGTCTGACTTGTGGCTAGCTCCCTGTACATGGATATGTTGGACTGATCTGCCAAGTAGCAGTTCTCTGTATGTGAACATATAGTATTTGTCTGCCATGTAGGTAGCTCTCAATATATGGACACCTTGTATACATCTGCCATGTAGCTAGAACTCTGTATATGGAAATGCAGCACTACACTGGCATGTAGCTACCTTTCTGAATATGATCATTTTGGACTCGTCTGTCATGTAGCTAGGTCTCTGTACATGGATATGTTACGCTGATCTGCGAAGTAGTTAGCTCTCTGTATTTGAACATATTGGACTTGTCTGCCATGCAACTAGCTCCAAGTATATGGACATGATGGACTCATCTGCCATGTATCTAGAACCCTGTATTTAGACATATCGGAATGCTCTACCATGTAGCTAGCTCTCAGTGTATGGACACGTTGGACACATCTGCCATGTACCTAGAACTCTGAATATGGAATTGTTGCACTACTATGCCATGTAGCTCAATGAACATAGACAAGTTGGACTCATATGCCTTGTACCTAGAAGACTGTATATGGAAATGTTTCACTACCCTGCCATGTAGCTAGCTCTCTGTATATGGACACTTTGGACACGTCTTCCATAAAGCTAGCTCTCTGTGTATGTATATGTTAGACTAATTTGCCAAATAGTTAAACCTCTGTATATGAACATACTGGACATGTCTTCCATGTAGCTAGTACTCAGTATATGGACAAGTTGTAAACATCTGCCATTTAGCTAGAACTCTGAATATGGACATGTTGCAGTACTGTGCCATGTAGCTAGCTCTCTGTATATAGACAATGTGTACTCATCTCCCTTGTAGTGAGAACTCTGTATATTGAAATATTGCACTACTCTGCCATGTAGCTAACTCTCTGTATACGGACGTTTTGGACTCATATGCCATTTAGATAGCTCTCTGTATGTGGATATGTTGGACTGATCTGCCAAGTAGGTAGCTTTCTTTATATGATCATATTAGACTTTTCTGCCCTATAGGTGGCTCTCAGTATATAGACACGTTGAACACATCTGCCGTGTACCTAGAATTCTGTATATGGAAATGATGCAATACTTTCCCATGTAGCTAGCTCTCTGTATATAGACAAGTTGGACTCCCCTGCCTTGTAGTTAGAACTCTGTATATGGAAATGTTGCACTACCTTGACATGTAGCTATTTTTCTTTATATGGACATTTTTGACTCGTCTGCCATGTAACTAGCTCTCTGTGCTTGGCTATGTTGGACTGATCTGCTTAGTAGGTAGCTCTTTGTATATGAACATATTGTACTTGTCTGTCATTGAGGGTGCTCTCAGTATATGGCCATGTTGAACATATCTGACATGTAGCTAGAAGCCTGAATATCGACATGTTGGACTACTCTGCCATGTAGCTAGCTCTCAGTATATAGACACATTGGACACATCTGCCATGTAGATAGAACTCTCCATACGGAAATGTTGTGCTACTGTATATGGAAATGTTGCACTACACTTCCATGTGGCTAGCTCTCTGTATATGGACATTTTGGACTCATATGACTTGTAGCTAGCCCTCTATACATGGATATGTTGAACTGATCTGCCAAATAGGTAGGTCTCTTTAAATGACCATATTGGACTTGTCTGCCATGTAGGTAGCTCTCCGTACATGGACACGATAAGTGACAGGAGACAAGTTGGATTCATTTTCTTGTACCTAGAACAGTGTGTATGGAAATGTTGCCCTACCCTGACATGCAGCTAGCTTTCTGTGTATGGACATTTTGGACTTGTCTGCCATGTAGCTCGCTCTCTGTACATGGATATATTGAACTGATCTGCCAAGTAGGTAACTCTTTGTATATGAACATACAGGACTTGTCTGCCATGTAGCTAGCTTTCAGTATATGGACATATTGTACTCATCTGCCATGTAACTTGTACCCTGTGTATTGACAAGTTGGACTGCTCTGCCATGTAACTAGCCCTAGTATGGACACGTTGGACACATCTACCATATATCTAGAACTCTGTATATGGACATGTTGGATTACTCTGCCATGTATCTAGCTCTCAGTATATGGACACGTTTGAATCTTCTGCAATGTAGCTAATACTCTGTATATGGAAATGTTGCACTACTCTGCCATGTAGCTAGCTCTCTATATGGACCTTTTGGACTCGTCTGCCATGTAGCTAGCTCTCTGTGCATGGATATGTTGGACTGATCTGCCAAGTAGGTTGTTCTCTCTATATGAACATATTGTACTTGTCTTCCATGTAGCTACCTCTCAGTATATGGAAACGTTGGATACATCTGCCATGTAGATAAAACTCTTTATATGGAAATGTTGCACTACCCTGCCATGTAGCTAGCTCTCTGTATATAGACATGCTGGACTCATCTGCCTTGTATCTAGCCCTCTAAATATACACATGCTGGACTCATCTGCCATGTAACTAACTCTCAGTATATCGACACGTTTGACTCATCTGCCATGTAGCTTGAACTCTGTATATGGAAATGTTGAACTACCCTTCCATGTAGCTAACTCTCTATATATGGATATGTTGAAGTCGTCTGTCATGATGCTAGCTCTCTGTACATGGATATGTTGGACTGATTTGTCAAGTAGGTAGCACTCTCTATATGAACATATTGGACTTGTGTGCCATGTATCTAGCTCTCAGTATACGGACATGTTGCACCCATCTGCCTTGTAGCTAGAATTCTATATACGGAAATGTTGCACTACCCTGCCTTGTAGCTACCTCATTGTATATAGACAGGTTGGACTAATTTGCCTGGTAAGTAGAACTCTGTATTTGGAAATGTTGCACTACTGTGCCATGTACTTAGCTCTCTGTATATAGACATGTTGGACTCATCTGCCTTATAGCTAGCCCTGTAAATATTCACATGCCAGACTTATCTGCCATGTAGATAACTCTCAGTATATGAACATGTTGTACTCATCTGCCTTGTAGCTAGTACCCTGTATATGGACATGTTGAACTGCTCTGTCATGTGGCTAGCTCTTAGTTTATGGACA
>NW_006408670.1:4725034-4727071 GCF_000296735.1 Chrysochloris asiatica
CTTGTCTGCCATGTAGCTAGCTCTCTGTACATGGATATGTTGGACAGATCAGCCAAGTAGGTAGCTCTCTGTATATGAACATATTGGACTTGTCTGCCATCTAGCTAGGTCTCAGTATATGGAAACATTATACACATCTGCCATGTAGCTAGAACTCTGAATATGGACATGTTGAAGAACTCTGCCATGCAGCTAGATCTCTGAATATAGACAATTTTGGCTCTTCTGCCTTATAGATGGAACTCTGTATATGGAAATGTTGTCCTATCTTGTCATGTAGTTAGCTCTCTGTATGTGGACATTTTTTACTCTTTTGCCATGGATCGGTTGGATATGGATAGGTTGGACCAATCTGCCAATTAGTTAGCTCTTTGTATATGAACATATTGGACTTGTCTACCATGTAGGTAGCTCTCAGTATATGAACACCTTTGACTCATCTGCCTTTTAGCTAGAACTCAGTATATGGAAATATTGCACTACCCTTCCATGTAGCTAGCTTTCTGTATATGGACATTTTGGAATCGTCTGCTGTGTAGATAGCTCTCTATACATGGGAATGTTGGACTGATCTGAAAATAGGTAGCTCTCTGTATATGAACATATTGGACTTGTCTGCCATATAGCTATGTCTCAATATATGGACATGTCGGATTCATCTGCCATTTAGAAAGTACACTGTATGTGGAAATGTTTTACTGTAGGTGGCTCTCAGTATATGGAAACATTGGACACATTTGCCATGTAACTAGAACTCTGTATATGGAAAAGTTTCACTACTCTGTCATGTTGCTAACTCACTATATATAGACAAGATGGACTCATCTGCCTTGTAGCTAGAAATCTGTATATGGAAATGTTGCACTACCCTGGTATGTAGCTAGCTCTCTGTATATGGACATTTTGTATTTGTCTGCAATGTAGCTAGCTCTGTGTACATGGATATGTTGGACTGATCTATCAAGTAGGTAGCTCGTTTTATATGAAAATATTGTCCTTTCTGCCATATAGCTAGCTCTCAGTATATGGACATGTTGGAGACATCTGAAAAATAGATAGAACTCTGTATATGGAAGTGTTGCACTACTCTGCCATGTAGCTTGCTATCTCTATATTGACAAGTTGGATTCATCTGCCTTGTACCTAGAACTCTGTATATGGAAATGTTGCACTACACATTCATGAAGCTAGCTCTCTGTATATAGACAAGTTGGACTCATCTGCCTTGCAGCTAGAACTGTGTATGTGGAAATGTTGCACTACTCTGCCATGTAGCTAGCTGTCTGTATATAGAAAGTTGAACTTATCTGCCTTGTAGCTAGAACTATGTATGTTTAAATTTTGCACTAGCCTTCTATGTAGCTAGCTCTCTGTATATGGACATTTAGGACTCGTCTTCCATGTAGCTAGATCTCTTTACATGAATATGTTGGACTGATCTGCCAAGTAGGTAGCACTCTGTATATGAACATATTCAACATGTTTGCCATGTAGGTAGCTCTCAATATATGGAAACCTTGGACACATCGGCCATGTAGCTAGAACTCTGTATATGGAAATGGTGAATTACCCTGCCATGTAGCTAGCTCTCTGTATATGGACATTTTGGACTCGTCTGCCATGTAGCTATCTCTCTGTACATGGATATGTTACACTGATCTGTGAAGTAAGTAGCTTTCTGTAAATGAACATATTGGATTTGTCTGCCATGTAGCTATGTCTCAATATATGGCCATGTCGGATTCATCTGACATTTAGAAAGTACACTGTATATGGACATGTTTTACTGTTCTGCGATTTAGCTAGCTCTCAGTGTATGGACACATCTGCCATGTACCTAGAACGTTGTATATGGAAATATTACACTACTCTGCCATGTAGCTAGCTCTCTGTACATGGATATTTTGGACTGATCTGCCATGTAGGTACCTCTCAGAATGTGGACACGTTGGAAACATCTGCCAGGTAGGTAGAACTCTGTATATGGATAAGTTGCACTACTCTGCCATGTAGCTAGCTCTCTGTATATGGACATTT
>NW_006408670.1:4727171-4764163 GCF_000296735.1 Chrysochloris asiatica
ATCTGCCAGGTAGGTAGAACTCTGTATATGGATAAGTTGCACTACTCTGCCATGTAGCTAGCTCTCTGTATATGGACATTTTGGACTCATCTGTCATTTAGTTAGCTCTCTGTACATGGATATGTTCAACTGATCTGCCAAGTAGGTAGCTCTCTGTCTATGAACATATTGGACTTGTGTGCCATGTAGCTAGCTCTCAGTATATGGAAACATTGTACACATTTGCCATGTAGCTAGAACTCTGTATAAGGACATGTTGGAGTACTCTGCCATGTAGCTAGCTCTCTGTATATAGACAAATTGGACTCATCTGCCTTTTAGCTAGAACTCTGTATATGGAAATGTTGCACTACCCTACCATGTAGATAGCTGTCATTTATGGAGATTTTGGACTCGTCTGACATGTAGCTAGCTCTCTGTACATGGATATGTTGGACTGATCTGCCAAGTAGGTAGCTATCTGTTTATGAACATACTGGAGTTTTCTGCATTGTAGCTACCTCTCTGTATATGGACATATTGGACTCACCTGCCATGTAGCTACTTCCCTGTATATGGACATGTTGGACTAAACTGCCATGTAGGTAGCTCTCAGTATATGGACACGTTGGACACATCTGCCATGTAACTAGAAATCTGTATATGGAAATGTTGCACTACTCTGCCATGTTGCTAGCTCTCTCTATATAGACAAGTTGGACTCATCTGCCTTGTAGCTAGAACTCTGTATATTTAAATGATGCACTACCCTGCCATGTAGCTAGCTCTCTGTATATGGACCTTTGAATTTGTCTGCAATGTAGCTAGCTCTGTGTACATGGATTTGTTGGACTGAACTGCCAAGTAGTTAGTTCTCTGTATATGAACATATTGTACTTATATGCCATATAGCTAGCTCTCAAAATGTGGAAACGATGGACACATCTGCCATGTAGATAGAACACTGTATGTGGAAGTGATGTACAACTCTGCCATGTAACTAGCTGCCTGTATATAGACAAGTTGGACTTATCTGCCTTGTAGCTAGAACTCTGTATATGGAAATGTTGCACTACCCTGCCATGTAGCTAGCTCTCTGTATATGGAAAATTTGGACTTCTGTGCCATATAGCTAGCTCTGTTTACATGGATATGTTGGACTGATCTGCCAAGTCGGTAGCTCTTTGTATATGGACATATTGGACTTGTCTGTCATATAGCTAGCTCTCAGTATATTGACACATTGGACACATCTGTCATGTAGCTAGAACTCTGTATATGGAAATGTTTTACTACACTGACATGTAGCTAGTTTTCTGCATATGTACATTTTGGACTCATCTGACATGTAGCTAGCTCTCTATACATGCATATGTTGGATTGATCTGCCAAGTAGGCAGCTCTCTGTATATGAACATATTGGACTGGTCAGCCATGTAGCTAGCTGTCAGTATATGGACATGCTGGACTCTTCTCCGATGTAGCTACTACTTTGCATTTGGACATGTTGTACTACTCTGCCATGTAAGTTGCTCTCAGTATATGGACACGTTGGACACATCTGACATGTAGCTAGAACTCTGTATATGGAAATGTTGCACTACTGTGCCATGTAGTTAGAATTCTGTATATAGACAAGTTGGACTCATCTGCCTTGTAGCTAGAACTTTGTATATTTAAATGATGCACTTCCCTGCCATGTAGCTAGCTCTCTCTCTATGGACATTTTGGACTCGTCTGCCATGTGGCTATCTCTCTGTACATGGTTATGTTGGAGTGATCTGCCAAGTAGGTAGCTCTCTGTATATGAACATATTGGACTTGTCTGCCACATAGCTCGCTCTTAGTATATGGACACGTTGAACACCTCTGACATGTAGATAGAACTCTGTATATGAAAGTGTTGCACTACTCTGCCATGTAGCTAGCTCTCTCTATTTAAACAAGTTGGACTCATATGCATTGTAGCTAGAACTTTGTACATGGATATGTTACACTGATCTGTGAATAACAAGCTCTCTTTATATGAACATATTGGACTTTTCTGCCATGTAGCTAGATCTCTAAATATGGACATGTTGGACTCATCTGCCATGTTCTGGTAACCTGTTTATGGACATTTTGGAATGCTATGTGATGTAGCTAGGTCTCAGTGTATGGACATGTTGGACACATCTGCCATGTACCTAGAACTCTGTATATGGACATGTTGCACTACTCTACCATGTAGCTAGCTCTCTGCATATAGACAAGTTGGACTCATCTGCCTTGTACCTAAAACTCTGCGTATGGAAATGTTTCACTACCCTGCCATGTAGCTTGCCTCTGTATATGGACATTTTGGATTTGTCTGCCATGTAGCTGGCTCACTGAACATGGATATGTTGGACAGATCTTACAAGGTGGTAGCTCTCTGTATATGAACATATTGAACATGTCTGCTATGTAGCTAACACTCAGCATATGGAAACGTAGGACACATCTGCCATGACGCTACAACTCTATATGGAAATGTTGCACAACACTTCCATGTCCTTAGCTCTCTATAGATAGACAAGATGGACTCATCTGCCTTGTAGCTAGAACTCTGTATATGGAAATGTTGCACTAGTCGGCCATGCAGCTATCACTCTGTATATGGACAATTTGACTCGTCTGCCATGTAACTAGCTCTCTGTACATGGATATGTTGGAGTGATCTGCCAAGTAGGTAGCTCTCTGTATATGAACATATTGGAATTGTCTGTTATGTAGCTAGCTCTCAGTATATGGACATGGTGGACTCATCTGCCATGTAGCTAGTAGCCTGTATATGGACATGATGGACTGCTCTGCTATGTAGCTAGCTCTCAGTATATGGACACGTTGGACGCGTCTGCAATGTACCTAGAATCTATATATGAAAATGTTGCACTATTCTGTATTGTAGCTATTTTCTGTATATAGACAATTTGCACTCATCTGCCTTGTAGCTAGAACTGTCTATATGGAAACGTTCCAAAAGTCTGCCATGTAGCTAGCTATCTGTACATGGACACTTTGGACTTGTCTGCCATATAGCTAGTTCTCTGTACATAGATATGTTGTACTGATCTGCCAAGTAAGTAGCTCTCTGTATGAGAACATATTGGACTTGTCTGCCATGTAGCTAGCTCTCAGTTTATGGACACGTTGGACACATCTGCAATGTACCTAGATTCTATATATGGAAATGTTGCTTTATTTTGCAATGAAGCTAGTTTCTGTATATAGACAATTGGACTCCTCTTCCTTGTATCTAGAAGTCTGTATATGGAAATGTCTCACTATCCTTCCATGAAGCTAGCTCTGTATATGGACATTTTGGACCGGTCTGCCATATATCTAGATCTCTGTACATGGATATGTTGGACTGATCTGCCAAGTAGGTAGCTCTTTCTATATGAACATATTGGACTTGTCTGCCATGTGGCTAGCTCTCAGTATATGAACACATTGGACACATCTGCCATATAGCTAGAACTCTGTATATGGAAATGTTTTACTACAATGGCATGTAGTTGTTGTTGTTGTTGTTGTTAAGTGCTGTCGAGTTGGTTCTGACTCATAGCGACCCTGTACAGGGTTTCCAAGGCTGTAATAGTTTACGCGAGCAGAACGCCTCATCTTTCTCCCGCAGAGCCACTGGTATTTTCGAACTGCTGGCCTTAAGGTTCGCAGCCCGATTCTTAAACACTACGCTAGCTTTCTGTATATATACAATTTGCAATCATCTGCCTTGAAGCTAGAACTCTGTATATGGAAATGTTGCACTACCCTGCCATGTAGCTAGCTCTCTGTATATGGACGTTTTGGACTCATCTGACATGTAGCTAGCTCTCTGTACATGGATATGTTGGATTGATCTGTCAAGTAGGTAGCTCTTTGTATATGGACATATTGGACTTGTCTGCTATGTAGCTAACTCTCAGTATATGGACATGCTGGAATCCTCTCTGATGTAACTAGTACCCTGTATATGGACATGTTGTAGTAATCTGCCATATAGGTAGCTCTCAGTATATGAACACGTTGGACACATCTGCCATGTAGCTAGAACTCTTTATATGGAAATGTTGCACTATCCTGCCATGTAGCTAGATTTCTGTATATAGACAAGTTGGACTCATGAGCCTTGTAGCTAGAAATCTGTATTTGGTAATGATGCACTACACTGCCCAGTAGATAACTCTCTATATATGGACATTTTGGACTCGTCTGTCATGTAGATAGCTCTCTGTACATGGTTATGTCTGACTGATCTGCCAAGTAGATAGCTCTCTTAATATGAACATATTGGACTTGTCTGACATGTAGCTAGATCTCAGTATATGGACATGTTGGACACATCTGCCATGTATCCAGTACACTGTACATGGACATGTTGTACTACTCTGCCATTTAGGTAGCTCTCAGTATATGGATAAGTTGGACACATCTGCCATGTACATAGAACTCTGTATATTGGAATGTTGCACTACTCTGACATGTAGCTAGCTCTCTGTAGATAAACAAGTTGTACTCATCTGCTTTGTATCTAGAACTCTGTATATGGAAATGTTGCATTACCGTGCCATGTAGTTAGATCTCTATATATAGACAAGTTGGACTCATTTCCCTTGTAGCTAGAAATCTGTAAATGGAAATGTTGCATTACCCTGCCATTTCGCTATCTCTCTGTATATGGACATGGTATATGTGTCCAAAATATCCATATACAGAGAGCTAGCTACATGGTAATGTAGTGCAACATTTCCATATATAGAATTCAAACTACATGGCAGATGATTCCCACATGTCCATATACTGAGAGCTAGCTACATGGAAGACAAGTCCAATTTGTTCAAATACAGAGAGCTATCTAATTGGCAGATCAGTCCAACATATCCATGTATAGAGAGCTAGCTACATGGCAGACAACTCCAAAAAGTCCAAATACAGAGAGCTAGCTACATGGCAGAGTAGAGAATCATTTCCATATACAGAGTTCAAGCTACATGACAGATGAGTCCAAAGTGTCCATACACTGAGAGCTACCTAAATGCAGACAAGTCAAATATGTTAATATACACACAACTGCCTACATGGTAGATCAGTCCAACATATCCATGCACAGAGAGCTAGCTACATGGCAGACGAGTCCAAAATATCCATATAAAAGAGTTAGCTACATGGCAGGGTAGTGCAACATTTCCAGTTTCAGAGTTCTAGCTATATATCAGATGTGTACAACATTTCCAAATACTGAGAGCTAGCTACATGGTAGACAAGTCCAATATGTTCACGTACAGAGATCTACCTACGTGGCAGAACAGTGCAACATATCCATGTAAACAAAGATAGCTTTCTGGAAATGAGTCCAAAAAGTCCATATACAGAGAGCTACCTACATGGCAGGGTACTGCAACAATTCCATATACATAGTTCTAACTAAATGTCAGATGAGTCGAACTTGTCTATATACAGAGAGCTAGTTACATGGCATAGTTCTGCAGCATTTTCATATACAGAATTCTAGCTACATGGCAGATGTGTCCAACGTGTCCATATACTGAGAGCTAGCTACATGGCAGAGTTGTACAACAAGTCCATATACAGGGTACCAGTATATAGAAGAAGAGTCCAACATGTGCATATTCTGAGAGCTGTCTACATGGCAGGCAAGTCCAATATTTTCATTTACAGAGACTTACCTACTTCGCAAATCATTGTTACATATCCATGTGCAGAGCTCTAGCTACATGGCAGAGGAGACCAAAATGTCCATATACACAGAGCTACCTACATGGCAGTGTACTGCAACATTTCCATATACAGAGTTCTAGGTACATGTTAGATATGTCCAATGTGTCCATACACTGAGAGCTAGCTACATGGCAGAGTAGTCCAACATAACCATATACAGGGTACTAGCTTCATGGCAGATGATTCCAACATATCCATATACTGAGAGCTAGCTACATGGCACCAAAGTGCAATATGTTCATATACAGAGAGCTACCTACTTTGCAGATCATTGTAACATATCCATATACCGAGTACTAGCTACAAGGCAGATGATTAAAACTTGTCTATATAGAGAGAGTTAGCAACATGGCAGAGTAGTGCAACATATTCATATACAGAGTTCTAGCTACATGGCAGACGTGTCCTACGTGTCAATGAACTGAGAGCTAGCTACATGGCCTAGTAGTCCAACAATTCCATATTCAGTGTACTTTCTACATGGCAGATGTGTCCAACGTTTCCATATTCAGAGGTCCACCTACATGGAAGAAAATTCCAATATGTTTATATACAGAGAGCTACCTACTTCGCAGATCAGTCCAACATATCCATGTACAGAGAGCTAGCTACATTGTACACGGGTCCAAACTGTCCATATACAGAGAGATAGCTACATGGCAAGGTAGTGCAACATTCCATATACAGAGTTCTAGCTTCAAGGCAGATGAGTCCAACTTGTCTATATACAGAGAGCTAGGTACATAGCAGAGTAGTGCAACACTTCCATATACAGAGTTCTTTCTACATGGCAAATGTGTCCAACGTGTCCATATACTGAGAGCTAGATACATGGTAGACAAGTCCAATATGTTCATATAGAGAGAGCTACCTACTTGGCAGAGTAGTGCAACATTTCCATACACAGATTTCTAGCTACATGGTAGATGTGTCCAAGGTGTCCATATACTGAAAGCTACATACATGGCAGAGAAGTACAATATGTTCATATACAGAAAGTTACCTACTTCGCAGATCTGTCCAATGTATCCATTTATAGAGAGCTTGCTACATGGTAGACGAGTCCAAAACATCCATATACAGAGAGGTAGCTACATGGCAGGGTAGTGCAACATAGCCATATACAAAGTTCTAGCTACAAGGCAGATGAGTCCAACTTATATACAGAGAGCTAGATACATGGAAGAGTAGTGCAACATTTCCATATACAGAATTGTAGCTACATGGCAGATTTGTCCATGTCCATATACTGAGAGCTCGCTACATGGCAGACAAGACCAGTATGTTCGTATACAGAGAGCTACCTACTAGCCAGATCAGTTCAACATATCCATGTACAGAGAGCTAGCTGCATGGCAGGGTAGTGCAACATTTGCATATACCGAAATCTAGGCAAAAGGCAGATGAGTCCTACTTGTCTATATATAGAGAGCTAGCTACATGGCAGAGTAGTGCAACATTTCAATATACAGAGTTCTAGGTACATGGCAGATGTGTCCAATGTGTCCATACACTGAGAGCTAGCTACATGGCAGAGCAGTCCAACATGTCCAAATACAGGGTACTAGCTACATGACAGATGAGTCCAACATGTCCAAATATTGAGAACTAGCTACATGAAAGACAAGTCAAATATGTTTATATACTGCGAGCTACGTACTTGGCAGATCAGTTCAACATATCCATGTACAGAGGGCTCGTTACGTAGCAGACGAGTCCAAAATATCCATATACAGAGAGCTAGCTACATGGCAGGGTAGTGTAACATTTCCATAAACAGAGTTGTAGCTAAAGTGCAGATGTGTAAAATGTGTCCATATATTGAGAACTACCTACATGGCAGACAGGTCCAATATGTTCATATACAGAGAGCTACCTACTAGGCAGCTGCCTACAAGCAGTGTAACATATCCATGTACAGAGAGCTAGCTACATGTCAGATGAGTCCAAAATGTCCATAAACGGAGAGCTAGCTTCATGGCAGGGTAGTGTACCATTCCCATATACAGAGTTCTAGCTACCAGGTAGATGAATCCAACTTGTCTATATACAGAGAGCTAGCTACATGGCATCATAGTGCAACATTTCCATATACAGAGTTCAAGCTACATGGCAGATGTTTCCAACTTGTCCATATTCTGCTAGCTACATGGCAGACAAGTCCAATACGTTCATATACAGAGAGCTACCTACTTGGCAGATCAGTCCATCATATCCATGTAGAGAGAGCTAGAATATGGCAGACAAGCCCAAAATGTCCCCATACAGAGAGCTAGCTACATGGCAGACTAGTGTAACATTTCCATATGCAGAGTTCTAGCTAAATGGCAGATGTGTCAAAGATGCTCATATACAGAGAGCTATCTATATGGCAGACAAATGCAATATGTTCATATACAGAGATCTACGTACTTGGTAAATCAGTCCAACATACCCATGTACAGTGAGCTAGCTTCATGGAAGACGAGTCCAAGATGTCCATATACAGAGATCTAGTTTCATGGCAGAATAGTCCATCATGTCCATATTCAGAGTAGTAGCTACTTGGCAGATGTGTCCAACGTGTCCATACACTGAGAGGCACCTACAGGCCAGACAAGTCCAGTATGTTCGTATACAGAGAGCTACCTTCTTGACAGATTAGTCCAATATTTCCATGTACAGTGAGCTAGATACATAGCAGACGAGTCCAAAATGTCCATATACAGAGAGCTATCTACATGGCAGGGTAGCACATTTCCAAATACTGAGTTCTAGTTACAAGGCAGATGAGACCAACTTGTCTAAATACAGAGAGCTAGCTACATGGCAGTGTAGAGCAACATTTCCATATAAAGAGTTCTAGCTACATGGCAGATATGTCCAGCGTGTCCATATACTGAGCACTAGCTACATGGCAGACAAGTCCAATATTTTCATATACAGAGAGCTACCTATTTCTGAGATCAGTCCCAGGTATCCATGTAAAGAGTGCAGGCAACATGCCAGATGAGTCGAAAACGTCGATTTACAGAGAGCTAACTACATGGCAAGGTAGGGTAATATATCCACATACAGAGTTCTAGCTACAAGGCAAATGAGTCCTACTTGTCTATGTACAGAAAGCTAGCTACATGGCAGAGTAGTGCAACACTTCCATATACCAAGTTCTAGCTACATGGCAGAGTAGTGCAACACTTCCATATACCAAGTTCTAGCTACATGGCAGATGTGTCCAATGTGTCCATATACTGAGAGCCACATACATGGCAGACAAATCCAATATGTTAATATACAGAGAGCTACCTACTTGGCAGATCAGTCCCACATATCCATGTACAGAGAGCTAGCTACATGGCAGATGAGTCCAAAATGTCCATATACAGAGAGCTAGCTACATGGCAGGGTAGTGCAACATTTCCATATACAGAGTTATAGGAACAAGGCAGATGTGTCCAACTTTTGTATACATAGAGAGCTAGCTACATGGCAGAGTAGTGCAACACATCCATATAAAGAGTACTGGCGACCTGGCTAATGAGTCCAATATGTCCATATATTGTGAGCTAGCTACATGGCAGACAAGTCCAATATGTGCTTATACAGAGAGCTACCTACTTGGTAGATCAGTCAAACATATCCATGTACAGAGAGCTACCTACATGGCAGATGAGTCCAAAATGTCCATATATAGAGAGCAAGCTACAGGGCAGGGTAGTGCAATATTTCCATATACAGAGTTCTAACTTATAGGCAGATAAGTCCAACTTGTCTATACATAGAGAGCTAGCTACATGGCAGAGTAGTGCAACATTTCCATATACAGGGTTCTATGTACATGGCAGATGTGTCCAATGTGTCCATACACTGAGAGCTAGCTACATGGCAGAATAGTTGAACATGCCCATACACAGGGTACTAGCTACATGTCATGTGAGTCCAACATGTCCATATATTAAGAGCTAGCTACAAGGCAGACAAGTCCAATATGTTCATATACAGAGAGCTACCTACTTCGCAGATCAGTTCAACATATCCATGTACAAAGAGCTAGCTAAATGACAGATGAGTCCAAAATGTCCATATACAGAGAGGTAGCTACATGGCAGGGTAATGCAACATGTCCATATACTGAGTTCTAGCTACATGGCAGAAGTATAAAAGGTGCTCTTATACAGGAGCTACCTACACGGCAGACAAGTGCAATATGTTCATATACAGAGAGCTACCTACTTGGCAGATCAGTCCCACATATCCATGTACAGAGAGCTAGCTTCATGGCAGATGAGTCCAAAATGTCCATATACAGAGAGCTAGGAACATGGCAAGGTAGTGCAACTTTTTCATAGATAAAGTTCTAGCTACAAGGCAGATGCGTCCAACTTGTTTATATACAGAGAGCTAGCTACATGGCAGAGCAGTGCAACATTTCCATATAAAGAATTCAAGCTACATGGCAGATGTGTCTAACTTGTCCATATATTGAGAGCTGGCTACACGGCAGAAAAGTCCTATATGTTCATATACAGAGAGCTACCTACTTGGCAGATCTTTCCAACATATCCATGTACAGAGAACTAGCTGCAAGGCAGACAAGTCCAAAATATCCATATACAGAGAGATAACTACATGTTAGAATAGTGCAACATTTCCATATACAGAGTTCGAGCTACATGGCAGATATGTCCAACGTGTCCATATACTGAAGCTAGTTACATTGCAAAGTAGGCCAACAAGTCCATATTCAGGGTAGTAGCTGCATGGCAGATGTGTCCAACGTGTCCATATATTGAGAGCTAGCTACATGGCTGGCAAATCCAATATGTTCATATACAGAATGGTACCTACTTGGCAAATAGTTCCAACATATCCATGTACAGTGAGCTAGCTACATGGCAGATGAGTCCAAAATGTCCATATACCGAGAGCTAGCTACATGGCAGTGTAGTGCAACATTTCCATATTTAGGGTACTAGTAACATGGCAGATGGATCCAATGAGTCCATTTACTGAGAGCCACCTACAAGAAGGACAAGTCCAATATATTCATATACAGAGAGCTACCTACTGGGCAGATCAGTCCAACATATCCTCATACAGAGAGCTAGCTATATGGCAGACGATTGCAAAATGTCCATATACAGAGAGCTAGCTACATGGCATGGTAGTGCAACATGTCTGTATACTGAGTTCTAGCTACATGGCAGATGTGTCAAAGGTGCTCATATACAGAGAGGTACCTACATGGCAGACAAGTGCAATATCTTCATATACAGATATCTACCTACTTGGCAGATCAGTACAATGTAACCATATACAGAGGGTAAGCTTCATGGCAGAGGAGTCCATAATGTCCACATACAGACATCTAGTTACATGGCAGAATAGTCCAACATGTTCATATTCAGGGTAGTAGCTACATGGCAGATGTGTCCATCATGCCCATACACTGAGAGGCACCTACAGGGCAGACAAGTCCAATATGGTCATATACAGAGAGCTAACTTCTTGGCAGATCAGTCCAACATATCCATGTACAGAGAGCTAGATGCATGGCAGACGAGTCCAAAATGTCAATAAAGAGAGAGCTATCTACATAGAAGGGTAGTGCAACATTTCCATATACAGAGTCCTAACTACAATGCAGATGAGTCCAACTTGTCTATATACAGAGAGCTAGCTACATGGCAGTGTAGAGCAACATTTCCGTATACAGAGTTCTAGCTACATGGCAGATATGTCCAACGTGTCCATATACTGACAGCTAGCTACATGGTAGATATGTTCAATATTTTCTTATACAGAGAGCTACCTATTTCGCAGATAAGTCCAACATATCCATGTACAGAGAGCTAGCAACATGGCAGATGAGTCAAAAATGTCTATATACAACAAGCTAGCTAAACGGCAATTTGGGCAACATTTCCATATACAGAATTCTAACTACAAGACAGATGAGTCTAACTTGTCTATATACAGAAAGCTAGCTAAATGGCAGACTACTCCAACATATCCATTTTCAGAGTTCTACCTACATGGCAGATGTGTACAATGTTTCCATATACTGAGAGCTAGCTACATGGCAGACAAGTCCAATATGTTCATATACAGAGAGCTACCTACTTGGCAGATGAGTCCAACATATCCATGTACAGAGAGCTAGCTTCATGGAAGACGAGTCCAAAATGTCCATATACAGAGAGCTAGCTACATGGCAGGGTAGTGCAACATTTCCATACACAGAGTTCTAGCTAAAAGGCAGATGAGTCCAACTTGTCTATATACAGAGAGCTAGCTACATGGCAGGGTATTGCAACATTTCCATATACAGACTTCTAGCTACAAGGCAGATGTGTCCAGCATGTCCATATACTGAGAACTGGCTACATGGCAGAGTAGTACAACATGTCCATATACAGGGTACTAGCTATACAGCAGAGGAGTCTAACATATCCATATACTGAAAACTGGCTACATGGCAGAGAAGTTCAATATGTTCACTTACAGAGAGCTACCTACTGGGCAGATGAGTCCAACGTATCCATGTACCAAGAGGTAGCTATATGGCAGATGAGTACAAAATGTCCATATACAGAGAGCCAGGTACATGTCAGGGTATTGCAACATTTCCATATACAGAGTTCTAGCTATAAGGCATATGAGTATAAATTGTCTATATAACTAGACCTACCTACATGGCAGAGTTCTAACTATATGGCAGATTTTTCAAATGTGTCCATATACTGAGAGCTAGCTACATGACAAATAAGTTCAATATGTTCATATACAGAGAGATACCTACTTGGCAGATCAGTCGCACATATCCATGTACAGAGAGCTGGCTACATGGCTGACGAGTCCAAAATATCCATATACTGGGAGTTAGCTACATGTCAGGGTAGTGCAACATTTCCATATACATAGTTCTAGGTACAAGGCAGATGCATCCAACTTGTCTACATACAGAAAGCTAGCTACATGACAATGTAGTGCAACATTTCCAAATACAGAGTTCTAGGTACATGGCAGATGTGTCCAACGTGTCCATATACTGAGAGCTAGCTACATGGCAGAGAAGTCCAACATGTTCATATACATTTCCATATACAGAGTTCTAGGTACAAAGCAGGTGAGTACAACTTTTCTATATACAGAGAGCTAGCTACATGGCAGAGAAGTACATTTCCATATACAGAGTTCTAGGTACATGACAGATATGTCCAATGTGTCCATACACTGAGAGCTAGCTACATGGCAGAGTAGTCTAACATAACCATACACTGAGAGCTACCTACATGACACCCAAGTGCAATATGTTCATATACAGAGAGCTACCTACTTCACAAATCAGTGTAATATATCCATATACCAAGCTCTAGCTACAAGGCAGATGAGTCCAACTTGTCTATATACAGAGAGCTAGCTATTAGGCAGGGTAGTGCAACATATCCATATAGAGATTTGAAGCTAAATGGCAGATGAGTTCAAAGAGTTCATACACTGAAATCTAGTACATGGCAGAGTAGTCCAACATGTACATATAAAGAGTACTAGCGACCTGGCTAATGAGTCCAACATGTCCATATAGTGAGAGCTAGCTACATGGCAGTCAAGTCCAATACGTTCATATACAGAGAGCTACCTACTTGGCAGATCAGTCCAACATATCCATGTACAGAGAGGTAGCTTCATGGAAGATGAGTCCCAAAGGTCCATATACAGAGAGCTAGCTACATGGCAGGGTAGTACAACATTTCCGTATACAGAGTACTAGCTACATGGCAGTTAAGACCAATATGTCTATATACTCATAGTTAACTACATGGCAGATGAGTCCAACATGTGTATATTTAGAGGGCTAGCTACAAGCCAGATGAGGCCAAAATGTCTATATACAGAGAGATGGCTATATTTCAGAGTAGTGCAACATTTCCATACACAGAGTTCTAGCTTCGTGGCAGATGATTCCAACATGTCCTTATACTGAGGGCTACCTACATGGCAGATATGTCCAATATGTTCATATACAGAGAGTTAGTTACATTTTAGGGTAGTGCAATATTTTCATATACAGAGTTCTAGCTACATGGCAGATATGACCAACTTGTACATATACTGAGAGCTAGCTACATGACAGAATAGTTCAACATGTTCATATACAGGGTACTAGCTATATGGCAGATGAGTCCAACATGTCCATTTACTGAGAGCTACCTACATGGGCGAGTAGTCCAGCATGTCCATATAGATGTTACTAGCTACATTGCAGATCAGTTCTACATGTCCTGATACAGGATACTAGCTACATAGCAGATGTGTCCAACTTGTCCATATACTGAGAGCTAACTACATTTTAGACAATCTAATATGTTCATATGCAGAGAGCCAGCTACATGGCAGATCAGTCCAACAAATCCATGTAGAGAGAGCTAGCTACATGTCTGATGAGTCCAAATTGTCCATATACAGAGAGCTAGCTACATGGCAGACTAGTGCATCATTTCCAAATATAGAGTTCTAGCTACATGGCAGATGAGTCCAACTTGTCTATATATAGAGATCTAACTTCATGGCTGTGTTGTGCAACATTTCCATTTACAGAGATCTCGCTAAAAGGCAGATGAGTCCAACTTGTCTATATACAGAGAGCTAGCTACATAGCAGTGTAGTGCAACATTTCAATATACAGAGTTATAGTTGCATGGCAGATGTGTCCAAGGTGTCCATATACTGAGAGCTAGCTACGTGACAGACAATTTGTATGTGTTCATATACAGAGAGCAACCTACTTGGCAGATCAGTAAAACATATCCATGTACAGAGAGCTGACTATATGGCAGATGAGTACAAAATGTCCATATACTGAGAGATAGCTACATAGCAGGGTAGGGCAACATTTCCATATATAGAGTTCTAGCTAAAAGGCAGATGAGTCCAACTTGTCTATATACAGAGAGTTAGCTACATGGCAGGATAGAGCAACAATTGCATATACAGAGTTCTAGACACATGGTAGATGTGTCCAACGTGTTCATACACTGAGAGTTAGCTACATGGCAGAGCAGTCCAATATGTCCATATACAGGTTACTAGCTACATGTCAGATGAGTCCAACATGTCTATATACTGAAAGATGGCTACATGGCAGGCAAGCCATATATGTTCATATACAGAGAGCTATCTACTTGGCAGATCAGTACCACATATTCATGTACAGAGAGCTAGCTATATGGCGGATTAGTCCAAAATGTCCATATACTGAGAGCTAGCTACATGGCAAGGAAGTGCAACATTTCCATATACATAGTTCTAAGTACAAGGCAGATGTATCCAACTTGTCTATATACAGAAAGCTAGCTAAATGACAGAGTAGTGCAATATTTCCATATACAGAGTTCAAGGTACATGGCAGATGTGTCCAACGTGTCCATACACTTAGAGCTAGCTATATGTCAGAGAAGTCCAACACGTCCAAATACAGGGTATTAGCTACATGGTAGATGAGTCAAAATTGTCCATGTACTGAGAGCTAGCTACATGGCAGACAAGTCCAATATGTTCATATACAGCTAGCAGGATGACAGACAAGTCCAATATGTTCATATACAGACAGCTACCTACTTCACAGATCATTGTAACATATCCATGTACACAGAGCTAGCTACATGGCAGTGGAATCCAAAATGTGCATATACACAGAGCTAGCTGCATGGCAGGGTAGTGTAACGTTTCCATATACAGCATTCTAGGTACAAGGCAGATGATCCAAATTGTCTATATACTGAGAGCTACCTACATGGCAGGCAAGTCCAATATGTTCATATACAGAGAGCTACCTACTTGGCAGATCAATCCATCATATCCATGTACAGAGAGCTAGCTTCATGGAAGACAAGTCCGAAATGTCCATATACAGTGAGGTAGCAACATGGCAGGGTAGTAAAACATTTCCACATACAGAATTTTAGCTACATGGCAGGTGTGTCCAATGTGTCCATATACTGAGAGCTAGCTACATGACAGTGTAGTACAACATGTCCATATTCAGTGCAGTAGCTACATGGCATATGTGTCCAACGTGCCCATATACTGAGAGCCACCTACAAGGCAGAAAAGTCCAATATGTCCATATACAGAGAGCTAACTACTTGGCAGATCAGTCCAACATATCCATGTACAGAGAGCTAGCTACATGGCAGACGTTTCCAAAATGTCCTTATACAGAAAGCTAGCTACATCGCAGGGTAGTGCAACATTTCCATATAAAGAGTTGTAGCTACAAGGCAGATAAGTCTAACTTGTCTATATACAGAGAGCTAACTTCATGGCAGAGTAGTACGACAATTCCATATACAGATTTCTAGCTACATGCCAGATGTGTCCAATGTGTCCATATACTGAGAGCGAGCAACATGGCAGAGTAGTCCAACATGTCCATATTCAGGATAGTAGCTACATGGCAGATGTGTCCAATGTGTCCATATACTGACAGCCACCTATAGGACAGACAAGTCCAATCTGTTCATATACAGAGAGCTAACTACTTGTCAGATCAGTTCAACATATCCATGTACAGAGAGCTAGCTACATGGCAGACGTTTCCAAAATGTCCTTATACAGAGAGCTAGCTACATGATAGGGTAATGCAACATTTCCAAGTACAGAGTTATAGCTACATGGCAGATGTGTCCAATGTGTCCATATACTGAGAGCGAGCTTCAGGATAGTAGCTACAAGGCAGATGTGTACAACGTGTCCATACACCTAGAGCCACCTATAGGGCAGACAAGTCCAATATGTTCATATACAGATAGCTAACTACTTGGCAGATCAGTCCAACATATCCATGTACAGAGAGCTAGCTACATGGCAGACGTTTCCAAAATGTCCTTATAAAGAGAGCTAGCTACATGGTAGGGTAGTGCAACATTTCCAGGTACAGAGTTCTAGCTACAAGGCAGATGATTCCAACTTGTCTGTAATTGGAGGGGTAGCTACATAACAGTGTAGAGCAACATTTCAATATACAGAGTTCTAGCTACATGGCAGATATGTCCAATGTGTCCATATACTGAGAGCTAGCTACATGACAGACAAGTTCAATATGTTCATATACAGGGAGCTACCTACTTGGCAGATCGGTCCAACATATCCATGTACAGAGAGCTAGCTACATGGCAGTCGAGTCCAAAATGTCCATATACAGAGAGCTAGATACATGGCAAGGTAGGGAAACATTTCCATATACAAAGTTCTAGCTACAAGGCAGATGAGTCCAACTTGTCTATATACAGAGAGCTAGCTTCATGGCAGAGTAGTGCAACAATTCCATATACAGATTTCTAGCTACATTCCAGATGTGTCCAATGTGTCCATATACTGAGAGCGAGCAACATGGCAGAGTAGTCCAACATGTCCATATTCAGGATCTACATGGCAGATTTGTCCAACGTGTCCATATACTGACAGCCACCTATAGGGCAAACAAGTCCAATCTGTTCATATACAGAGAGTTAACTACTTGGCAGATCAGTCCAACATATCCATGTACAGAGAGCTAGCTACATGGCAGACATTTCCAAAATGTCCTTATACAGATAGCTAGCTACATGATAGGGTAATGCAACATTTCCAAGTACAGAGTTATAGCTACATGGGAGATGTGTCCAATGTGTCCATATACTGAGAGCGAGCTTCATGGCAAAGTAGTCCAACATGCCCATATTCAGGATAATAGCTACAAGGCAGATGTGTACAACATATCCATACACCTAGAGCCACCTCTAGGGCAGACAAGTCCAATAAGTTCATATACAGATAGCTACCTACTTGGCAGATCAGTCGAACATATGCATGTACAGAGAGCTAGCTACATGGCAGATGTTTCCAAAATGTCCTTATACAGAGAGCTAGCTACATGGTAGGGCACTGCAACATTTCCAGGTACAGAGTTCTAGCTACAAGGCAGATGATTCCAAGTTGTCTGTAATCAGAGAGCTAGCTACATGGCAGTGTAGAGCAACATTTCAATATACAGAGTTCTAGCTACATGGCAGATATGTCCAACGTGTCCATATACTGAGAGCTAGCTACATGGCAGAAAAGTCCAATATGTTCATATACAGAGAGCTACCTACTTGGCAGATCGGTTCAACATATCCATGTACAGAGAGCTAGCTACATGGCAGTCGAATCCAAAATGTCCATATACAGAGAGCTAGATACATGGCAAGGTAGGGAAACATTTCCATATACAAAGATCTAGCTACAAGGCAGAGGAGTCCAAATTGTCTATATACAAAGAGCTAACTACATGACAGGGTAATGCAACATTTCCATATACAGAGTTCTAGCTACATGGCAGATGTGTCCAACATGTCCATATACTGAGAGCTACCTAAATGGCAGATAAGTAAAAAATATCCTAGTACAAAGACCTAGCTACATGGCAGACTAGTCCAAAATGTCCATATATAGAAAGCTACCTACTTGACAGGTTAGTGCAACATTTCTACATACAGAGTTCTATCTACAAGGCAGATTAGTCCAACTTGTCTATACACAGACGGCTAGCTACATGGCAGGGTAGTGCAACATTTCCATATACAGAGTCCGAGCTACACTACTTATGAGTACAACTTGTCTATATACAGAGAGCGAGGTACATGGCAGGGTAGTGCAACATTTCCATATACAGAGTTCTAGCTACAAGGCAAATGAGTTTAATGTTTTTATATACAGAGAGCTAGCTACATGTCAGAGTACTCCAAAATGTCCATATTCAGAGTTCTAGCTATATGGCAGATTTGTACAACGTTTCCATATACTGAGAGCTAGCTACAAGGCAGAAAAGTCCAGTATGTTCATAAATAGACAGCTACCTACTTGGCAGATCAGTTCAACAAATCCATGTACAGAGGGCTAGCTACATGGCAGACAAGTACAAAATCTCGATATAAAGAGGGCTAGCTATATGGTTGGGGAATGCAACATTTCCATATACAGAGTTCTATATACATGGCAGATGTGTTCAACTTGTCCACATGTTGAGAGCTCACTTCATGGAAGATCAGTCCAAAATATCAATGTACAGAGAGTTAGCTGCGTGGCACACGAGTCCAAAATGTCCATACACAGAAAGCTAGCTACATGGCAGGGTAGTGCAACATTTCTATATACAGAGTTCTATCTACAAGGCAGATTATATCATCTTGTCTATATACTGAGAACTAGCTACTTGGCAGAGTTGTGCAGCATTTCCATATACAGAGTTCTAGCTACATGGCAGATGTGTCCATATACTGAGAGATAGCTACATGGCAGAGTAGTACAACTTGTTTATATACATGGTACAAGTTACATTGCAGAGGAGTCCAGCATATCCATATACTGAAAGCTACCTACGTGGCAGAAAAGTCCAATATGTTCATATACAGAAAGCTACCTACTTGGCAGTACAGTTGAACATATCCATGTACAGAGAGCGAGGTACTTGGCTGACAATTCCAAAATGTCCATATACAGAGAGCTAGCTACATGGCAGAATAGTGCAACATTTCCATATACAGAGTTCGAGCGACATGGCAGATGTGACCAACGTGTCCATATACTGAGAGTTAGCTACTTGGCAGAGTAGGCCAACATGTATATATTCAGGGTAGTAGCTACATGGCAGATGTGTCCAACATGTCCATATATTGAGAGCCACCTACAGGGCAGACAAGTCCTATATCTTCATATACAGAGAGCTACCTACTTGGCAGATAAGTCCAACATATCCATGTGCATAGAGCTTGCTATATGGCATACGAGTCCAAAATGTCAATATACAGAGAGCTAGCTACATGGCAAGGTAGAGAAACATTTCCATATACAGAGATCTAGGTACAAGGCAGATGAGTCCAACTTGTCTATATACAAAGAGCTAGCTACATGGGAGAGTAGTGCAACATTTCCCATATATAGAATTCTAGGTACATGGTGCTCTGGTAGCGTAGTGGCTACGAATCGGTCTGCGAATCTTAAGGTCAGCAGTTCGAAACTACCAGCCGCTCCACGGGAGAAAGGTGAGGCTTTCTACTCCTGTAAAGATTTACACCCTCGGAAACTCTGTACAGGGTCTCTATTGGTCGGAACCGACTCGACGGCACTTAACAACAACAACAGGTGCATGGTAGATGTGTCCAACGTGTCCTTACACTGAGAGGTAGCTAAATGGCAGAGCAGTCCAATATGCCCATATACAGCGTACTAGGTATATGGCAGATGAGTCCAAAATGCCCATATACTGAGAGCTAGCTACATGGCTGACAAGTCCAATATATTCATATACAGAGAGCTACCTATTGGCAGATCAGTCCAACATATCCATGTACACAGAGCGAGCTACATGGAAGACGAGTCCAAAATGTCCATATAGAGAGAGCTACCTACATGGCAGGGTAGTGCAACATGTTCCATATACAGAGTTCTAGCTACAAGAAGATGAATCTAATTTGCCTATATACAGAGAGCTAGCTACATGGCAGAGTAGTGCAACATTTCCATATAAAGAGTTCTAGCTACATGGCTGATGTGTCCAATGTTTCCAAATACTGAGTGCTGGCTACATGGCTGAGTGGTCCAACATGTACATATTCAGGGTAGTAGCTACATGGCATATATGTCCAACGTTTCCATATACTGAGAGCCAAGTTCAATATGTTCATATACAGAGAGCTACCTACTTGGCAGATCGGTCCAACATATCCATGTACAGAGAGCTAGCTACATGGCAGATGAGTGGAATATGTCCATATACAGAGAGTTATTTACATGGTAAGGTATACATTTCCATATACAGAGTTCTAGCTACAAGGCAGATGAGTCCAAATTGTCTATATAGAGAGAGCTAGCTACATGGCAGAGCAATCCAACATGTCCATGTTCAGAGTTCTGGCTCCATGGCAGGTGTTTCCAAAGTGTTCAAATACAGAGAGCTAAGTACATGGCAGACATGTATGTTCATAAGCAGATAGCTACCTACTTGACAGATGATTCCAACATATCGATGTACAGAGAGCTAGCTATATGGCAGAAGAGTCCAAAATCTCCATAAACAGAGAGCTAATTACATGGCAAGGTAGGGCAAATTTCCATATACAGAGTTCTAGCTACAAGGCAGATGAGTCCAACTTGTTTATATACAGAAAGCTAGGTACATGGCAGAGTACTCCAACATGTCCATATTCAGAGTTTTAGCTACACAGCAGATGTGTACAACGTTTCCTTATACTGAAAGCTAGCTATATGGCAGACATATCCAATATGTTCATATATAGAGAGCTTACCAACTTGGCAAAACAGTCCAAAATATCCATGTACAGAGAGCTAGCTACATGGAAGACGGGTCCAAAGTGTCCATATACAGAGAGCTAGCTACATGGCAGGGTAGTGCAAAATTTCCATATACAGAGTTCTAGCTAAAAGGCAGATGAATCCAAATTGTCTACATACAGAGAGTTAGCTACATGGCAGAGTAGTGCAACACTTCCTTATTCAGAGTTCTAGCTACTTGGCATATGTATCCAACGTGTCCATGCACTGAGAGCCAGCTACATGGTAGAGTAGTCCAACATGTCCATATACCGGGTACTAGGTACGTGGCAGGTGAGGCCAACATATCCATATACACAGAGATAGCTACAAGTCAGAAAAGTCCAGTATGTTCATATAGAGATAGCTACCCACTTGGCAGATCAGTCCAACATATCCATGTACAGAGAGCTAGCTATTTAGCAGATGAGTCCAAAATATCCATATAGAGAGAGCTAGCTACAAGACAGGGAAGTGCAATATTTTCATATACAGAGTTCTACCTACAAGGCAGATGAGTCCAACTTGTTTATAAACAGAGAGCTAGCTACATGGCAGTGTAGAGCAACATTTCCTTATACAGAGTTCTAGGAACATGGCAGATGTGTCCAACGTGTCCATATACTGAGAGCTAGCTACATGGAATACAAGTCCAATGTATTCATATATAGAGAGTTACCTACTTGTCAGATCGGTCAAACATATCCATGTACAGAGAGCTAGGAACATGGCAGACGAATTGAAAATGTCCATATACAGAGAGCTGGCTACATGGCAAGGTAAGGCAACATTTCCATTTACAGAGTTCTAGCTACATAGCAGACAAGGCAAATTTGTTTATATAGAGAGAGCTAGCTACATGGCAGAGTAGTTCAACATTGCCATATACAGAGATCTACCTACATGACACACGTGTCAAAAGTGTCCATATACTGAGAGCTACCTACATGGCAGATCAATCCAAAATATCCATGCCCAGAGAGTTAGCTACATGGCAGACGAGTCCAAAATGTCCATATACAGAGAGCTAGCTACATGGCAGGGTAGTGCAACATTTCTATATACTGAGTTCCATCTACAAGGTAGAGAGTCCAACTTGTCTATATACAGAGAGTAATCTACATGGCAGAGTTGTGCAGCATTTCCACATACAGACTTATAGCTACATGGCAGATGTGTCCAAAGTGTCCATATACTGAGACCTAGCTACTTGACACAGGAGTCCAAAATGTCCATATACAGAGAGCTAGCTACACGGGAAATAAGTCCAATGTGTTCATATACAGAGAGCTACCTACTTGGCAGTTCAGTCCAACATAACCATGTACAAAGAGCTAGCTACATGTCAGACCAGTTCAAAATGTCCAAAAATGGAGCGCTAGCTACATGGCAGGGTAATGGAACATTTCCATATACAGAGTTCTAGCTATAAGGCAGATGACTGGAACTTGTCTATATACAGAGAGCTAACTGAATGGCAGGGTAGTGCAACATTTCCATATACAGAGTTCTAGCTACATGGCAGATGAGTCCATCGTGTCCATATACTGAGAGCTAGCAACATGGCAGACGAGTCCAAAACATCCAAAATGGCGAGCTAGCTACATGGCAGGGTAATGCAACATTTCCATATACAGAGTTCTAGCTACAAGGCAGATGACTTCAACTTGTCTATATACAGAGGTCTAACTACATGGAAGGGTAGTGCAACATTTCCATATACAGAGGTCTAGCTATATGGCAGATGAGTCAAACGTGTCCATATAATGAGAGCTACATACTTGGCAGATCAGTCCAACATATCCATGAACAGTTAGCTAGCTATATGGTAGATGATTCCAATATGTCCATATACAGAGAGCTGGCTATATGGTAGGATAATGAAACATTTTCATATACAGAGTTCTGGGTCCAAGGCAGATGACTCCATCTTCTCTATATAGAGAAAGCTAGCTACATGGCAGAGTATAGCAACTTTTCCCATATATAGAGTTCTAGATATATGGCAGATGTGTCCAGCATGTCCATACACTTAGAGGTAGCTACATGGCAGAGAAGTCCAACATATCCATATACAGGTTACTAGCTACATAACAGATGAGTCCAAAATGTCCATATACTGAGAGCTAGCTACATGGCAGACAAGTCCAATATGTTCATATACAAAGAGCTACCTACTTCGCAGATCATTGTAACATATCCATGTAGAGAGAGCTACCTACATGGCAGACAAGCCCAAAATGTCCATATACATCGAGGTAGGTACAAGGCAGGGTAGTGCAACAATTCTATATACAATGTTCTAGCTACATGGCAGATGTGTCCAAGGTGTCCATATATTGAGAGCCATCTACATGGCAGACAAGTCCAGTATGTTCATATACAGAGAGATACCTACTAGGCAGATCAATCCAACATATCCATATACAGAGAGCTAGCTACATGTCAGACGAGTCCAAAATGTCCATATACAGAGAGCTAGCTACATGGCAGGGTAGTGCAACATTTACATATACAGAGTTCTAGCTATAAGGAAGATGAATCTACTTTTTCTATATACAGAGAGCTAGCTTCATGGCAAGGTAGTGCAACACTTCCATATACAGAGTTCTAGCTACATGACAGTTGTGTCTAACGTGTCCATATACTGAGAGATAGCTATATGGCAGACAAGTCCAATACGTTCATATACAGAGAGCTACCTACTTGGCAGATCAGTCCAACTTATCCATGAACAGAGAGCTAGCTACATGGCAGATGAGTCAGAAATGTCCATATACAGAGGGTTAGCTACATGGCATGGTAGTGCAACATTTCCGTAGCCAGAGTTCTAGCTACAAGGCAGATGAGTCCAACTTATCTATATACAGAGAGCTAGCTACATGGCAGATTAGCGCACCATTTCCATATAGAGTCTGCATACATGGCAGATGTGTAAAACGTGTCCATATATTGAGAGCTAGGTACATGGCAGAGTAGTCCAACATGCCCATATTTAGGGTCCCAGCTACATGGCAGATGTGTCCAATGTGTCCAAATACTGAGAGCTGGCTACATGGCAGGGTAGTGCAACATTTCCATATACAGAGTTGGAGCTACAAGGCAGATGAGTCCAACTTATCTATATACAGAGAGTTAGGTACATGGCAAAATAGTTCAACATTTCCATATACAGAGATCTACCTACATGACAGATGTGACAAACATGTCCTTATACTGAGAGCTACCTACATGGCATATCAGTCCAAAATATCCATGTACAGAGATCTAGTTACATGGCAGACTAGTCCAAAATGTCCATATACAGAGAGCTAGCTACATGGCAGGGTAGTGCAAATTTTCTATATACTGAATTCTTTCTACTGGGTCGATGAGTTTAACTTGTCTATCTACAGAGAGCAATATACATGGCAAAGTTGTACAGCATTTCCACATACAGAGTTCTAACTACCTGGTAGATGTGTCCAACGTTTCCATATACTGAGAGCTAGCTATATGTCATACATGTCCAATATGTTCATAAACAGAGAACTACCTACTTGACAGATCAGGGTAGTGCAACATTTCAATATACTGAGTTATAGCTATATGGCAGATGAATCCAACATGTCCATATACTGAGAGCTAGCTACAAGGCAGAAAAGTCCAATAAGTTCATATACAGAGAGCTACACACTTGGCATATCAGTCCAACATATTCATTTACAGTGTGCTAGCTATATGGCAGACGATTCCAAAATGTCCATATACAGAAAGCTTGCTACATGGAAGGGTAGTGAAACATTTCCATATACAGAGTTCTGGGTACAAGGCAGATGAGTCCAATTATCTATATACAGAAAGCAAGCTACATGGCAGAGTATTGCAACATTTCCCATATATGGAGTTCTAGGCATATGGCTGATGTGTCCAACAAGTCCATACACTGAGAGGTAGCTACATGGCAGAAAAGTCCATCATGTCCATATACAGGGTACTATCTACATGGCAGATGAGTCCAACATGCCCATATACTGAGAGCTAGATACATGGCAGACAAGTCCAATATGTTCATATACAAAGAGCTAACTACTTCACAGATCAGTGTAACATATCCATGTACAGAGAGCTAGCTACATGGCAGAGGAGTCCAAAATGTCCAAATACAGACAGCTAGGTACACGGCAGGGTAGTGCAACATTTCCATATACAGAGTTCTAGCTACAAGGCAGATGAGTCCAACTTGTTTATATATAGAGAGCTAGCTACATGGCAGAGTAGTGCAACATTTCCATATAAACAGTTCTAGCTACATAGCAGATGTGTCCAACGTTTCCATATACTGAGAGCTAGCTATATGGCATACATGTCCAATATGTTCATAAACAGAGAGCTACCTACTTGACAGATCAGCCCAAAATTATCCATGTACAGAGAGCTAGCTATATGACAGACGAGTCGAAAATATCCATATACAGAGAGCTAGCTACATGGTAGCGTAGTGCAACATTTCCATATAGAGAGTTCTAGGTATAAGGCAAATGAGTCCAACTTGTCTATATACAGAGAGCTAGCTACATGACAGAGTAATACAACATTGCCATATACAGAGTTCTAGGTATATGGCAGATTTGTCCAATGTGTCCATATACTGAGGGTTACCTACATGGCAGACAATCCAATATTTTCATATACAGAGAGCTACTTTCTTGGCAGATCAGTCCAACATATCCATGAGCAGAGAGTTAGGTACATGGCAGACAAGTTCAAAATGTCCATATACAGAGAGCTACCTACATGGCAGGGTCGTGCAACATTTCCATATACAGAGTTCTAGCTACAAGGCAGATGAGTCCAACTTGCCTATATACATAGAACTAGCTACATGGCAGACTAGTGCAACATTTCCATATAAAGTGTTTAACTACATAGGAGATGTGACCAACATGTCCATATACTGAGAGCTAGCAACATAGCAGACAAGTCCAATATGTTCAGATACAGAGAGCTACCAACTTTGCAGATCAGTCCAACATATCCATATACAGAGAGCTAGCTACATGACAGACGAGTCGAAAATGTCCATATACAGAGAGCCAACTACATGGCAAGGTAGTGATACATTTCCATGTACAGGGTTCTAGTTATATGGCAGATGTGTCCAACGTTTCCATATACTGAGAGCTAGCTACATGACAGAATAGTCCAACATGTCCATATTCAGGGTAGTAGACACATAGCAGATGTGCCCAACGTATGCATATAATGAGTGAGACCTACAGGGCAGACAAGTCCAATATGGTCATATACAGGAGTTAACTTCTTGGCACATAATCCAACATATCCATGTACAGAGAGCTAGCTTCATGGCAGTTGAGTCCAAAATGTCCATATACAGAGAGCTAGCTACATGGTAGTATAGTGCAACATTTCCGTATACAGAGTTCTAACTACAAGGCAAATGAGTCTAAATTATCTATATACAGAAAGCTAGCTACATGACAGAGTAATGCAACATTGCTATAAACAGAGTTCTAGTATATGGCAGATTTGTCCAACGTGCCCATATACTGAGGGCTAGCTACATGCCAGACAATCCAATATTTTCATATACAGAGATCTACTGACTTAGCAGATCAGTCCAACATATCCATGAACAGAGAGTGAGCTACATGAAGAGGAGTTCAAAATGTCCATATACAGAGAGCTAGCTACATGGCAGGGTTGTGCAACATTGCCATATACAGAGTTCTAGCTACAAGGCATATGAGTCCAGCTTGCTATATACAGAGAGCTAGATACGTGGCAGATTAGTGCAACATTTCCATATAAAGGGTTTAACTACATAGCAGATGTGTCCAACGTGTCCATATACTGAGAGCTAGCAACATGGCAGACAAGTCCAATATGTGCATAGACAGAGTCCTATCTACTTGGCAGATCAGTCCAACATATCCATGTACAGAGAGCTAGCTACATGGCAGACGAGTCAAAAATGTCCATATACAGAGAGCTAGCTACATGGCAAGGTAGTACAACATTATCATATACAGAGTTCTAGCTACAATAGAGATGAGTCCATCTTGTCTATATACAGAGAGCTAGCTACATGGCAGTGTAGTGCAACATTTCCATATACAGGGTTCTAGCTCCAAAGCAGATGTGTCCAAGGTGACCATATACTGAGAGCTAGCTACATGACAGACAAGACCAATATGTTAATATACAGAGTGCTACCTACTTGACAGATCAGTCCAATATATCCATGTACAGAGTTAGCTTCATGGAAGACGAGTCCAAAATGTCCATATAGAAAGAGGTAGCTACATGGCGGAGTAGTGCATCATTTCCATATACAGAGTTCTAGCTACAAGGCAGATGAGTCCAAATTGTCTATGTACAGATAGCTATGTTCATGGCAGAGAAGTGCTACACTTGCATATACAGAGTTCTATCTACATGGCAGATGTGTCCAATGTGTCCATATACTGAGAGCTATCTACATGGCAGACAAGTCGAAAATGTCCATATATAGAAAGCTTGTTATATGGCATGGTAGTGCAACATTTCCATATACAGAGTTCTACCTACAAGGCAGATGAGGCCAACTTGTCTACATGCAGAGAGCAAGCTATATGGCAGTGTAGTGCAACATTTCTATATACAGAGTTCTAGCTACGTGACAGACGTGATCATGGTGTCCATATACTGAGAGCCAGCTACATGGCAGAGTAGTCCAACATGTCTATATAGAGAGAGCTAGCTACATGTCAGAGTAGTCCAATCTATCCATATACAGAGTACAAGCGACATGGCAGACAAGTCCTATATGTCCATATACTGAGAGTTCGTTATATGGAATAGTAGTCCAACATGTCCATATACAGAATACTTGCTACGTGGCAGATGAGTCCAACATGTCGATATACTGAGAGAAGCTACATGGCAGATGAGTCCTCCATGTCCATATACTGAAAGTTAGCTACATGACAATTGAGTCCTACATGTTCATATACTGATAATTAGCATTATGGCAGATTAGTCCAGCATGTGTATATATAGCATACTAGCTACAAGGCAGATGAGTCTAACGTGTTCTTATAGAAAGAGCTGGCTGCATGTCTGATGAGTCCAAATTGTCCATATACAGAGAGCTAGCTTCATGTCAGACAAGTCCAATAATCTCATACACAGAGAGCTAGCTACATGGCAGGGTAGTGCAACATTTCCATATACAGTGTTCTAGCTACAAGTTACATGAGTCCAACTTGTCTATATACAGACAGCTAGCTACATGGCAGTCTAGTGCAACATATCCATATACAGAGTTCTAGCTACATGTCAGATGTGTCCAAGTGTCCATATTCTGAGAGCTAGCTACATGGCAGAGTAGTCCAACAAGTCCATATTCAGGGTACTAGCTACATGGCAGATGTGTTCAACGTGTCCATATACTGAGAGCCACCTACAGGGCAGACAAGTCCTATATGTTCATATACAGAGAGCTACCTACTTGGCAGATCAGTCCAACATATGCATGTACAGAGAGCTAGCTACATGGCAGACGAGTCCAAAATGTCCATATACAGAAAGCTAGCTACACAGCAGAGTAGTGCAACATTTCCACATACAGAATTCTAGCTACAAGGCAAATGTGTACAAATTGTCTATATACAGAGAGCTAGCTACATGGCAGAGTATTCCAACATGTCCATATTCAGAGTTCTAGCTATATGGCAGATGTTTCCAACGTGTCCATATACTGAGAGCTAGCTACATTACAGACAAGTCCAAAATGTCCATATACAGAGAGCTAGCTTCTTGGCAGGGTACTACAACATTTCCATATACAGATTTCTAGGTACAAGGCAGATGAGTCCAACTTGTCTATATATAGAGAGGTAGCTACATGGCATTGTAGTGCAACATTTCCATATACAGAGTTCAAGCTACATGGCAGATGTATTCAACGTGTCCATACACTGTGAACTAGCTACATGGCAAAGCACTCCAAGATTTCCATATACAGGGTATTAGCTACATGCCAGTTATGTCCAACTTGTCCATATACTGTTAGACAACTACATGGCAGACAAGTCCAATATGTTCACATACAGAGAGCTAGCTACATGGTAGGTCAGTCCAACATATCCATGTACAGACATCTAGCTACATGGCAGAATAGTTCAACATGTCCATATTCAGGGTTCTATCTACATGTCAGATATGTCCAACTTGGCCATATACTGAGAGCAACCTACATGACAACCAAGTCCAATATGTTCATATACAGAGAGCTACATACTTAGCAAATCAGTCCAACATATCCATGTCCAGAGAGCTAGCTACATTGCAGATGAGTCCAAAATGTCCATATACGGAGAGCTAGCTATATGGCAGGGTAGTGCAACATCCATATACAGAGTTCTAGCTACCAAGCAGATGAGTCCAACTTGTCTATATACAGAGAGATAGCTACATGGCATGGTAGTACAACATTTCCATATACTGAGTTCTAGCTACATGGCAGATATGTCAAAGGTGTTCATATACAGAGAGCTACCTACATGGCAGTCAATTTCTATATGTTCATATACAGAGAGCTACCTACTTGAACGATCAGTCCAACATATCCATATACAGAGAGCTAGCTACATAGCAGACAAGTCCAAAATATCCACATATAGAAAGCTAGCTACGTGACAAGGAAGTGCAACATTTCCATATACAAAGTTCTAGCTACAAGGCAGATGAGTCCAACTTGTCTATCAACAGGGAGCTAGCTACATGCCAGTGAAGGGGAACATTTCCATATACAGGTTCTAGGAACATGGCAGATGTGTCCAACGTTTCCGTATACTGAGAGCTAGCAACATGTCAGAGAAGTCCAATATGTTCATAGACAGAGAGCTACCTACTTGGTAGATCAGTCCAAAATATCCATGTATAGAGAGCTAGCTACATGGCAGACTAGTCGAAAATGACCATGTACAGAGTGCTAGCTACATGGCAAGGTAGGGCAACATTTCCATTTACAGAGTTCTAGCTACAAGGCAGATGAGTCCAATTTGCCTATATACAGACACCTAGATACATGACAAACATGTCTAAAATGTCCATTTACAGAGAGCTAGATACATGGCAGTGTAGAGAAACATTTTCATATACAGAGTTCTTGCTATATGGCATAAGTGTCCAACGTGTTCAAATTCTGAGAGCTAACTACATGGCAGAAAAGTCCAATATGTTCATAAACAGATAGCTATATACTTGGCATATCAGTCCAACATATCCATGTACAGAGAGCTAGCTACATTTCAGGGTAGTGCAACATTTCCATATACAGACTTCTAAGTACAAGAGAGATGAATCCAACTTGTCTATATATAGTGAGCTAGCTACATGGTAGGGCAGTGCAACATTTCCATATACAGAGTTCTAGCTACATGGCAGATGTGTCCAACGTGTCCATACACTGAGAGCTAGCTACATGGCATAGCAGTCCAACATGTCCATATACAGGGTACTAACTACATGTCAGAGGAGTCCAACATGTCCATATTTTGAGAGCTAACTACATGGCAGAGTAGTGCAACATTTCCAAATACAGAGTTCTAGCTACATGGCAGATGTGATCAAGGTGTCCATATACTGAAAGCTAGCTACATAGTAGAGTAGTCCAACGTGTTCATATATGGAGGGCAAGCTACAAGTCAGAATAGTCCAACATATCCATATACAGAGTACTAGCGACATGACAGATGAGTCCAACGTGTCCATATACTGAGAGATCTCTATATGGAAGAGTAGTCCAACATGTCCATATATAGAATAGTAGCTACATGGCAGATGATTCCAACATGTTGATATACTGAGAGCTAGATAGCAGATGAGTCCTACATGTCTATATAATGATAATTAGCTACATGACAATTGAGTCCAACAGGTTCATATACTGAGAATTAGCTGCATGGCAGATTAGTCCAACATGTGAATATATAGCATACTAGCTAGAAGGTAGATGAGTCCAACCTGTTCATACAGAGAGAGTTAGGTACATGGCTGATGAGTCCAAAGTGTCCATATAAAGAGAGCTAGCTAAATGGCAGACAAGTGCAATTTGTTCATATACAGAGAGCTAGCTACATGACAATGTAGTGCAACATTTCCATATACAGAGTTATGGCTACATGGCAGATGTGTCCAACATGTCCATATACTGAGAGCTAGCTACATGACAGAGTAATCCAATGAGTCCATATACAGAGACCTAGCTACATATGTATATATAGCATACTAGCTACAAGGGAGATGAGTCCAATGTGTTCATACAGAGAGAGCTAGCTACATGGCAGAAAAGTGCAATATGTTCATATACAGAGATCTACCTACATGGAAGATCAGTCCAACAGATCCATATACAGAGAACTATCTACATGGCAACCAAGTTTAAAATGTTGATATACAGAGAGCTAACTACATGTCAGAGTAGGGCATCATTTCTATTTACAAAGTCTAGCTACATGGCAGATGAGTCCAACTTGTCTATATACTGAGAACTAGCCACATGGCAGAGTCATCCAACATGTCCATATACAGAGTTTTAGGTACATGGCAGATGAGGTCAACATGTCCATATACTGAGAGTGAGCTACAGGGCAGATGAGTCCAATATGTCCATATACCAAGAGCTAGCTACATGGAAGGGTAGTGAAAAAATTCCATATACAGAATTCTAACTACATGGCAGATGTGTGCAAGGTGTTCATATATTGAGAACTACCTACATGGCAGACAAGTCCAATATGTTCATATACAGAGAGCTACCTACTTGGCAAATCAGTCCAACATATCCATGTACAGAGAGCTAGGGCTTGGAAGACGAGTCCAAAATGTCCCTGTACAGAGAGCTAGCTACATTGCAGGGTAGTACAATATTTCCATATATAGAGTTCTAGATACAAGGCAGATGAGTCAATTTGTCTACATGGCACTATAGTGCAACATTTCCATATATAGGGCTCTAGCTAAATGGCACATGTGTCCAAAGTGTCCATATACTGAGAGCTAGCTACATGGTAGACAAGTCCAGTGTGTTCATATACAGAGGCCTACCTACTTGGCAGATCAGTCCAACATATCCATGTACAGAGAGCTAGCTACATGGCAGACGAGTCCAAAATGTCCACATACAGAGAGCTAGCTACATGGCATGGTAATGCAACATTTCCATATACACTGTTGTAGCTACAAGGCAGATGAGGTCAACTTTTCTATATATAGAGATCTAACTACATGGCAGGGTCTTGCAACATTTCCATATACACATTTCTAGCAACACGGCAGATGTTTCAACGTGTCCATATAATGAGAGCTAGCTACATGGCAGATTAGTCCAACATGTCCATATTCAGGGTACCAGCTACATGGAAGATGAGTCCAATGTGTCCATATACTGAGAGCCACCTACATGGCGGACAAGTCCAATATGTTCATATACAGAGAGCTACCTACTAGGCAGATCAGTCCAACATATCCATATACAGAGAGATAGGTACATGGCAGACATGTCCAAAATGTCCATATACATAAAGCTAGTTACATGGCATCGTAGTGCAACATTTCCATATACAGAGTTCTTACTACAAGGCAGATGAGTCCAACTTGTCTACATACAGCGATCTAACTACATGGCAGGATAGTGCAACATTTCCATATACATAGTTCTAGCTATGTGGCAAATGTGTCAAACGTGTCCATATACTGACAGCTAGATACATGGCAAAGTAGTCCAACATGTCCATATTCAGGGTTCTAGCTACATGGCAGATGTGTCCAACGTGTCCATAAACTGAGAGCCACCAACATGGCAGACACGTCCAATATGTTCATGTACAGAGAACTACCTACATGGCAGATCTGTCCAACATATCCATGTACAGAGAGCTAGCTATATGGCAGACGCGTCCAAAATATCCATATACAGAGAGCTAGCTACTTGGCAGGTTAGTGTAACATTTCCATATACAGAGTTCTAGGTACAAGAGAGATGAGTCTAACTTGTCTATATATAGTGAGTTAGCTACATGGCAGAGTAGTACACCATTTCCATATACAGAGTTCTAGCTACATGGCAGATGTGTACAACATGTCCATACACTGAGAGGTAGCCACATGGCAGAGCAGTCCAACATGTCCATATACAGGGTACTAACTACATGTCAGATATGTCCAACATGTCCATATTTTGAGAGCTAGCTACATGGCAGACATGTCCAATTGTTCATATACGGAGAGATACCTACTTGGCAGGTCAGTTCAACATATCCATGTACAGAGAGCTACCTTCATGGCAGAGTAGTCCAACATGTCCATATTCAGCGTACTAGCTACATGGCATATAGTCCAACTTGTTCATATACTGAGCTTGCTACATGGCAGACAAGTCCCATATGTTTATATACAGAGAGCTAGCTACATGGCAGTGTAGTGCAACAATTCCATATACAGAGTTCTAGCTACATGACAGATGTGATCAAAGTGTCCATACACTGAAAGGTAGCTAGAAGACAGAGTAGTCCAACGTGCCCATATACAGAGCGCTAGCTACATGTCAGAGTAGTCCAACATATCCATATACAGAGTACTAGCGACATGGCAGATGAGTCCAACGTGTCCATATACTGAGGGCTCACTATATGGAAGAGTAGTCAACATGTCCATATACAGAATACTAGCTACATGGCAGATGAGTCCAACATGTCGATATACTGAGAGTTAGCTACATGGCAGATGAGACCTACCTGTACATATAATGATAGCTAGCTACATGGCAATTGAATCCAACATGTGCATGTACTGATAATTAGATGCATGGCAGATTAGTCCAATGTGTGAATGTATAGCATACTAGCTAGAAGGCAGATGAGTCTAACGTGTCCATACAGAGAGAGCTAACTACATTGCTGATGAGTTCAAAATGTCCATATTCAGAGAGCTAGCTTCATGGCAGACAAGTGCAATATGTTCATATACAGAGAGCTAGCTACATGGCAGTGTTGTGCAACATTTCCATATATAGAGTTCTAGCTACATGGCAAATGTGTCCAACGTGTCCATATTCTGAGAGCTAGTTACATGGCAGAGTAGTCCAACGTGTCCATAAACAGAGAGCAAGCTACATGAGTATATATAGCATACTAGCTACAAGGCAGATGAGTCCAAAGTGTTCATACAGAGAGAGCTAGCTACATAGATGTCGAGTCCAAAATGTCCATATACAAAATGTCCATGTACATGTTCATACAGAGAGAGCTAGCTACATGGCAGAAAAGTGCAATATGTTCATATACAGAGAGCTACTTACATGGAAGATCAGTTCAACAGATCCATATACAGAGAACTATCCACATGGCAACGGAGTCTAAAATATCCATATACAGAGAGCTAATTACATGGCAGAGTAGTGCATCATTTCCATTTACAGAGTTCTAGCTACATGGCAGATGTGTACAACGTGTCCATATACTGAGAGCTAGCTACATGAAAGGTTAGTCCAACATGTCCATATTCAGGGTAGTAGCTACATGGCAGATGAGTTCAACATGTCCATATACTGAGAGTTAGCTGCAGGACAGATGAGTCCAACATGTCCATATACTGATTGCTAGCTACATGGCGGATGAGTTCAACATGTCCATATACTGAGAGTGAGCTACATGGCAGATGAGTCCAACAAGTGTATATATATATACTACTAGCTACAAGACAGATGAGTCCAACATGTTCATAAAGAGACAGCTGGCTAAATGGCTGATGAGTCCAACATGTCCATATACAGAGAGCTGGATACATGGCAGACAAGTCCAATATGTTCATATACAGAGAGCTAGCTACATGGCAGAGTAATGCAACATTTCCATATATAAAGTTCCAGCTAAATGACAGAGGATACCAACATGTCCATATACTGAGAGTTAGCTACAGTGCAGATAAGTCCAAAATGTCCATATACTGAGTGCTAGCTACATGGCGGATGAGTTCAACATTTCCATGTATTGAGAGTGAGCTACATGGCAGATGAGTCCAACATGTGTATATATATAGGACTAGCTACAATACAGATGAGTCAAACATGTTCATATAGAAATAGCTGGCTACATGGCTGATGAGTCCAACATGTCCATATACAGAGACCTAGTTACATGGCAGAGTAATGCAACATATCCGTATACAGATTTCTAGCTTAATGACAGATGGTACCAACATGTCCATATACTGAGAGCTACCTACATGGCAGACAACTACAAAGTGTCCATATAATGAAAGTTTGCTACATGGCAGAGTAGTACAACATGTCCATATACAGAGTACTAGCTTCATGGCAGATGAGTCCAACATGTCCATATACTGAGAGTTATCTACATGGCATATGACTCCAACATGCATATATAGAGTTCTAGCTACAAGGCAGATGATTCCAACATGTTCATACAGAGAGCGCTGGATACATGGCTGATGAGACCAACATGTCCATATACAGAGATCTAGCTACATGGCAAGCAATTCCAATATGTTCATATAGAGACAGATGCCTACATGGAAGATCAGTCCAACATATCCATGCACAGAGAGCTAGCAACATGGCAGATGAGTCCAAAATGTCCATATACAGAGAGCTAGCTACATGTCAGAGTAGTGCAATGTTTCCATAGGCAGAGTTCTAGCTATATGGAAGATGAGTCCAATGTGCACATATACTGAAAGCTACCTACATGGCAGAATAGTCCAGCATGTCCATTTACTGAGAGCTAGATACTTGATAGACAAGTACAAAATGTTCATATACAGAGAGCTATCTGCATGACAGATCAGTCCAGCCCATCTGTGCACAGAGAGCTAACTACATGGCAGATGAGTCCAAAATGTCCATATACAGAGAGCTAGCTACATGGCAGACTGGTACAACATTTCCATATACAGAGTTCTACCTACATGGTAAGGAGCTCTGGTAGCATAGTGGTTACGAATCGGGCTGCGAACCTTAAGGTCAGCGGATCGAAACTACCAGCCGCTCCCCGGGAGAAAGATGAGGCTTTCTACACCAGTAAGGAGTTACACCCTCGGAAACCCTATACAGGGTGACTATGGGTTGGAAACGACTCAACGGCACTTAACAATAACAACAATCTACATGGCATATGAGACCAACGTGTTCATATACCGAGAGCTAGCTACATGGAAGAGTAGTCCAACATGTAAATATACAGAGTACTGGCTACATGGCGGTTGACTCCAACATGTCCATATACTGACAGTTAGCTACATGACACTTGAATCCAACATGTGTATGTTTAGAGGGTTAGCTACAAGGCAGATGATTAGAACATGTTCATACACAGAGTTGGCTACACGGTTGATGAGTCAAACAAGTCCATATACAGAGAGCTAGCTACATGGCAGACAAGTCCCATATGTTCATATACAGAGATCTAATTACATGGCAGGTCAGTCCAACATATCCATGCACAGAGACCTAGCTACATGGCAGATGAGTCAAAAATGTCCATATACAGAGAGCTAGCTACATGGCAGAGTAGAGCAACATTTTCATATACAGAGCTCTAGCTACATCACAGATGAGACCAACGTGACCATACGCTAAGAGCTAGCTCCATGGCAGAGCAGTCCAACATGTCCATATACAGAGTCTCAGCTACATGGAAGATGCGTCCAACATGTCCACATACTGAGAGTTAGCTACATGACAGACAAGTCCCATATGTTCATATACAGAGAGCTACCTACATGGCAGATCAGTGCAACGTATCCAACATAGAAAGCTAGTTAGCTACATAGCAGACGAGTCCAAAATGTCCATATGCAGAGAGCTAGCTACATGAAAGATGAGTCCAACATGTCCATATACAGAGTACTAG
>NW_006408670.1:4767376-4784309 GCF_000296735.1 Chrysochloris asiatica
TTCGTCTCTCATAATTTGCACATATTGTCCGGAGGAAACAATCATTGGAGAAGGATGTCATGCTCGGTAAGGTGGAGGGTCAGAGAAAAAGAGGAAGACCTCTAAGAAGATGGATTGGCCAGGTGGGTGGCATAATTGATGGACTCAAGTGTGGCAGCGGTAGTGAGGTTGGCCCAGGATTGGACATTGTTTCATTCCGCTGTGCATAGGGTCGCTATGAGTCAGGTCCGACTCAATGGCACCTGACAACAACAACAACAATAACCTATATGTCAGACAAGTCCAATATGTTCATACACAGTGATATACCTACTAGGCAGATCAGTCCAACATATCTATGTACAGAGAGCTAGCTTCATGGAAGACGAGCCCAAAATTGCCATACATAGAGAGCTAGCCCCATGGCAGGGTAATGCAACATTTACATATACAGAGTTCTAGGTACAAGGCAGATGAGTCCAACTTGTCTATATACAGAGAGCTAACTACATGGCAGATCAGTTCAACATATCCATGTACAGGGAGCTATCAATCCAACATATCCATGTACAGAGAGCTAGCTTCATGGAAGACGAGGCCAAAATTTCCATATAGAGAGAGCTAGCCCCATGGCAGGTTAATGCAACATTTCCATATACAGAGTGCTAGGTACAAGGCAGATGAGTCCAACTTGTCCATATACAGAGAGCTAGCTACATGGCAGGGTAGTGAAACATTTCCATATACAGAGTTCTGGGTAAAAGGCAGATGAGTCCAACTTGTCTATATACAGAGAGCTACCTACATGGCAGAGTACTGCACCATTTCCATATACAGAGTTCCAGCTACATGACAGATATGCCCCACATGTCCATATACTGAGTACTAGATACATGGCAGAAGATTCCAACATGTCTATATACTGAGAGTTAGCTACATGGCAGAAAAGTACAATAAGTATATATAGAGAAGATTAGCTAAAAGGCAGATGAGATCAACATGTTCATACAAAGATATCTTGATACAGGCTCATGAGTCCAACATGTCCATATACAGATAGCTAGCTACATGGAAGACAAGTCCAATATGTTCATATACAGAGAGCTACCTACATGGCAGATCTGCACATCATATCCATGCACACAGAGCTAGCTACATGGCAGACAAGTCCAAAATGTCCAAATACATAGAGCTACCTACATGGCAGGGTACTGCACCATTTCCATATACAGAGTTCCAGCTACATGGCAGATATGTCCAACATGTCCATATACTGAGTACTAGATACATGACAGAAGAGTCCAACATGTCTATATACTGAGAGTTAGCTACATGGCAGAAGAGTACAATAAGTATATATATAGAAGACTAGCTAAAAGGCAGATGAGACCAACATGTTCATACAGAGATATCTGGCTACATGCTCATGAGTCCAACATGTCCATATACAGATAGCTAGCTACATGGCAGACAAGTCCAATATGTTCATATACAGAGAGCTACCTACATGGTAGATCTGCACATCATATCCATGCACAGAGAGCTAGCTACATGGCAGACTAGTCCAAAATGTCCATATACAGAGAGCTAGCTACATGACAGAGTAGTGCAACATTTCCATATACAGAGCTCTAACTACATGGCAGATGAGTCCAACATGTCCATATAATGGGTTAGCTACATGGCAGAGTAGTCCAACATGTCCATAGACAGAGTAATAGCTACATGGCAGATGAATCCTACATGTCCATATACTGAGAGTTAACTACATGGCAGGTGAGTCCAACATGTATATATAGAGAGGAATATCTACAAGGCAGATGAGTCCAAAATGTTCATATAGTGAGAGCTGGCTACATGGCTGATGAGTCCAACATGTCCTTATACAGAGAGATATATACATGTAAGACAAGTCCAATAAGTTCATATACAGAGAGCTACCTACATGGCATATCAGTTCAATATATCCATGGACAGAGATATAGCTACATTGCAGACTAGTCCAAAATGTACAAATAGAGAGGGCTAGTTACATGGCAGAGTAGTACAACATTTCTACATACAGAGTTCTAGCTACATGGCAGATGATTCTAACATGACCATATACTGAAAGTTAGCTACATGGCAGATGAGTCCAACTTGTGAATATATATAGGACTGGCTACAAGGACAATGAGTCCAACATGTTCCTACAGAGAGAGCTGGCTACATGGCTGATGAGTCCAACATGTCCATATACAGATACATGGCAGAAAAGTCGAATATGTTCATATACAAAGAGCTAACTACATGGCTGATCAGTAAAAGATATCCATGCACAGAGAGCTAGCTACATGGCAGAAGCCCAAAATGTCTCTAAACAGAGAGCTAGCTACATGGCAGGGTAGTGCAATAATTCCAAATACAGAGTTCTAGCTACTTGGCGGACGAGTCCAACGTGTCCGTATACTGTGAGTTAGCTACATGGCAGAGTACTCCAACATGTACATATATAGTGTACTAGTTACATGGCAGACGAGTCCAACATGTCCATCTACTGAAAGTTAACTACATGGCAAATGAGTCCAACATTTTTATATAGAGTGCTAGCTACAAGGCAGATGAGTCCAACATGTTCATACAGAGAGAATTGACTACATGGCTGATGAGTCCAACATGTCCATATACAGAGTCCTAGCTACATTGCAGAATAGTGCAACATTTCCTTGTACAGATCTCTAGCTACATGGCAGATGAGTCCAACGTGTCCATATTATAAGACTTAGCTATATGGCAGAGTAGACCAACATTTCCATATACAGAGTTCAAGTTACATTGCAGATTAGTCCTAAATGTCCATATACTGAGAGTTCGCTACATGGCAAATGAGTCCAATATGTGTATATATAGGAGACTAGGTACATGGCAGATGAGTCCAACATGTCCATATACTTAGAGCTAGCTACGTGACAGACAAGTCCAATATGTTCCTATACAGAAAGCTACCTACTTGGCAGATTGGTCCATCATATCCATGTACAGAGAGCTAGCTACGTGGCAGAAGAGTTGAAAATGTCCATATACAGAGAGCTAACTACATGGCAAGGTAGAGGAACATTTCCATACACAGAGTTCTAGCTACAAGGCAGAGAAGTCCAAATTGACTATATACAGAGAGCTAGATACATGGCCGAGTACTCCAACATGTCCATATTCAGAGATTTAGCTACATGGCAGATGTGTACAACGTTTCCATATACTGAGAGCTAGCTACATGACAGACAAGTCAAATATGTTCATATACAGAGGGCTACCTACTTTGCAGATGAGTCCAACATATCCATATGCAGAGAGCTAGCTACAAGGCAGAAAAGTTCAGTATGTTCATAAACAGATAGCTACCTACTTGGCAAATCAGTCCAACATATCAATGTACAGAGACCTAGCTACATGGCAGACGAGTCCAAAATCTCCATCTGAAGAAATCTAGCTACATGGCAGGGTAGTGCAACATTTCCATATACAGAGTTCTAGCTACATGGCAGATGAGTCCAATTTGTCTATATACAGAGAGCTAGCTACATGGCAGAGTAGTGCAACATTTCCATATACAGAGTTCTACCTACATAGCAGATATGTTCAACATGTCCATATATTGAGAGCTACCTATATGGCAGATGAGTCCAAAATGTCCATATACAGAGAGCTACCTATATGTCAGGGTAGTGCAAAATTTCTATATACAGTGTTCTAGCTACATGGCAGATGTGTCCAACATGTCCAAATACTGAGAGGTCACTATATAGCCGAGTAGTACAACATGTCCTTATAAAGGGTATTAGCTACATAGCAGAGGAGTCCAACATGTTCATATACTGAGAGCTAGTTACATGGCAAACTAGTCCAATATGTTCATATACAGAGAGTTACCTACTTGGCAGATCAATCCAACATATCCATGTACAGAGACCTAGCTACATGTCAGACGAGTCCAAAATGACCATATACAGAGAGCTAGCTACATGGCAGAGTAGTCCAACATTTCCAAATACAGAGTTTTCGGTACATGGCAGGTGTGTCCAAAGTGTCCATACACTGAGCTGGCTACATGGCAGAGCAACCCCACATGTCCATATACAGGTTACTGGCTACATGGCAGAGGAGTCCAACATGTCTATATATTGAGAGCTGGCTACATAACAGACAAGTCCAATATATGCATATATAATGAGCTACCTACCTCGCAGATCAGTGTAACATATTCATGTATAGAGAGCTAGCTACATGGCAGACAAGTGCAAAATGCCCATATACAGAGAGCTAGCTACATGGAAGTGTAGTGCAACATATCCATATACAGAATTCGAGCTACATGATCCATGTGTCCATGGTGTCCATATATTGAGAGTTACCTACAAGGCAGATCAGTCCAACATATCCATGTACAGAGAGCAAGCAACATGGAAGAAAAGTTCAAAATGTCCATATACAGTGAGCTAGCTACATGGCAGGGCAGTGCAACATTTCCATATACAGAGTTCTAGCTACAAGGCATATGAGTCCAATTTCTCTATATACAGATGTCTAGCTACATGGTAGAATAGTGCAATATTTCCATACACAGAGCTCTACCTACATATCAGATGTGTCCAACATGTCCATATACTGAGAAGTACCTACATGGCAGATCAGTTCAAAATGTCCATATACAGAGAGCTACCTGCATGGCATGGTAGTGCAACATTTATATAGAGAGAGTTCCATCTACAAGGAAGATTAGTCCAACTTGTCTCTATACAGAGAGCAAGTTCCATGGCAGAGTAGTGCAGCATTTCCATATACAGAGTTCTAACTAAATGGCAGATTTGTTCAACGTGTCCAAATACTGAGAGCTAGCTACATGACAGAGTAGTACAACATGTCCATATACAGGGTACTGGCTACATGGCAGATGAGTCCAACATGTCCATATACTGAGAGCTAGCTACATGGCAGACAAGTCCAATATATTCATATACAGAGAGATACCTATTTGACAGATCAATCCATCATATCCATGTACAGACAGCTAGCTACATGTTAGACGAGTACAAAATGTCCATCTACAGAGAGCTAGTTACATGGCAAGGTAGTTAAACATTTCCATATATAGAGTTCTATGTAAAAGGCAGATGAGTCCAATATGTCTATATACAGAGAGGTAGCTACAGGGCAGAGTAGTGTAAAATTTCCATATACAGAGTTCTAGGTACATGGCAGATGTGTCCAACGTGTCCATACACTGAGAGCTAGCTACATGGCACAGCAGTCCAACATGTCCATATACAGGGTACTTGCTACATGGCAGATGAGTCCAACATGTCCATATATTGAGAGCTAGGTACATGGCAGACAAGTCCAATTTCTCTATATACAGATGACTAGCTACATGGTAGATTAGTGCTAACTACTTACCGAGAGCTAACTACTTCGCAGATCAGTGTAACGTATCCATGTACAGGGAGCTAGCTACATGCCAGACGAGTCCAAAATGTCCATATTCAGAGAGCTAGCTACATGGCAGGTTGGGGAAACATGTCCATATACAGAATTCTACCTACGTGGCCCATGTGTCTCAGGTGTCCATATATTGAGAGCTACCTACATGGCAGACAAGTCTAATATGTTCATAAACAGAGAGCTACGTACTTGGCAGATCAGTCCAACATATCCTTGTACAGAGAGTTAACTACATGGCAGACAAGTCCAAAATGTCCATATACAGAGAGCTAGTTACATGGCAGGGTAGTACAACATTTCCATATACAGATTTCTAGCCACATGGCATATGTTTCCAATATGTCCATATACTGAGAGCTAGCTACATGGCAGACAAGTCCAATATGTTCATATACAGAGAGTTACTTACATGGCAGATCATTTGAACATATCCATGTACAGGGAGCTAGCTACATGGTAAACGAGTCCAAATGTCCCTATACGGAGAGCTAACTACATGGCAGAATAGTGCAACATTTCCATATACAGAGTTACAGCTACAAGGCAGATGAGTCCAACTTGTCTATATGCAGAGAGCTAGGTGTATGGCAAAGTAGGGCAAAACTTCCATATACACAGTTGTATCTACAAACCAGATGTGTCCAAAATTGTTCATATACTTAGACCTAGATCTATGGCAGACAAGTCCAATATGTTCATATGCAGAGAGTTACGTACTTGGCAGATCAGTACAACATATCCATGTACACAGAGCTAGCTACAAGGCAGAAAATTCCAGAATGTTCATAAACAGATAGCTACCTTCTTGACAGATCAGTCCAACATATCCATGTACAGAGAGCTAACTACATGGCAGACAAGTCCAAAATGTCCATATACAGAAAGCCAGCTACATGGCAGGGTAGTGCATTATTTCCATATACAGAGTTCTAGCTATAAGTCAGATGAGTCCAACCTGTTTATATATAGTGATGTAATTACCTGGCAGGGTGTGCAACATTTCCATATACAGAGTTCTAACTTCATGGCAGATGTGTCCAATGTGTCCACATACCGAGAGCCAGCTACATGGCAGAGTAGTCCAACATGTCCATATTTAGGGTACTAGCTACTTGGCCAATGAGTCCAACGTGTCCATATACTAAGAGCCACCTACATGGAAGACAAGTCCAATATGTTCATGTACAGAGAGCTAACTATTTGGCAGATCAATCCAACATATTCATGTACAGAAAGCGAGCTACATGGCAGACAATATCAAAATGTCCATATACAGAGAGCTAGCTACATGGCAGGGCAGTGCAACATTTCTATATACTGAGTTCTAGCTACATGGCAGATGTGTCAAAGTTGTTCATATACTGAGAGCTACCTACATGGCAGATAAGTCCAATATGTTCATATAAAGAGATATACCTACTTGGCAGATCAGTACAACATATGCATGTACAGAGAGTACATGGCAGATAAGTCCAAAATGTCCGTATACAGAGAGCTAGCAACATGGCAGAATAGTGCAACATTTTCATATACAGAGTTCGAGCTACTTGGCATATGTGTCCAACATGTCCATATACCCAGAGCCAACTACAGGACATACAAGTCCAATATGTTCATATAGAGAGAACTACCGACTTAGCAGATCAGTCCAACATTTCCTTGTACAGAGAGCTAGCTATATGGCAGACGAGTTCAAAATGTCCATATAAAGAGAGATAGCTACATGGCAAGGTAGTGCAACATTTCCATATACAGAGTCCTAGTTGCAAGGCAGATGAGTCCAACTTGTCTATATACAGAGAACTAGCTACATGGCAGATCAGTCCAACATATCCATGTACAGAGTGGGAGCTACATGGCAGATGTGTCCAACGTGTCCATATTCTGAGAGCTTGTTACATGTCAGAGTAGTCCAACATGTCCTTATTCAGGGTTATAGTTACATGGCAGATGTTTCCAAAGTGTCCATATACTGAGAGTCACCTACATGGCAGACAAGTCCAATATGTTCATATACAGAGTGCTACCTAACTGGCAGATCATTCCAACATATCCATGTATAAAGAGCTAGCTACATAGCAGATGAGTACAAAATGTCCATATACAGGGAGCTAACTACATAGCAGGGTAGTGCATCATCTCCATATACAGAGCTCTATGTACAAGGCAGATGAGTCCAAATTGTCTGTAAAGAGAGCTAGCTACATGGCATCGTAGTGCAACATTTCCATATACAGAGATCTACGTACATGGCGGATGTGTCAAATGTGTCCATACACTGAGAGCTAGCTATATGGCAGAGCAGACCAACATGTCCATATATTGAGAGCTAGCTAAATGGCAGACACATCCTATATGTTAATATACACAGAGCTAACTACTGGGCCGATCAGTCCAAAATGTCCATATACAGAGAGCTAGCTAAATGACAGATTAGTGTAACATTTCCATATACTGAGTTCTAGCTACAAGGCAGATGAGTCCAACTTGTCTATATACATTTATGTAACTAGATGGCAAGATAGTGCAACATTTACATAGAGTTCTAGTTATATGGCAGATTTGTCCAACGTGTCCATATACTGAGAGCAATCTATATGGCAGGTAAGTCCAATATGTTCATATACAGAGTTATCTACTTGTCATATCAGTCCAACATAAGCATGTACAGAGAGCTAGCTCTATGCAGATGAGCCCAAAATGTCCATATAGAGAGAGATAGCTATACGGCAAGGTAGTGAAACATTTCCATATACAGAGTTCTAGCTACAAGGCAGATGAGTCCAACTTGTCTATATACACTGATATAACTAGTTGGCAGGGTAGTGCAACATTTCCATAAATAGAGTTCTAGGTACATCGCAGATTTGTCCAACGTGTCCATATACTGAGAGCTAGCTACATGGCAGACAAGTCGATTATGTTCATATTCAGAGAACTACCTACTAGGGAGATCAGTCCAACATATCCATGTACATAGAGCTAACTACATGGCATACGAGTCCAAAATGTCCATATATAGAGTTCTAGCTAAAAGGAAGATGAGTCCAACTTGTCTACATACAGAGTTACCTACATGGCCGAGTAGTCCAACATGTCCATATTCAGGACACTAGCTACATGGCAGATGTGTCCAACGTATCCTAATACTGAGAGCCACCTAAATGGCAGACAAGTCCAATATGTTCATATACAGAGAGCTACCTACTTGGCAGATCAGTCCAACATGTCCATGTACAGAGAGCTAGCTACATGGCAGATGTGTCCAAAATGTCCTTATACAGGGAGCTAGCTTCATGGCAGGGTAGTGCAACATTTCTATATACAAAGTTCTAACTATAAGGCAGATTAGTCCAACTTGTCTATATACAGAGAGCTAGCTAATTGGCAGAGTTGTGCAGCATTTCCATATACAGAATTCTAGCTACCTGGCAAATGAGTCCAACATGTCCATATACTGAGATCTAGCTACATGGCAGACAATCCAACATGTTCACATACAGAGAACTACCAACTTCGCAGATCTTTGTAACATATCCATGTACAAAGAGCTAGCTACATGGCAGAGGAGACCAAAATTTCCATATACACAGAGCTAGCTACTTGGGAGGGTAGTGCAACATTTCCATATACAGCGTTTTAGGTACAAGGCAGATGAGTCCAACTTGTCTATATACAGAGACTTACCTACATGGCAGACAAATCCAATATGTTCATATACAGATATATACCTACTTGGCAGATCAGTCCAACAAATCCATGTACAAAGAGCTAGCTTCATGGAAGATGAGTCCAAATTGTCCATATATAGAGAGCTAGCCCCATGGCAGGGTAGTGCAATATTTCCATATACAGAGTTCTCGCTACAAGGCAGATGAGTCCAACGTGTCTATATACAGAGATCTAGCAACATGGCATCGTAGTGCAACATTTCCATATACAGAGTTTAAGCTACGTGTCAGATGTGTTCAATGTTTCCATATACTGCTAGCTACAGGGCAGACACGTCCAATATGTTCATATACAGAGGGCTACCTACTTGGCAGGTCAGTCCAACATATCCATGTACAGAGAGCTAGCTACATGGCAGACGAATCCAAAATGTCCATATACAAAGAGCTAGATACATGGGAGGGTAGTGCAACATTTCCATATAAAGAGTTCTACATACAAGGGAGATGAGTCCTACTAGACTATGTACAGAGATCTAACTACATGGCAGGGTAGTGCAACATTTCCATATACAGAGTTCTAGGTATTTGACAGATGTATCCAATGTGTCCATACATTGAGAGCTAGCTATATGGCAGAGCAGTCCAACAAGTCCATATTCAGGGTACTAGCTACATGGCAGATGTGTCCAACGTGTCCATAAACTGTGAGCTAGCTACATAGCAGAGTAGTTCAGCATGTCCATATTCAGGGTACTAGCTACATGGCTGATGTGTCCAACTTGTCCATATTCTGAGAGGCACCTATATGGCAGAAAAGTCCAATAAGTTCATATAGAGAGAGCTACTATCTTGGCAGATCAGACCAACATATCCATATACAGAGAGCTATCTACATGACAGAGTAATGCAACATTTTCACATACAGAGTTCTAGCTACATGGCAGATGTCAAAGTTGTTCATATACTGAGAGCTAGCTATATGGCAGAGAAGTCCAATATGATCATATAAAGAGATCAACCTACATGGAAGATCAGTTCAACATATCCATGTACAGAGAGCTAGGTACATGGCAGACGAGTCCAAAATGTCCATATACAGAGAGCTAAAAACATGGCAGAATAGTACAACATTTCCAAATACAAAGTTCGAGCTACATGGCAGATATGTCCAATGTGTCCATATACTGAGAGCTAGCTACATGGCAGAGTGGTCCAACATGTCTATATTCAGTGTAGTAGCTATATGGCAGATGTGTCCAATGTGTCCATATACAGAGAGCCACCTACAGGACTGACAAGTCCAATATGTTCATATACAGAGAGCTACCGACATTGCAGATCAACCCAACATTTCCTTGTACAGAGAACTAGCTATATGGCAGACGAGTTCAAAATGTCCATATAAATAGAGATAGCTACAGGGCAAGGTAGTGCAACATTTCCATATACAGAGTTCTAGCTGCAAGGCAGATGAATCCAGCTTGTCTATATACAGAGAGCTAGCTCCATGGCAGAGTAGTGCAACATTTCTATATACAGATTTTGAGTTTCATGGCAGATGTGTCCAACTTGTCCATATACTGAGAGGTACTTACATGTCAGAGTAGTCCAACATGTCCATATACAGGGTTCTAGCAACATGGCAGATGTGTCCTACGTGTCCATATACTGGGAGCTACTTACATGTCAGAGTAGTCCAACATGTCCATATACAGGGTTCTAGCAACATGGCAGATGTGTCCTACGTGTCCATATACTGGGAGCTACTTACATGTCAGAGTAGTCCAACATGTCCATATTCAGGGTAGTAATTTCATGGCAGATGTGTTCAACGTGTCCATATACTGAGAGCCACCTACAAGTCAGACAAGTCCTATATGTTCAAATACAGAGAGCTACCTACTTGGCAGATCAGTCCAACATATCCATGTACAGAGAGCTAGCTACATGACAGGGTAGTGCAACATTTCCATATATAGAGTTTTAGCTACAAGGCAGAGGAGTCCAACTTGTCAATATATAGAGAGAACTAACTTCATGGCAGGGTAGTGAAACATGTCCATATACAGAGTTCTAGCTACATGGTAGATGTGTCCAACTTATCTATGTACTGAGAGCTAGCTACATGGCAGAGTAGTCCAACATGTCCATATTCAGTGTACTAGCTACATGGCAGATATTTCAAACTTTTCCATATAATGAGAGCCACCTATATGGTTGTTGTTGTTGTTGTTAAGTGCCTATATGGTAGACAAGTCTAATATGTTCATATACAGGGAGCTACCTACTTGGCAGATTAGAACAACATATCCATGTACAGAGAGCTAGCTACATGGAAGACGTGTCCAAAATCTCCATATAGAGAGAGCTAGCTACATGGCAGGGTAGTTCAACATTTCCACATACAGGGTTCTAGCTACATGGCAGATGTATCAAAGCTGTCCATAGACTGAGAGCTACCTACATGGCAGAGAAGTCCAATATATTCATATAAAGAGAGCTACCTACTTGGTAGATAATTCCAAATATCCATGTACATGGAGCTAGCTACAATGCAGACAAGTCCAAAATGTCCATATGCAAAATGCTAGCTACATGGCAGGGTAGTGCAACATTTCCATATACAGAATTCTAGCTACATGGCAGATGTGTCCATCGTGTCCATATACTGAGAGCTAGCTACATGTCAGAGTAGTCTAACATGTCCATATTGAGGTGCTAGCTACATGGCAGATGTGTCCAACGTGTCCATATACTGAGAGCCACCTTCTTGGCTGAAAAGTCCAATATGTTCTTATGCAGAGAGCTACCTATTTGGTAGATCAGTCCAATATATCCATGGACAGAGAGCTAGCTACATAGCAGACTAGTCCAAAATGTCCATCTACAGGGAGCTTGCTACATGGCAGGGTAATGCATCATTTTCGTATACTGAATTCTAGCTACAAGGCAGATGAGTCCAACTTGTCTATATATAGAGAGTTAGCTGCATGGCATCGTAGTGCAACATTTCCATATACAGAATATAAGCTACATGTCAGATGTGATCAATGTGTCCATATACTGCTAGCAACTTGGCAGACAAGTCCAATATGTTCATATACAAAGAGCTACCTACTTGGCAGATCAGTCCAACATATCCATGTACAGAGAGCTAGCTACATGGCATATGAGTCCAAAATGTCCATATACAGGGAGTTAGCTTCATGGAAGGGTAGTGCAACATTTCTATATACAAAGTTCTATCTACAAGGCAGATTAGTCCAACTTGTCTATATACAGAGAGATAGCTACTTGGCAGAGTTGTGCAGCATTTCCATATACAGAGTTCTAGCTACCTGGCAGATGAGTCCAACATGTCCATATACTGAGATCTAGCTACATGGCAGACAAGTCCAATATGTTCACATAGAGAGAACTACCTACTTCACAGATCTTTGTAACATATCTATGTACAGGGAGCTAGCTACATGGCAAAGGAGACCAAAATGTCCATATACACAGAGCTAGCTAAATGGCAGGGTAGTGCAACATTTCCATATAGAGTTTTAGCTACAAGGCAGATGAGTCCAAATTGTCTATATATAATGAACTAGCTATATGACAGAGTAGTACAATATTTCCATGTACAGAGTTCTAGCTACATGACAGATGTGTCCAATGTGTCCATATAATGAGAGATAACTACATGGCAGAGCAGTCCAACATGTCCATATACAGGGTACTAATGACATGGCAGAGAAGTCCAACATGTCCATATAAAGAGTTCTAACTACATGGCAGATGTGTCCAACATATACATATATTGAAAGCTAATCACATGGCAGATAAGTCCAAAATATCCAAGCACAGAGAGCTACCTCATGTCAGAGTAGTCCAACATGTCCATATTCAGGGTACTAGCTACATGGCAGATAGTCCAACATATCCATATACTGAGCTTGCTATATGGCAGACAATTCCCATATGTTCATATACAGAGAGCTACCTAATTGTCAGATCAGTTCAACATACCATTGTACAGAGAGCTACCTCATGTCAGAGTAGTCCAACATGTCCATATTCAGGGTACTAGCTACATGGCAGATAGTCCAACATATCCATATACTGAGCTTGCTATATGGCAGACAATTCCCATATGTTCATATACAGAGAGATAGCTACATGGCAGTGTAATGCAACATTTCCATATACAGAGTTCTAGCTACTTGGTAGATCAGCACAACATATCCATGTACAGAGAACTAGCTACATGGAAGAGTAGTCCAACGTGTCCATATAGAGTGAGCTAGCTACATGCCAGAGTAGTCCAACATATCCATATAGCGAATGCTAGCGACATGGAAGATGAGTCCAACGTTTCCATATACTGAGAGCTCACTATAATGGAAGAGTAGTCCAACATGTCCATATACAGAATACTAGCTACATGGCAGATGAGTCCAACATGTCGATATACTGAGAGTTATCTACATGGAAGATGAGTCCAACAAGTTCACATACTGAGAATTAGCTGCATGGCAGATTATTTCAACATGTGTATATATAGCATACTAGCTACAGGGCAGATGACTCCAACGTTTTCATACAGAGAGAGCTAGCTACATGACTGATGAGTCCAATATGCCCATATACAGAGAGCTAGCTACATTGCAGACAATTGCAATATGTTCATATACAGAGAGCTACCTACGTGGAAGATCAGTCCAACAGATCCATATACAGAGAACTATCTACTTTGCAACTGAGTCTAAAATATCCATATACAGAGAGCTAACTACATGGCACTGTAGTGCTTCATTTCCATTTACAGAGTTCTAGCTACAAGGCAGATGAGTACAACTTATCTATATACTGAGAACTAGCTACATGGCAAAGTCGTCCATCATGTCCATTTACAGAGTTCTAGTTACATGGCAGATGAGTCCAACATGTCCATATACTCAGTGCTAGCTACATGGCAGATGAGTTCAACATGTCCATATACTGAGAGTGAGCTACATGGGAGATGAGTCCAACATGTGTATATATATAAGACTATCTACGAGGCTGATGAGTGCAACATGTTCATAAAGAGACAGCTGGCTACATGGCTGTTGAGTCCAACATGTCCATACACAGAGAGCTAGATATGTGGCAGACAAGTCCAATATGTTCACATACAGAGAGCTAGCTACATGGCAGAGTAACGCAACATTTCCATATACAGAGCTCTAGTTAAATGACAGAGGGTACCAACATGTCCATATACCGAGAAATACCTACATGGCAGACAATTCCAACACATCCATATAATGAAAGTTAGCTTCATCGCAGTGTAGTCCAACATGTCCATATACAAAGTACTACCTTCATGGCAGATGAGTCCAACATGTCCATATACTGAGTGCTAGTACATGGTGGATGATTTCAACATGTCCATATATTGATAGTGAGCTACATGGCAGATGAGTCTAACATGTGTATATATAGAGAGGACTAGCTACAAGCCAGATAAGTCAAACATGTTCATATAGAGACAGCTGGCTACATGGCTGATGAATCCAATATGTCCATATACAGCTAGCTAGCTACAAGGCCGACAAATCCAATATGTGCATATACAGAGAGCTAGCTACATGTTAGAGTAATGCAACATTTCCATATACAGAGTTTTAGCTTAATGACAGAGGGTATCAACATGTCCATATAGTGAGAGCTACATACATGGCAGACAATACAACATGTCCATATAATGAAAGTTAGCTACATGGCAGAGTAGTCCAACATGTCCATATATAGAGTACTTCCTTCATGGCAAATGAGTCCAACATGTCCATATACTGAGAGTTAGCTACATGGCAGATGACTCCAACATGTATACATAGAGGTCTAGCTACAAGGCAGGTGATTCTAACATGTTCATACAGAGAGAGCTGGATACATGGCTGATGAGACCTACATGTCTATGTACAGAAATCTAGCTACATGGCAGACAAGTCCAATATGTTCATATAGAGAGAGCTACCTACATGGAAGATCAGTCTAACATATCCATGCACAGAGAGATAGAAACATGGCATACGAGTCCAAAATGTCCATAAACAGAGAGCTAGCTACATGGCAGGGTAGTACAACATTTCCACATACAGAGTGCTATCTACATGGCAGGGTAATGCAACATTTCCATATACAGAGTTCTAGCTACAAGGCAGATGACTGCAACTTGTCTATATACAGAGAGTTAACTACATGGCAGGGTAGTGCAACATTTCCATATAGAGAGTTCTAGCTACATGGCAGATGAGTCCAACGTGTTCATATACTGAGAGTTAGTTACATGGCAGACAAATTGAATATGTTCATATACAGAGAGCTACATACTTTGCAGATCAGTCCAACATATCCATGTACAGAGAGCTAGCTATATGGCAGATGAGTCCAAAATGTCCATATACAGAGAGCTAGCTACATGTCAAGGTACTGAAACATATCCATATACAAAGTTCTGGTACAAGGCAGATGAGTCCAACTTGTCTATATACAGAAAGCTAGCTACATGGCAGTGCATTGCAACATTTCCAATATATAGAGTTCTAGGTTTATGGAAGATGTGTCAAACGTGTCCATACACGGAGAGGTCGCTATATGCCAGAGAAGTCCAACATGTCCATATACAGGGTACTAGCAACATGGTAGATGAGTCCAACATGTCCATATACTTAGAGCTAGCTACATGGCAGACAAGTCCAATATGTTCATATACAAAGAGCTACCTACACCGGAGATCTGTGTAACATATCCATGTAGAGCGAGCTACCTACATGGCAGACAAGTCCAAAATGTCCATATACAGAGAGCTAGGTACATGGCAGGGTAGTGCATCATTTCCATATACAGTGTTCTAGCTACATGGCAGATGTGTACAAAGTGTCCATATATTGAGAGCTATCTACATAGCAGACAAGTCCAATATGTTCATATACAGAGAGTAACCTTCAAGGCAGATCAGTCCAACAACATGACTATAAACAGAGAGCTAGCTACAATGCAGAGTAGTGCAACATTTCCATATACAGATTTCTAGCACATGGCACATGTTTCCAACGTGTCCATATACTGAGAGTTAGCAACATGGCAGAAAAGTCCAATATTTTCATATACAGAGAGCTAACTACTTGGCAGGTCAGTCCAACATATCCATGTACAGAGAGCTAGCTATTTGGCAGACGAATCCAAAATGTCCATATACAGAGAGCTAGCTACATGGCAGGGTAGTGTAACATTTCCATATACAGAGTTCTAACTACAAGGCAGATGAGTCCAACTTTTCTATATACAGAGAGGTAGGTACATTGCAGAGTAGTGCAACACTTCCATATACAGAGTTGTATCTACATGGCAGATGTGTCCATCGTGTCCATATTCTGAGAGCTAGCTACATGGCAGAGTAGTCCACCATATCCATATTTAGGGTACTAGCTACATGGCAAATGTGCCCAACGTTTACATATACTGAGAGCCACCATCATAACAGACAAGTCCAATATGTTCATATTAAGAGAGCTACCTACTTGGCAGATCTGTCCAACATATCCATGTACAGAGAGCTATCTACATGGCTGATGAGACCAACATGTGCATATACAGAGAGGTACCTACATGGCAGACAAGTCCCATATGTTCAAATACAGAGATCTACCTACATGGCAGATCAGTACAGCATATCTATGCACAGAAAGATAGCTACATGGCAGACAAGTCCAAAATGTCCATATACAGAGAGCTAGCTACATGACAGAGTAGTGCAACATTTCCATATA
>NW_006408670.1:4784459-4787454 GCF_000296735.1 Chrysochloris asiatica
GAGTAGTCCAACATATCCATATACATAGTTCTAGCTACATGGCATATGAGTCCAACATGTCCATATACTGAGAGTTAGCTTCACGGCAGGTGAGTAAAACATGTGTATATTTAGAGGGCTATTGACAAGGCAAATGAGTCAGATATATTCATACAGAGAGATCTGGCTACATGGATGATGAGTCCAACATGTCCATATACTGAGAGCTAGTTACTTGGTAGACAAGTCCAATATGTTCATATAGAGGGAGATAACTTCATGTCAGATTAGTCCAGCATATCTATGAACAGAGAGCTTGCTACATGCAGACAATTGCAAAATGTCCATTTACAGAGAGCTAGCTACATGGCAGAGTAGTGCAACATTTTCATATACAGAGTTATAGCTAAATGACAGATGAATCCAACATGTCCATATACTGAGAGCTAGGTACATGGCAGAGTAGTTCAAGATGTCCATATACAGAATTCTACCTACATGGCACGTAAGTCCAACATGTCTGTGTAGTGTGAGTTAGCTACATGGCAGATGAGTCCAACTTGTGTATATATAGAGGACTAGCTACAAGGAAGATGAGTACAACATGTTAAACAGAGAGTGCTGGATACATGGCTGATGAGTCCAACAGGTCCATGTAGAGAGAGCAAGCTACATGGAAGATAAGTCCAATAAGTTCATATACAGAGAGCTACCTACATGGCAGATCAATCCAACTTATCCTTGCACAGAGAGATAGCTACATGGCAGACAAGTCCAAAATGTCTATATACAGAGAGGTAGCTACATGATAGAGTAGTGCAACATTTCCATATACAGAGCTCTAGCTATATGGCAGATGAATCCAATGTGTCCATATACAGGGAGCTAGCTACATGGCAGAGTAGTCCAACATACCCATATACATAGTTCTATCTACATGGCAGATGAGTCCAACATGTCCATATACTGAGAGTTAGCTTCATGGCTGATGAGTCCAACAAGTGTATATTTAGAGGGCTATTGACAAGCAGATGAGTCGGGTATATTCATACTGAGAGAGCTTGCTACATGGCTGATAAGACCAACATGTTCATATACAGAGAGCTAGCTACTCTCTGTATGAACAGAGATCAGTCCAACATATCCATGCACAGAGAGCTAACTACATGGCAGATGAGTCCAAAATGTCCATATACAGATAGCTAGCTACATGGCAGAATAGTGCAACTTTTCCACATGCAGAGTTCTAGCTACAGTGCAGATGAGTCCAACATGTCCATATACTGAGAGTTAGCTAAAATGCAGATAATACCAACATGTGTATATTTAGAGTGCTAGCTACAAGGCAGATGATTCGAACATATTTTTACAGAGAGAACTGGAATATGGCTGATGAGTCCAATATGTCCATATACTGAGAGCTAGTTACTTGTTAGACAAGTCCCATATGTTCATATGCAGAGAACAAACTACATTGTAGATCAGTCCAACATATCCATGCACAGAGACATAGCTACATGTCAGACGAGTCCAAAATGTCCATGTACAGATACTTAGCTACACAGCAGAGTAGTACATCACTTCCATATACAGATTTCTAGCTACATGGCAGATGAGTCCAACATGTCCATATACTGAGAGGCAGCTACATAGCAGATGAGCCCATCGTGTCCATATACTGAAAGATAGCTCCATGGCAGATGAGTCCAACATGTCCATATACTGAGAGTTAGCTACATGGCAGATGAGTCAAACATGTATATATAGAGGGCTAGCTACAAGACAGATGATTCCAACATGTTAATACAGAGTGAGTTGGCTACATGGCTGATGAGACCAACATGTTCATATACAGAGAACTAGCTACTCTATGTATGAACAGAGATCAGTCCAACATATCCATGCACAGAGAGCTTGATACATGGCAGATGAGTCCAAAATGTCCATATACAGATAGCTAGCTACACGACAGAGTAGTGCAACATTTCCACATGCAGAGTTCTAGCTACATGGCAGATGAGTCCAACGTGTCCATATACTGAGAGCTAGCTACATGGCAGATGAGTCCAACATGTCCATATACTGAGAGTTAGCTACAATTCAGATGCTAACAACATGTGTATATTTAGAGTGCTAGCTTCAAGGCAGATGATTCGAACATATTCTTACAGAGAGAGATGGCTATATGGCTGATGAGTTCAATATGTCCATATACTGAGAGCTACTTACTTGTTAGACAAGTCCCAAATGTTCTTATGCAGAGAGCTACCTACATGGCCAATCAGTCCAGCATATGTATGCACAGAGAGCTAGCTACATGGCAGATAAGTCCAACATATCCATGGCAGAAAGATAGCTCCCAGAAGTTGCTTTCTACCTTCTCTATAGAGTAATCTTAATTGTACTTATAAATATATATATATACTTTAGCAATATTCTCAACTTTCACTATGAGTTCTACAAACTTTAGGAAAAACTAACTTAAGCAGCAATTGCTTTCATCCTTGGTGGATTGAATACAAAGAGAAATTGTATAAATTACTCCCTTTCCTTAGAAAACCTAAGTAACTGCATTTGTGAGGCCACAAAAACAGATAGCATATTAGAGTCAAGCTGACCTACCCCCATAAACCTCACCACAATCAGTCACTGGCTAGAATTCACAAACCCTACATACAAACACCTGCGTAAACAAGCAGACAATAATGAACTTAAGTGAAAGATAGTTTTGATTCATTAATCTATACTTCCTGTAGCAATTAGCCAAGTTGGGCTTTATGCCATTTAACTTCCAAGCAATCTAATGAATAGTTTAGAAAAATAAATAAGTAGATGTTAGTTTTACCTTTACTATAAAAATAATAATACATTATGTAAGATAGAAAGTTGATAATTAGTAAGAATGATGAGGTAGTGCAAGCATTAATGATTAGTAGAAACTTATGTTACTAAGAAAGTGTAATCAGTAGTCTGATAAGTAGCTATGATTTGTGTAAAGTTTGACTTAATCTTTAAG
>NW_006408670.1:4787695-4790257 GCF_000296735.1 Chrysochloris asiatica
GAGTGGAGAGGGCAGACAGCAGAGAGAACAGACAGCAGAGAGCAGAGGGCAGACAGCAGAGAGAACAGACAGCAGAGAGCAGAGGGCAGACAGCAAAGAGAACAGGAAGCAGAAGCAAGGGCAGAAGCTAGAGAGCATAGCCGGACAGCAAGACAAGTTGAAAAGCCTCTCCAGTTGTACTCATTTCTCCACCCGACAATTTCGCGTATCCTCTCGTGTCCCACAACCCTCGCAGGAAAGCAGGCACTCCCCCGCAGTCCAACATGTCCATATTCAGAGTACTAGCTACATGGCAGATGAGTCCAAAATGACCATATAAGGAGAGGTAGCGACATGAAGATGAGTCCAACATGTATATATATAGACAATTAACTACAACGCAGATGAGTGCAACATGTTCATACAGAGAGAGCTAGGTACATGGAAGACGAGTCCAAAATGTCCATATACATGGCAGATGAGGCCAACATGTGTATATATAGAGGACTAGCTACAATGCAGATAAGTCCAACATGTTCATACAGAGAGTGCTAGCTACATGGCTGATGAGTGCAACATGTCAATATACAGAGAACAAGCTACATGGCAGACAAATCCAATATGTTCATATGCAGAGAGCTACCTACATGGCAGATCAGTCAAACTTATCCATGTACAGAGAGCTAGCAACATGGCAGACAAGTCCAAAATGTCCATATGCAGAGAGCTAGCTACTTGGCAGAGAAGTGCAACATTTCCATATACAGAGTACTAGCTACATGGCAGATGAGTCCAACATGTGTATATTTAGAGGGCTAGCTACAAGACAGATGAGTTGAACATATTCATACAAACAGAGCTGGATACATGGATGATGAGTTCAACATGTCCATATACTGACAGCTCCCACATGGCAGACAAGTCCAATATGTTCATATACAGAGAGCTACCTACTTGGCAGATCAGTCCAACATATCCTTGCACAGAGAGTTAGCTACATGGCAGAAGAGTCCAACTTGTCCATATACTGAGAGCTAGCTACATGACAGAGTAGTCCAACATGTCCAAATACATAGTTCTAGCTACATGGCAGATGAATCCAACATGTCCATATACTGAGAGTTAACTTCATGACTGATGAGTCCAATATGTGTATATTTAGAGGGCTATCTACAAGGCAGATGGGTCGAACATATTCACAAAGAGAGAACTGGCTACATGGCTGATGAGTCCAACATGTCCATATAATGACAGCTACCTAAATGGCAGGCAAGTTCAATATATTCATATATAGAGAGCTAACTCCATGGCACATCAGTCCAGCATATCTATGCACAGAGAGCTAGCTACATGGCAGACGAGTCCAAAATGATCATATACGGATAGCTAGCTGCGTGACAGAGTAGTCCAACATGTCCAAATACAGAGTTCTAACTACATGGCAGAGGAGAATAACGTGTCCATATACTGAGAGCTAGCTACATGGCAGAGTAATAGAACATGTCCATATACAGAGTACTAGCTATATGGCTGTTGAGTCCAACATGTCCATATACAGAGAGCTAGATACATGGCAGACAAGTCCAATATGTTCAAATACAGAGAGCTAGCTACATGGCAGTGTAATGCAACATTTCCGTATACAGAGTTCTAGATAAATGACAGAGAGTACCAACATGTCCATATACTGAGAGCTACCTACATGGCAGACAATTCCAACGATCCATATAATAAAAGTTAGCTACATGACAGTGTAGTCCAACATGTCCATATACAGAGTACTAGCTTCATGGCAGATGAGTCCAACATGTCCATAAACTGAGACTCAGCTACAGGGCAGATAAGGCCAACATGTCCATATATTGAGTGTTAGCTACATGTCTGATGAGTCCAACATGTCCATATACAGAGAGCTAACTACATGGCACAGAAATCCCATATGTTCATATACAGAGAGGTACCTCCATGGCAGATCAGTCCAGAATATCTATGCACAGAGAGATAGCTACATGGCAGAAGAGTTCAATATGTTCATATACAGAGAGCTAAATAGAGGGCAGATCAGTTCAACATATCCATGCACAGACAGCTAGCGACATGGCAGATGAGTTCAAAATGTCCATATACAGAGAATTGGCTACATGGCATAGTAGTGCATCATTTCCATATACAGAGTTCTACCTACATGGCAGATGAGTCCAACGTGTGCATACACTGAGAGCCAGCAACATGGCAGATGAGTCCAACATGTCCATATACTGAGAGTTAGCTATATGGCAGAGTAGTTCAACATGTTCATATACAGAATACTAGCTTTATGGCAGATGAGTCCAACATGTCCATATACTGAGAGTTAGCTACAGGGCAGATAAGGCCAACATGTCCATATAATGAGTGCTAGCTACATGGCGGATGAGTTCAACATGTCCATATATTGAGAGTGAGCTACATGGCAGATGAGTCTAACATGTGTATATATATAGGACTAGCTACAAGGCAGATGAGTCCAATGTGTTCATACAGAGAGAGCTGGCTACATGGCAGACAAGTCCAAAATTTCCATATACAGAGAGCTAGTTAAAT
>NW_006408670.1:4791462-4792805 GCF_000296735.1 Chrysochloris asiatica
CTAGCTACATGGCAGATGAGTCCAACATGTGTATATAGAGGACTATCTACAAGGCAGATGAGTCCAACATGTTCATACAGAGAGAGCTGGCTACATGGCTTATGAGTCCAACATGTCCATATATAGGGCACTAGCGACATGGCAGACAAGTTCCATATGTTCAAATACAGAGAGCTACCTACATGGCAGATCAATCCAACATATCTATGCTCAGAGAGCTAACTACATGGCAGACAAGCCCAAAATGTCCATATAAAGAGAGCTAGCTACATGAGAGAGTAGTGCAACAGTTCCATATAAAGAATTCTAGTTACATGGCAGTTGAATCCATTGTGTCTATATACTGGGAGCTAGCTACATGACAGACTAGTCCAACATGACCATATACTGAGAGTTAACTACATGGCAGATGAGTCCAACATGTCCATATACATAGCACTAACTACATGGCAGACAAGTCCTATATGTTCATATACAGAGAACTACCTACATGGCAGATCAGTCCAATATATCCTTGCACAGAAAACTAGGGACATGGCAGACGGGTACAAAACGTCCATATGCAGAGAGCTAGCTTCATGACAGTGTAGTGCAACATTTCCATATACAGAGTACTAGCTACATGGAAGATGAGTCCAAAATGTCCATATACAGAGAGTTAGCTACATGGCAGATGAGTCCAACATGTATATATAGAGGACTAGCTACAAGGCCAATGAGTCCAACATGTTCATACACAGAGAGATGGCTCCATGGCTTATGAGACCAACATAACCATATAGAGAGCGCTAGCTACATGACAGACAATACCATATGTTCATATACAGAGAGCTACGTACATGGCAGATCAGTCCAGTATATCTATGCACAGAGAGCTAGCTACATGGCAGATGAGCACATAATGTCCATATACAGAGAGTTAGCTACATGAGAGAGTAGTGCAACATTTCCATATACAGAGTTCTAGTTACATGGCAGTTGAGTCCATTGTGTCTATATTCTGAGTGTGAGCTACATGACAGACTAGTATATCATGACCATATACTGAGAGTTAAATACATGACAGATGAGTCCAACGTGATCATGCAGAGAGAGTTGCCTACATGGCTGATGAATCCAACATGTCCATATACAGAGCGCTAGCTACATTGCAGACAAGTCCCATATTGTAGTGTAGTGGTTACGAATCGGGCTGCGAACCTTCAGGTCAGCAGTTTGAAACTACCAGCTGCTCCGTGGGAGAAAGTTGAGGCTTTCTACTCCTGTAAAGATTTACACCCTCGGAAACCCTATACAGGGTCACTATGGGTCAGAACCGATTCCATGGCACATAACAACAACAG
>NW_006408670.1:4793355-4804008 GCF_000296735.1 Chrysochloris asiatica
TAGTCCAACATGTCCATATACTGAGAGTTAACTACATGGCAGTTGAGTCCAACATGTGTGTATATAGAGGACTAGCTACAAGGCAGAAGAGTCCAACATGTTCATACAGAGAGAGGTAACTACATGGCAGACGAGTCCAAAATGTCCATATACAGAGAGCTAGCTACATGGCAGTGTAGTGCAACAATTCCATATATGGAGTACTTGTTACATGGCAGATGAATCCTACGTGTCCATATACTGAGAGCTAGCTCCATGGCAAAGTTGTCCAACATGTGCATATACAGAGTACTAGCTACATAGCAGATGGAACAACATGTCCATATACTGAGAGTTAGCTACATTGCAAATGAGTCCAACATATGTATATATAGAGGACCAACTTCAAAGCACATGAGTACAACATATTCATAAAGAGAGTGCTGTCTATATGACGGACTAGTCCAAAATATTCCAAATACGGAGAGATAACTACATGGTAGAGTAGTGCAACATTTCCATACACAGAGTTCTAGCTACATGGCTGATGAGTCCAACATGTACATATACAGAGATCTAGCAACTTGGCAGACAAGTCCAATATATTCATATACAGAGAGCTACCTACATGGCAGATCAGTCCAACATATCCATGCACAGAGACCTAGCTACATCGCAGAAGAGTCCAAAATGTCCATATACAGATTACTACCTATATGGCAGGTGAGTCCACCATGTCCATATACTGAGAGTGAGCTACATGGCAGATGAGTCCAACATGTTTATATATAGAGGACTAGCTACAAGGCAGATGAATCCCACATGTGTATATTTAAAGGGGTAACTACAAGGCACATGAGTCGAACATACTCAAACAGAGAGAGCTTGCTACAAGGCTATTAAGTCCAATATGTCCATATACAGAGAGCTAGCTACATGGCAGACAATTCCAGTATGTTCATATACAGAGAGCTACCTACATGGCAGATCAGTGCAGCACAGAGAGCTAGCTTCATGGCAAACGAGTCCAAAATGTCCATATACAGAGAGCTAGCTACATGGCAGTGTAGTGCAACATTTTCATGTACAGAGTTCTAGCTACAAGGCAGTTGAGTACAATGTTTCCATGTACTGTGAGCCAGCTTCATGGCAAATGAGTCAAACGTGTCTATATACTGAGAGTTAGCTACATGGCAGAGCAGTCCAACATGTCCATATACAGAGTACTAGCTACATGGCAGATGACTTCAACATGTCCATATACTGATAGTTGGCTACATGTCAAATGAGTCCTAAATGTGTATATATAGAGGACTAGCTACAAGACAGATGAGTCCAACATGTTCATACAGAGAGAGCTGGCTAAATACCTGATGAGTCCAACATGCCTATATACAGAGAGCTAGATACATGTCAGACAAGTATAATAAGTTCATATAAAGAGAGCTACCTACGTGGCAGATCATTCCAACATATCCATGCACAGAGAGCTAGCTACATGGCAGACGAGTCCAAAATGTCCTTATACAGAGAGATAGCTACATGTCAAATACATGGCAGATGAGTCGAACGTGTCCATATACTGAGAGCTAGCTACATAGAAGAGTACTCCAACATGTCCATATATAGAGTACCAGATACATGGTAGATGAGTACAACATGCCCATATTCTGACAGTTAGTTACATGGCAGATGAGTCCAACATGTGTATATATAGAGGACTAGCTACAAGGCAGATGAGTCAAACATGTTCATACACAGAGAGATGGCTACATGAATGAGGAGTCCAACATGTCCAGATACAGAGAACTAGGTACATGGCAGCCAAGTCCAATATGTTCATATACAGAGAGCTACCTACATGGCAGATCAGTCCAATGTATCAATGCACAGAGAGCTAGCTACATGGCAGACGAGACCAAAATGTCCATATACACAGAGCTAGCGACATGGCAGAGTAGTGTAACACTTCCATATACAGAATTCTAGCTACATGGCAGATGAGCCCAACATGTCCACATACTGAGAGCTAGCTATATGGCAGAGTAATCCAACATATTCATATATAGAGTACTAGCTACATGGCAGATGTGTTCAACATATCCATATACTGAGAGTTAGCTATATGGCAGATGAGTCCAACATTTGTATACTTAGAGGGATAGGTACAAGGTAGATGAGTCCAACATGTTCATATACTGAAAACCAGCTACAATGCAGACAAGTCCAATATGTTCATATACAGAGAACTACCTACATGGCAGATCAGTCTGACATATCCATGCACGGAGAGCTAGCTACATGGTAGACGAGTCCAAAATGTCCATATACAGAGAGCTAGCTACATGGCAGAGTAGTGCATCATTTCCATATACATAGTTCTAGCTACATGGCAGATGAGTCCTACGTGTCCATATACTGAGAGCGAGCTACTTGGCAGAGTAGTCCAACATTGACATATACAGAGTACTAGCTACATGGCAGAGTAGTCCAACATGTCCATATACTGAAAGTTAGCTACATTGCAGATGCGTCCATCATGTGTATAAATAGAGCACTTGCTACAAGGCAGATGAGTCCATCATGTACATACCGAGACAGCTGGCTACATGGTTCATGTGTCCAACATGTACAGATACAGAGAACTATCTACATGACAGACAAGTCCAATATGTTCATATACAGAGAGCTACCTACATGGCAGATCAGTCCAAGATATCCATGCACAGAGAGCTAGCTACATGGCAGAGTAGTGCAATATTTCCATATACAGAGTTCTAGCTACATGGCAGATGAGTCCAATGTGTCCTTTATTGAGAGCCAGCTGCATGGCAGAGTATTCCAACATGTCCAAATACAGAGTACTAGCTACATGGCAGATGAGTCCAACATTTCCATATACTGAGAGTTAGCTACAAGTCAGATGAGTCAAACATGTGTATATATATAAAGGACTAGCTACAAGGAAGTTTAGTCCAACATGTTCATACAGAGAGTGCTGGCTACATGGCTGATGAGTCCAACATGTCCATATAAAGCGAGCTAGCTACATGTCAGACAAGTCCAATAAGTTCATATACAGACAGCTACCTACATGGCAGATCAGTCCAACGTATCCATGCACAGAGAGCTAGCTACTTGGCAGACGAATCCAAAATATACATATACAGAGAGCTAACTACATGGCACAGTAGTGCAACATTTCTATATACAGAGTTCTACCTACAAGACATATGAGTCCAAAGTGTCCATATACTGAGAGCTAGCTACATGGCCGAGTAGTCCAACATATCCATGTACAGAGAACTAGCGAAATGGCAGATGATTCTAACATGTTCATATACAGATAGCTACAAGGCAGATGAGTCCAACATGTTCATACACAGAGAGCTGGCTACATGGCTGATGAGTCCAACATGTCCATATACAGAGAGCTAACTACATGACAGACAAGTCCAATATGTTCATATATAGAGAGCTACCTACCTGGCAGATCAGTCCAACATATCCATGCACAGAGAGCAAGCTACATGACAGATGAGTCAAAAATGCCCATATACAGAGAGCTAGCTAAATGGCAGAATAGTGCTACATGTCCATATACAAAGCTTTAGCTACATGGCACATGAGACCCAAGTGTCCATATACTGAGAGCTAGCACATGGCTGAAAAGTGCAGCATATCCATATACAGAGTACTAGCTGCATGGCAGATGAATCCAACATGTCCATATACTGAGAGTTAGTTACATGGCAGATGAGTCCAACATGTGTATATGTAGAGGACTAGCTAAATGCACATGAGTCCAACATGTTCATACAGAGGGAGCTGGCTACATGGCAGATGAGTCCAACATGTCCATATACAGAGAGCTAGCTACATGGAAGACAAGTTCAATATGTTCATATACAGATAGCTACGTACATGTCAGAGCAGTCCAACATATCCATATACAGAGTCCTAACTACATGGCACATAAGTCCAACATTTTCAAATACTGAGAGCTAGCTTCATGGCAGAATAGTCCAACATGTCCAAATATAAAGTACCAGCTTCATGACTGATGAGTCCAACATGTCCATATACTGACAGCTAAATGGCATATGAGTCCAACATGTGTATATTTAGAGAGATAGCTTCAAGATAGATGAGTCCAACATATTCATACACAGAGATTTAGCTACATGACTGATGAGTCCAACATGTCGATATACTGAGAACTAGCTATATGGCAGAGAAGTCTGAGATATTCATATACAAAGAGCTGGCTACATGACTGATAATTCCAACATGCCCATATACAAAGAGCTACCTACATGGCAGAGAATTTCCAATATGTTCACATACAGAGTACTACCTACATAGCAGATCAGTACAACTATGCATGCACAGAGAGCTTGTTACATGGCAGACGAGTCCAAAATGCCCATATAAAGACAGCTACCTACATGACAGAGTAGTGTAACTTTACCATATTCAGAGTTCTAGCTACATGGCAGAGTAGTCAAACATGTCCATATACAGTCTACTAACTACATGGCAGATGAGTCCAACATGTCCATATACTGAGAGTTAGCTACATAGCAGATGAGTCCAACAAGTGTATATATAGAGGACTAGCTACAAGGCAGATGAGTCCAACATGTTAATACACAGAGAGCTGGCTACATGGTGGATGAGTCCAACATGTGCATATACTGAGAGCTACCTTAATGGCAGATACGTCCAATATGTTCATATACACAGAGTTACCTACATGTCACATCAGTGCAACATATCCATGCAAAGAGAGCTAGCTACATAACAGATGAGTTAAAAATTCACATATACAGAGAGCTAGCTACATGGCAGAGTAGTGCAACATTTCCATATACAGAGCTCTAGCTGCATGGCACATGAGTCCAAGGTGTCCATATAATGAGAGTTAGCTACATGGCAGAGTAGTCCAACATGTCCATATACAGAGTACTAGCTACATGGCAGATAAGTCCAACATGTCCTTATACTGAGAGTTAGCTACATGGCAGATGAATGAAACATGTGTATATATAGAGGAGTAACTACAAGGAAGATGAATCCAACATGTTCATACAGAGAGAGCTGGCTACATGGCTGATGAATCCAACATGTCCATATTCAGAAAGATAGCAACATGACAGACAAGTCCAATAAGTTAATATACAGAGAGCTACCTACATGGTAGATCAGTCCAACATATCCATGGACACAGAGCTAGCTACATGGCATACGAGTCCAAAATATACATATAGAGAGAGCTCGCTACATGGCAGAGTAGTCCAACATGTCCATATACAGAATACTAGCTTCATGGCAGATGAGTCCATGATGTCCTTACACTGAAAGTTAGCTACATGGCAGATGAGTCCAACTTGTGTATACATAGAGGACTAGCTACAAAGAAGATGAATCCAACATGTTCATACAGAGAGAGCTGGCTAAATGTCTGATGTGTCCAACATGTCCATATTCAGAGAGCTAGCTACATGTCAGAGTACTCCAACATATCCATGTACAGAGTATTAGCGACATGGTAGATGTGTCCAACGTTTCCAAATACTGAGAGCTCACTATATGGTAGAGTAGTCCAACATGTCCCTATACAGAATACTACCTACATGGCAGATGAGTCCAACATGTCTTTATACTGAGAGTGAGCTACATGGCAAACTAGTCCAACATGTGTATATATTGTAGAATAGCTACAAGGCAGATGAGTCCAACATGTTCATACAAAGAGAGCTGGCTACAAGGCTGATGAGTCCAACATGTCGATATACAGTGAGCTAGCTACATGACAGGTCATTTCAATATATCCATGCACAGATAGCAAGATATATGGCAGATGAGTCCTAAAAGTCCATAGAGAGCTAGGTACATGGTAGAGTAGTCTATCATTTCCTTATACAGAGTTCTAGGTACATGGCAGATGAGTCCAACATGTCCATATACTGAGAGTTATCTACATGGCAGATGAGTCCTACATGTGTATATGTAGAGGACTAGCTACAAGGCAGGCAAGTCCAACATGTTTATATGGAGAGAGCTGGCTACATGGTTGATGAGTCCAACATGTCCATATACAGAGAGCTGGCTACATGGTTGATGAGTCCAACATGTCCATATACAGAGAGCTTGCTACATGGAAGACAAGTCCAATATATTCATATACACGGAGCTATCTATATGGCAGAGCAGTCCAATGTATCCATGCACAAAGAGCTAGCTACTTGGCAGATGAGTCCAAAATGTCCATATCCAGAGAGCTAGCTACATGACAGAGTAGTGCAACATTTCCATATACAGAGTTCTAGCTACATATCAGATGAGTTCAACATATCCATATACTGAGAGTGAGCTACATGGCAGAGTAGTCCAACATGTCCCCATACAGAGTAATAGCTACATGGCAGATGAGTCCAAAATGTCCATAATCTGAGATTTAGCTACATGGCAGATGGGTACAATGTGTGTATTTATAGAGGACTACCTACAACAGATGAGTCGAACATGTTAATACAGAGAGCTACCTGCATGGCAGATAAGTCCAATACATTCATATACAGAGAGTTGCCTAAATGGCAGAGTAGTGCAACTTTTCCATATTCAGTTTTCTAGCTTCATGGCAGATGAGTCCCACATGTCCATATACTGAGAGCTAGATACATGGCAGAGTAGTCCAACATGTCCATATACAGAGTCCTAGCTACATGTCAGATAAGTCCAACATGTCCATATACTGTGAGTTAGCTACATGGCAGATGAATCCAACATGTGTATATTTACAGGACAAGCTACTAAGCAGATGAGTCCAACATGTTCATACAGAGAGAGCTGGCTACATGGCTGATGAGACCCACATGTCCATATAGTGCGTTCTAGATCCATGGCAGATGATTCCAACATGTCCTTATACTAAGAGCTAGTTATATGGCAGAGTAGTCCAACATGTCCAAATACAGAGTTCTAATTACATGGCAGATGAGAATAATGTGTCCATATCCTGAGAGCTAACTACATGGCAGAGTAGTACAACATGTCCATATACATAGTACTAGCTATAGGCCAGATGAGTACAACATGTCCATAACATGAGAATTACCTACATGGCAGATGATTCCAACATGTATATATAGAGATGACTAGCTACAAGGCAGATGAGTCCACCATGTTCATACAGAGAGTTCTAGCTACATCACTGATGAGTCCAACGTGTCCATATACAGAGAGCTACCTACATGACAGAGAAGTCCAATATGTTCATAAACAGATAGCTACCTACATGGCAGACCAGTCCAACTTATCCATGCACACAGAGCTAGCTACATGGCAGATGAGTCGAAAATGTCCATATACAGAGAGCTAGCTACATGGTAGAGTAGTGCCACATTTCCATATTCAGTGCTCTAGCTACCTGAAGATGAGTCCAACATGTCAATATAGTGAGATCTAGCTACATGGCAGAGTAGTCCAACTTGTCCATATACAGAGTACTAGCGAAATGGTATATGAGTCCAAGATGTCTATATACTGAGAGTTATCTACATGGCAGGTGAGTCCAACATGTGTATTTAAAAAGGACGAGCTACTAGGAAGATGAGCCCAACATGTCCATACAGAGAGTGCTGGCTACATGGCTGATGAGTTCAACATGTCCATAAAAAGAGAGCTAGCTACATGTCAGACAACTCCAATAAGTTCATATACAGACAGCTACCTACATGGCAGATCAGTGCAACATTTCCATATAAAGAGTTTAGCTACCTGGAGATGAGTCCAACGTGTCCATATACTGAGATCTAGCTTTATGTCAGAATAGTCCAATATGTCCATATACAGAGTATAGCTACATGACAGATGAGTCCAACAGGTCTATATATTGAGAGTTAGCTACATAGCAAAAGAGTCCAATAAGTGTATATATAGAGGACAAGACAGATGAGTCCAAGATGTTCATACAGAGATATCTGACTACAGGCTGATGAGTCCAACATGTCCATATACAGATAGCTAGCTACATGGCAGACAAGTCCAATATCTTCATATACAGAGAGCTACCTACATGGCAGGTCTGCACATCATATCCATGCACAGAGAGCAAGCTACATGGCAGACGAGTCCAAAATGTCCATATACAGAGAGCTAGCTACATGGCAGAGTAGTGCAAAATTTCCATATACAGAGCTCTAGCTACATGGTAGATGAGTCCAACGTGTCCATATAATGAGAGTTACCTACATGGCAGAGTAGTACAACATGACCATAAACAGCGTACTACCTACATGGCAGATGAGTCCTACATGCCCATATACTGAGAGTTAACTACATGGCAGATGGGTCCAACACGTATATATAGAGAGGAGTAGCTACAAGGCAGATGAATCCAACATGTGCATAGAGTGAGAGCTGGCTACATGGCTGATGAGTCCAACATGTTCATATACAGAGGGATAGGTACATGTCAGACAACTACAATAAGTTCATATACAGAGAGCTACCTACATGGCAGATCAGTCCAACATATCCATGCACAGAGATATAGCTACATTGCAGACGAGTCAAAAATGTGCATATAGAGGGAGTTAGATACATGGCAGAGTAGTGCAACATTTCTATATACAGAGTTCTAGCTACATGGCAGATGACTCCAACGTGACCATATACTGAGTGCTATCTACATGGCAGAGTAGTCCAACATGTACATATGCAGAATACTTGCTGCATGCCAGATGAGTCAAACATGTCCATATACTGAAAGTTAGCTACATGGCAGAGGAGTCCAACTTGTGTATATATAGAGGACTGGCTACAAGGCAGATATGTCCAACATGTTCATACAGTGAGAGTTGGCTACATGGCTAATGAGTCCAACATGTCCATATACAGATAGCTAGCAACATGACAGACAAGTCACATATGTTCATATTCAGAGAGCTACCTACATGACTGATCAATCCAAGATATCCATGCACAGAGGGTTTGTGACATGGCAGAAGTCCAAAATGTCCATATGCAGAGAGCTAACTACATGGCAGGTTAGTGCAAAATTTTCCAATACAGAGTTCTAGCTACATGGCAGATGAGTCCAACGTGTCCATATACTGAGAGCTAGCTATATGTCAGAGGATTCCTATATATCCATATACGGAGTACAAGCTGCATGGCAAATGAGTCCAACATGTCCATATACTGAGAGTTAGCTACATGGCAGATGAGCTCAACATGTGTATATTTATAGGGCAAGCTACGAGTTGGATGAGTCCAACATGATCATGTAGAGAGAGCTGGCTGCATGGCTGATGAGATCAACATGTCCATATACTGAGAACTAACTATATGGCAGATATGCCCAATATGTTCATATATAGAGAGCTACCTACATGGCAGATCAGTGCAACATATCCATGCAAAGAGAGCTAGCTACTTGTCAGAGGAGTTCAAAATGTCCATATAGAGAAAGCTAGCTACATGGCAGAGTAGTCCAACATTTCCATATACAGAGTTCTAGCTACATGGCAGATGAGCCCAACGTGTCCATATACTGAGAGATAGCTACAAGGCAGAGTAGTACATATGTCCAAATACAGAGTACTATCTACAAGGCAGATGAGTCCAACATGTCCATATACTGACAGCTACATCGAATATGAGTGTAACATGTGTATATTTAGAGGGCTAGTTACATGGTAGATGAAACCAACATATTCATACACAGAGACCTAACTACATGGCTGATGAGTCCAACATGTCAATATACTGAGAACTAGCTACATGGCAGAGAAGTCCAATATGTTCATATACAGAGAGCTACCTACATGGCAGATCACTCCAACATATCCATGCACAGAGAGCTAGCTACATGGCAGACGAGTCCAAAGTGTCCATATACAGAAAGCTAGCTTCATGGCAGAGTAGTGCAACATTTCCATATACAGAGCTCTACTACATAGCAGATGAGTCCAATGTGTCCATAAACTGAGATCAAGCTTTATGACAGAATAGTCCCATATGTCCGTACACAGAGTACTAACTACATGGTAGATGAGTCCAAAATGTCTATATACTGAGAGTTAGCTACATGGCAGAATATTCCAATAAGTGTATATATAGAGGAGTAACTACAAGGCAGATGAGTCCAACATGTTCATACAGAGATATCTGGCTCCAGGCTGATGAGTCCAACATGTCCATATACAGATAGCTAGCTACATGGCAGACAAGTCCAATATGTTAATATACAGAGAGCTACCTACATGGCAGGTCTGCCCATCATATCCATGCACAGAGAGCTAGCTACATGGCAGAGTAATGCAACATTTCCATATACAGAGCTCTAGCTACATGGCAGATGAGGCCTACATGTCCATATACTGAGAATTAACTACATGGCAGATGATTCCAACATGTATACATAGAGAGAAGTAGCTAAAAGTTAGATGAGTCCAACATGTTCATATAGTAAAGGCTGGCTACATGGCTGATGAGTACAACATGTCCATATACAGAAAGATAGGTACATACCAGACAAGTCCAATAAGTTCATATACAGAGAGCTACCTACATGGCAGATCAGTCCAACATATCCATGGACAGAGATATAGCTACATTGTAGACGAGTCCATAATGTACATATAGAGAGAGCTAGCTACATGGCAG
>NW_006408670.1:4805311-4818845 GCF_000296735.1 Chrysochloris asiatica
GACCAAGAAGCAGTTGTTTGAACAGAACATGGGAACACATATCCATATTCAGAGAGCTATCTACATGGCATAGAAGTCAAATATGTTCATATACAGAGACCTACCTACATGGCAGATCAGTCCAACTATCCATGCACAGAGAGCTTGCTAAATGGCAGACAAATCCAAAATGTCCATATAAAGAGAGCTACCTACATGACAGAGTAGTGCAACATTTCCTTATACAGAGCTCTAGCTACATGGCAGATGAGTCCCACATGTGCATATACTGAAAGCTAACTACATGGCAGAGTAGTCCAACATGTCCATATACAGAGTACTAACTACATGGCAGATGAGTCCAACATGTCCATATACTGAGAGTTATCTACATGGCAGATGAGTCCAAGAAGTGTATATACAGAGAACTAGCTACAAGGCAGATGAGTCCAACATACTCATATAGATAGATCTAGATACATGGCTGATGACTTAAATATGTACATATACAGAGAGCTAGCTACATGGGAGATCTGTCCAACATATCCATGCACTGAAAGCTAGCTACATGTCAGAGTAGAACATCATGTACATATACAGAGTACTAGCTACATGGCAGATGAGTCTAATATGTCCATATACTGAGAGTTAGCTATATTGCAGACGAGTCCAACTTGTGTATATTTATAGGGCCAGTTAGGAGGCAGATGAGTCCAACATGTTCATACAGAGAGAGCTGGCTACATGGTGGATGAGTCCAACATGTCCATATACTGAGAGATAAATATATGGCAGATATGTCCAATATGTTCATATACAGAGAGCTACATATATGGCAGATCAGTGCAACATATCCGTGCAAAGAGAGCTAGCTACATGACAGATGAGTTCAAAATGTCCATATACAGAGAGCTAGCTACATGGTAGAATAGTGCAACATTTCCATACACAGATCTCTAGTTACATGGCAGATAATTCCAATGTGTCCATATAATGAGAGTTAGCTACATGGCAGAGTTGATCAACATCTCCATATACAGAGTACTCGCTACATGGCAGATGAGTCCAACATGTACATATACTGAGAGTAAGCTACATGGCAGATTAACCCAACATGTGTATATATAGAGGAGTAGCTACAAGGCAGATGAGTCCAACATGTTCATACAGAGAGAGATGGCTACATGGCTGATGAGTCCAACATGTCCATAAACAGATAGATAGCTACATGTCAGACAAGTCCAATATGTTCATATACAGAGAGCTAGCTCCATGGCAGAGTAGTGCAACATTTCCATATACAGAGCTCTAGCTACATGGCAGACAAGTTCAACGTGTCCATATAATGAGAGATAGCTACATGGCAGTTTAGACCAACATGTCCATATACAGAGTATGAGCTACATGGCACATGAGCCCAACATGTCCATATACTGAGAGTTAACTACATGGCAGATGAGCCCAACATGTGTATATATAGAGGAGTGGCTACAAGGCAGATGAGTACAACATGTTCATAAAGAGAGAGTTGGCTACATGGCTGATGAGTTCAATATGTCCATATACAGAGAGCTACCTACTTGGCAGATCAATCCAGCATATCCATGAACAGAGAGCTAGCTACATGTCAGACGAGTCCAAAATGTCAAAATACAGAGAGCTAACTACATGCCATTGTAGTACAACAGTTCCATATACAGAGTTCTGGCGACATGGCAGATGTATCCAACATGTCCACATACTGAGAGCTAGCAACATGGCAGACAAGTACAATATGTTCTTATACAGAGAGCTACCTACTTGTCAGATCAGTCCAACATATCCATGTACAGAGATCTAACTATATGGCAGACGATTCCAAAATGTGCATATACAGAGAGCTAGCAACATGGCAGGGTAGTGAAACATTTCCATATACAGAGTTCTAGATACAAGGCAGATGAGTCCAACTTGTGTATATACAGAGAGCTGGCTACATGGCAGAGTAGTGCAACACTTCTATATACAAAATTCTAGGTACATGGCAGATGTGTCAAATGTGTCCATACACTGAGAGCTAGCTACATCGCAGAGCAGTCCAATATATCCATATACAGGGTACTAGCTACATTGCAGATGAGATCAACATGTCCATATATTGAGACCTAGCTACATGGCAGACAAGTCCAATATGTTCATATACAGAGAGCTACCTACTTCCCAGATCAGTGTAACATGTCCATGTACAGAGAGCTAGCTACATGGCAGATGAGTACAAAATATCCATATACATAGAGCTAGCTACATGGCAGGGTAGTGCATCATTTCCATATACAGAGTTCTAGCGCTGTGGCCGATGTGTCCATATACTGAGAGCTACCTACATAGCAGACAAGTCCAATATGTTCATATACAGAAAGCTACCTACTTGGCAGATCAGTCCAACATATCCATGTACAAAGAGTTAGCTACAGGGAAGGCGAGTCCAAATTGTCCATATACAGAGAGCTAGTTACATGGCAAGGTAGTGCAACATTTCCATATACAGAGTTCTAGCTACATGGCAGATGTAGCAATGGTGTCCATATACTGAGAGCTAGCTAAATGACAGAGTAGTCCAACATGTCCATACTCAGGATACTAGCACTATGGCAGATGTGTCCAATGTGTCCATATCCTGAGAGCCACCTACAATGCAGACAAGTCCAATCTGTTCATATACAGATAGCTACCTACGTGGCAGGTCAGTCCAACATATCCATGTACAGAGAGCTAGCTACATGGCAGACAAGTCCAAAATGTCCATGTACAGAGAGCAAGCTACATGGCAGGTAGTGCATCTTTTCCATATACTGAGTTCTAGCTACATGGCAGATGTGGCAATGGTGTTCATATACTGAGAGCCACCTACATGGCAGACAAATCCAATCTGTTCATATACGGAAAAGCTACCTATTTTCAGATCAGTCCAACATATCCATGTATAGAGAGTTAGCTACATGGCAGACGATTCCAAAATGTCCATATACAGTGAGCTAGCTACATGGCAGAGTATTGCAACATTTCCATATACAGCGTTCTAGGTACAAGACAGATGATTAAAATTTGTCTATATACAGAGAGCTACCTACACGACAGTGTAGTGGAACACTTCCTAATTCAGATTCTATATACATGGCAAATGTGTCCAACGTGCCCATATACGGAAACCTAGCTATATGGCAGAAAAGTCCAATATGTTCATATACAGAGAGCTACCTACTTAGCAGTTCAATCCAACATATCTATGTACACAGAGCTAACTACGTTGCAGACGAGTTCAAAATTTTCATATACGGAGAGCTAGCTACATGGCAGAGTAGTGCAACATTTCCTTATACAGATTTCCAGCTACAAGTCCAACTTGTCTATATATAGAGATCTAACTACATAGCAGCGTAGTGCAACATTTCCATATACAGAGTTCTAGGTACATTGCAGATGTATCCAACGTGTCCATATACTGAGAGCTAGCTACATGGCAGAGTAGTCCAACATGTCCAAATTAAGGGAACTAGCTCCATGGCAGATGTGTCCAATGTGTCAATATACTGAGAGGCACCTACATTGCAGAAAAGTCCAATCTGTTCATATAAAGAGAGCGAATTATTTTCAGATCAGTCCAGCATATCCATGTATAGAGAGCTAGCTACATGACAGACGATTCCAAAATGTCCATATACAGAGACTAGCTACATGGCAGGGTAGTGCAACATTTCCATATACAGGGTTCTAGGTGCAAGGCAGATGGGTCCAATTTGTCTATATACAGAGAGCTAGCTACATTGCAGGGTAGTGTAACACTTCCATATACAGATTCAATCTACATGAGAAATGTGTCCAACATGTCCATATACTGAAAGCTAGCTATATGGCAGAAAAGTTCAATATGTTCATATACAAAGAGTTAACTACTTGGCAGATCAGTCCAACATATCCATGTACAGCCAGCTAGCTACATGACAGAGTTGTTCAACATGTCCATATACAGGGTTCTATCTACATGCCAGATATGTACAACTTGTCCATATATTGAGAGCCACCTACATGTCAGACTGGTCCAATATGTTCATATACAGACAGCTACATACTTGGAAGATCAGCCCAACATATCCATGTACAGAGAGCTAGGTATATGGCAGATGAGTCCTAAATGTCCATATACAGAGAGCTAGCTACATAGTACAGTAGTGCAACATTTCCATATACAGCGTTCTAGCTACAAGGCGGATGAGTCCAACTTGTCTATATACAGACAGCTAGCTACATGACAGAGTAAAGCAACATTTCCATATACAGAGTTCTAGGTACATGGCAGTTGTGTCCAACGTGTCCATACAAGGAGAGCTAGCTACATGGGAGTGCAGTCCAACATGTCTATACACCGGGTACGAGATACATGGCAGATGAGTCCAAAATGTCCAAATACCGAGAGCTAGCTACATGGCATGGTAGAGCAACTTTTCCGTATAAAGAGTTCTAGCTACATGGCAGATGTGTATAAGGTGTACATATATTGAAAACTACCTACATGGCAGAGACGTCCATTATGTTCCAATACAGAGAGCTACCTACTTGGCAGATCAGTCCAACATATCCATGTACAGGGAGATAGCTACATGGCAGACGAGTCCAAAATGTACATATACAGAGAGCTAGCTATATGGCAGGGTAGTGCAACATTTCCATATACAGAGTTCTAAGTACATGGCAGATGTGTCGAATGTGTCCATACTCTGAGAGCTACCTACATGGCAGAGCAGTCCAAGATGTCCATATACAGGGTATTAGCTGCATGCCAGATATGTCCAACTTGTCTATATACTGAGAGACACCTACATGGCAGACAAGTCCAATATGTTCATATACAGAGAGCTAGTTACTTGGCAGATCAGTCCAACATACCCATGAACATACAGCTAGCTACATGGCAGAGTAGTTCAATATGTCCATATTCAGGGTTCAAGCTATATGCCAGATAAGTCCAACTTGTCCATATACTGAGAGCCACCTCCATGGCAGACAAGTCCTTCATGTTCATATACAGAGAGCTACCTACTTGACATATCAGTCCAACATATCCATGATCAGAGAGCTAGCTACATAGCAGACGAGTACAAAATGTCCATATACAAAGAGCTAGCTACATGGTAGGGTAGTGCAACATTTCCATATACAGAGTTCTACCTACAAGGCAGATGAGTACAAATTGTCTATATACAGAGAGGTAGTTACATGGTAGAGTACTCCAACATGTCCAGATTCAGAGTTCTAGCTATATGACACATGATTCCAAGGTGTCCATATACTGAGAGCTAGCTACATGACATACAACTCCAATGTGTTCATATACAGAGTGCAACCTACTTGACAGATCAATCTAAGATATCCATGTACAGAGAGTTAGCTACATGACAGAAAAGTCTAAAATGTCCATAATCAAAGAGCTAGCTACATGGCAGGGTAGTGCAACATTTCCACATACAGATTTCTAAGTACAAGGCAAATGAGTCTAATTTGTCTATATACAGAGTGCTAACTGCATGACAGAGTAAAGCAACATTTCCATATACAGAGTTTTAGGTATATGGCAATTGTGTCCAACGTGTCCATACACGGGGAGCTAGCTACATGGCAGAGCTGTCTAACATGTCCATATACAGGGTACTAGTTACATGGCAGATGTGTCCAAAATGTCCATATACCGAGAGATAGCTACATGGCAGGGTAGAGCAACTTTTCCACGTAAAGAGTTCTAGATATATGGCAGATATATACAAGGTGTACATATATTGAAAACTACCTACATGGCAGAGAAGTCCATTATGTTCATATACAGAGAGCTCCTTACTTGGCAGATCAGTCCAACATATCCATTGACAGGGAGCTATCTACATGGCAGATGAGTCCAAAATGTCCATATACAGAGAGCTAGCTTCTTGGCAGGGTAGTACAACATTTCCATAGACAAAGTTCTAGCTTCCAGGCAGATGAGTTCAACTTGTCTATATACAGAGAGCTAGCTACATGGCATAGTAGTGCAACATTTCCATATACAGTGTTCAAGATACATGCCAGGTGTGTCCAACGTGTCCATATACTGCTAGCTACCTGGGAGACAAGTCCAATATGTTCACATACCTAGAGCTACCTACTTGGCAGATCAGTCCAACATATCCATGTACAGAGAGTTAGCAACATGGAAGACAAGTCCAAAATGTCCACATACAGAGAGCTAGCTACATGGCATGGTAGAGCAACATTTCCATATACAGAGTTATATGTACAAGGCATATGAGTCCAAATTGTCTATATACAGAAATCTAACTACATGGCAGGGTCTTGCAACATTTCCATATACAGAGTTCTAGCAACATGGCAGATGTGTCCAATGTATCCATATGCTGAGAGCTAGCTACATGGCAGAGTAGTCCAACATGTCCATATTCAGGATACTAGCTACACGGAACATGGGTCCAAAATATCCATATACAGAGAGCTAGCTACATGACAGACAAGTGCAATATATTCATACACAGAGATCTACCTACATGGAAGATCAGTCCAATAGATCCATGCACAAAGAACTATCTACAAGACAACCGAGTCTGAAACATCCTTATACAGAGAGCTAACTACATGGCAGAGTAATGCATCATTTCCATTTACAGAGCTCTAGTTACATGGCAGATGTGTCCAACTTGTCTATACGCTGAGAGCTAGCTACATGGCAGTCGTCCAACATGTCCATATACAGAGTTCTAGTTATATGGCAGATTATTTCAACATATCCATATACTGAGAGTTAGCTAAAGGCCACATAAGTCCAACATGTCCATATACTGAGTGCTAGCTACATAGTGGATGAGTTCTACATGTCCATATACTGAGAGTGAGCTACATGGCGGATGAATCTAACATGTGTTTATATATAGTACTAGCTACAAGACAGATGAGTCCAACATATTCATAAAGAGACAGCTGTCTACATGGCTGATGAGTCCAACATGTCCTTATACAGAGAGCTAGATACATGGTAGACAAGTCCAATAAGTTCATATACAGAGAGCTAGCTACATGGCAGAGTAATGCATCATTTCCCTATACAGAGGTCTAGCTAAATGACAGAGAGTACCAATATGTCCATATACTGAGAGCTACATACATGGCAGACAATTCTAATGTGTCCATATAATGAAAGTTAGCTACATAGCAGTGTAGTCCAACATGTCCATATACAGAGTACTAGCTTCATGGCAGATGAGTCCAACATGTCCATATACTGAGAGTTAGCTACAGGGCAGATGATTCCAACATGACCATATACTGAGTGCTAGCTACATGGCGGATGAGTTCAAAATGTCAATATATTGAGAGTGAACTATATGGCAGATGAGTCCAACATGTATATATATAAAAGACTAGCTACAAGACAGATGAGTCAAACATGTTCATATAAAGACAGCTGGCTACATGGCTGATGAGTCCATCATGTCCATATACAGAGGGCTACCTACATGGCAGACAAGTCCAATATGTTCACATACAGAGAGCTAGCTACATGGCAGAGTAATGCAACATTTTCATATACAGAGTTCTAGCTTCATGACAGAGGGTACCAACGTATCCATATACTGAGAGCTACCTACATGGCTGACAATTACAACACGTCCATATAATGAAAGTTAGCTAAATGGCAGAGTAGTCCAACATGTCCATATACAGAGTACTAGCTTCATGGCAGATTAGTTCAACATGGCCATATACTGAGAGTTATCTACATGGCAGATGACGCCAACATGTATGTATAAAAGTCTAGCTACAAGGCAGATGATTCCAACATGTTCATACAAAGAGAGCTGGATGCATGGCTGATGAGACAAACATGTCCATATACAGAGATGTAGCTACATGGAAGAAAAGTCCAATATGTTCATATAGAGAGAGCTACCTACATGGCAGATCAGTCCAACATATCCATGCACAGAGAGCTAGCAACATGGCAGACGAGTCCAAAATATCCATATACAGAGAGCTAGCTATCTGGCAGAGTTGTGCAATATTGCCATATGCAGAGTTCTAGGTAATTGGAAGATGAGTCCAATGTGCACATATACTGAGAGCTACCTACTTGGTAGAGTAATCCAACATGTCCATATACAGAGCACTAGGTATAAGGCAGATGAGTACAACATGTCCATATACTGAGAGCTAGCTGCATGGCAAATGACCCCAACATGTGTATATTTAGAGGGCTAGCTACAAGGGAGATGAGTCTAACGTATTCATTCAGAGAGAGCTGGATACATGGTTGATGAGTCCAACATGTCCATATACTGAGAGCTAGTTACTTGATAGACACATCCAAAATGTTCATATGCAGAGAGTTATCTACATGACACACCAGTCCAGCACATCTGTGCACAGAGAGCTAGTTACATGGCAGACGAGTCCAAAACGTCCATATACAGAGAGCTAGCTACATGGCAGACTAGTACAACATTTCCATATACAGAGCTCTACCTACATGGTAAGGAGCTCTGGTAGCGTAGTGGTTACGAATCGGGCTGCAAACTTTAAGGTCAGTGGTTCAAAACTACCAGCTGCTCTGCGGGAGAAAGATGAGGCTTTCTACTTCCGTAAAGATTTACACCCTCGGAAACCCTGTACAGTGTTGCTATGGGTTGGAAACGACTCAACCGCATTTAAAAACAACAACAACATACATGGCAGATGAGACCAACGTGTTCATATACTGAGAGCTAGGTACATGGAAGAGTAATCCAACATGCCCATATAAAGAGTACTAACTACATGGTGGTTGACTCCAACATGTCCATATACTGAGAGTTAGCTACATGACAGATGAATCCAACATGCATCTGTTTAGAGGGTTAGCTCCAAGGCAGATGAGTTGAACATGTTCATACACAGAGAGTTGGCTACACGGCTGATGAGTCAAACAAGTCCATATACAGAAATCTAGCTACATGGCAGACAAGTCCCATATGTTCATATACAGAGATCTACCTACATGGCAGAACTGTCCAACATATTCATGAACAGGGAGCTAGCTACATGTCAGATGAGTCCAAAATGTCCATATACAGAGAGGTACCTACATGGCAGAGCAGTCCAACATATCCAGGCACTGACAGCTAGTAACATGGCAGACAAGTCCAAAAAGTCCATATACAGACAGCTAGTAACGTGGCAGATGAGTCCAAAAAGTCCATATACAGAGAGCCAGCTACATGGCAGAGTAGTACAACATTTCCATATACAGAGCTCTACCTACATGGCAGATGAGACCAACGTGTTCAAATAATGAGAGCTAGCTACATGAAAGAATAGTCCAACATGTCCATATACTAAATACTAGCTACATAGCAGAAGAGTCCAACATGTCCATATAATGAGAGTTAACTACATGACAGATGAGTCCAACATGTGTATATTTAGAGGGTTAGCTACAAGGCAGATGAGTCCAACATCTTGATAAACAGAGAGTTGGCTACATGGTTGATGACACCAACATGTCCATATACAGAGAGCTAGCTACATGGCAGACAAGTCCCATATGTTCAAATACAGAGATATACCTACATGGCAGATCAGTACAGCGTATCTATGCACCGAGAGCGAGCTACATGGCAGACGAATCCAAAATGTCCATATACAGAGAGCTAGCTACATGACAGAGAAGTGTAACATTTCCATGTACAGAGCTCTAGCTATATGGCAGATGAGTCCAACGTGTTCATATACAGAGAGTTAGCTTCATGGCAGATAAGTCCAACATGTGTATATTTAGAGGGCTATCGACAAGGCAGATGAGTTGCATATATTCTTAAAGAGAGAGCTGGCTACATGGCTGATGAGTCCAACATTTCCATATACTGAGAGCTAGTTACTAGGTAGACGAGTCCAATATGTTCATATACAGGGAGCTAACTTCATGTCAGATCAGTCCAGCATATCTATGAACAGAGAACTTGCTACATGCAGACAATTCCAAAATGTCCATATATAGAGAGAGTTAGCTACATGAGAGAGTAGTGCAACATTTTCATATACAGAGTTATAGCTACATGGCAGATGAGTCCAACGTGTCCATATACTGAGAACTAGCTATATGGCATAGTCCAACATGTCCATATACAGAATACTAGCTACATGGCAGATAAGTCCAACATGTCTGTGTAGTGTGAGTTAGTTACATGGCATATGAGTCCAACATGTGTATATATAGCGGACTAGCTACAAGGAAGATGAATCCAACATGTTAATAGAGAGAGTGCAGGATACATGGCTGATGAGTCCAACATGTCTATGTAGAGAGAGCAAGCTACATGGCAGACAATTCCAATGTGTTCATATACAGAGAGCTACCTAAATGGCAGATCAGTCCAACATATCCATGCACAGAGACCTAGCTACATGGCAGAGAAGTGCATCATTTCCATTTACAGATTTCTAGCTACATGGCAGATGAGTCCAATGTGTCCATATACTGTGAGTAAGCTACATGGCAGATGAGTCCATCGTGTCCATATACTGAGAGTTAGCTACATGGCAGATGAATCCAAAATGTCTATATACAAAGTGTTAGCTACATGGCAGATGAGTCCAACATTTATATATAGAGGACTAGCTTCAAGGCAGATGAGTTCCACATGTCCATATACTGAGAGTTAGCTACATGACAGATGAGTCCAACATGTATGTATAAAGGACTAGCTACAAGACAGATGATTTCAACATGTTAATACAGAGAGAGCTGGCTACATGGCTGATGAGACCAACATGTCCATATACAGAGAGCTAGCTACTCTCTGTATGAACAGAGATCAGTCCAAAATATCCATGCACAGAGAGCTAGCTACATGGCAGGTGAATCCAAAATGACCATGTACAGATAGATAGCTACACGGCAGAGTAGTGCAACATTTCCACATGCAGTGTTCTAGCTACATGGCAGATGAGACCAATATGTCCATATACTGAGAGCTAGCTACATGGCAGATGAGTCCAACATGTCCATATACTGAGAGTAAGCTACAATTCAGATGATACCAACATGTGTATATTTAGAGTGCTAGCTAAAAGGAAGATGATTCGAAGATATTTTTACAGAGAGAGCTGGCTATATGGCTGATGAGTCCAACATGTCCATATACTGTGAGGTAGTTACTTGTTAGACAAGTCCCATATGTTCATATGCAGAGAGCTACCTCCATGGCAGATCAGTCCAGCATATCTATGCACAGAGAGATAGCTACATGGCAGATAAGTCCAACATATCCATGACCAGAGAACTAGCTACATGTCAGACGAGTCCAAAATGTCCATATGCAGAGAGCTAGCTACATGACAGAGTAGTACAACATTTCCAAATACAGAGTTTTAGCTACATGCCAGATTAGTCCAACGTGTCCATATACTGAGAGCTAGTTACATGGCAGAGTAGTCCAACATGTCCATATACAGAGTACTAGCTACATGGCAGATGAGTTCAACATGACCATATACTGAGAGATAGCTACATGAAGATGAGTCCAACATGTGTATATATAGACAATTAACTACCAGGTAGATGAGTACAACATGTTCATACAGAGACATCTAGGTACATGAAAGACGAGTCCAAAATGTCCATATACATGGCAGATGAGGCCAACATGTGTATATATAGAGGGCTAGCTACAAGGCAGATAAGTCCAACATGTTCATACAGAATGTGCTGGCTACATGCCTGATGAGTCCAACATGTCCATATACAGAGAACAAGCTACATGGCAGACAAGTCCAATATGTTCATATACAGAGAACTACCTACATGGCATAGAAGTCCAACATATCCATTTACAGAGAACCAGCAACATGGCAGAGGAGTCCAAAATGTCCACATGCAGAGAGCTAGCTACATGGCAGAGCAGTGCAACATTTCCGTATACTGAGTACTAGCTACATGGCAGATGAGTCCAACATGTCCATATACTGAGAGCTAGCTACATGGCAGATGAGTCCAACATGTGTATATTTAGAGGGCTAGCAACAAGGCAGACGAGTCGCACATATTCATATAGACAGAGCTGGATACATGGATGTTGAGTCCAACATGTCCATATACTGACAGCTCCTACATGGCAGACAAGTCCAATATGTTCATATACAGAGAGCTACCTACATGGCATAGAAGTCCAACATATCTGTGCAAAGAGAGCTAGCTACATGGCAGATGAGTCCAAAATGTCCATATACAGATTGCTAGCTTCATGACAGAGTAGTGCAACATTTCCATATACAGATATAGAGCTACATGGTAGATGAGTCCAAAGTGTCTATATACTGAGAGCCAGGTACGTGGCAGATGAGTCCAAAGTGTGCTGAGAGCTAGCTACATGACAGAATAGTCCAGCATGTCCATATACAGAGTACTAGTTACATGGAAGATGAGTCCAACTTGTCTATATGCTGAGAGCTAGTTACTTGGTAGAATTAAGTTCATATGCAGAGAGCTACCGACATGGCAGATCAGTCCAGCAAATATATGAAAATATGGCTAGCCACATGGCAGACTAGTCCAAAATGACCGTATACAGATTGCTAGATACATGACAGAGTAGTGCAATATTTCCATATACAGAGCCCTAGCTAAATGGCAGATGAGTACAACGTGTCTATATACTGAGTGCTAGCTACATAGCAGAGTAGTCCAACATGTCCATATTCAGAGCACTATCTACATGGCAGGTGAATACAATATGTCCATATACTGAGATTTAGCTACATGACACATGAGTCCAACATGTGTATGTTTAGAGCATTAGCTACAAGGCAGATAACTCAAACATGTTCATATGCAGAGAGCTGGCTACATGGCTGATGAGTTCAACATGTCCATATACAAAGAGCTAGCTACATGGCAGAAAAGTCCCAAATGTTCATATACAGAGAGCTAGCTACATGGCATAGTAGTGCAATATTTCCATATAAAGAGGTCTAGCTACATGGCAGATGTGTACAACATGTCCATATACAGAGAGCTAGCTACATGGCAGAGTAGTGCAACATTTCCATATAAAGAGGTCTAGCTACATGGCAGATGTGTACAACATGTCCATATATTGAGAGTTAGCTATATGTTAGAGTAGTCCAACATGTCCATATACAGAGTACTAGATACATGGCAGTTGAGTCCAACAGGTCCATATACTGAGAGTTAGCTACATTGCAGATGAGTCCAACAGGTATATATATAGGAGTAGCTACAAGGCAGATGAGTCCAACATGTTCATCGACAGAGAACTGGGTACATGGCTGATGAGTACAACATGTCCATATACAGAGAGCTACCTACATGGCAGACAAGTCAAATAATTTGATATTCACAGAGTTACCTACATGGAAGATAAATCCAATATATCCATGCACAGAGAGCTAGCTACATGTCAGACGAGTCCAAAATGTCCATATACTGAGAACTAGCTACATGACAGAGTATTGCCACATTTCCATATACAGAGTTCTAGCT
>NW_006408670.1:4818945-4827156 GCF_000296735.1 Chrysochloris asiatica
ACATGTCCATATACTGAGAGCTAGTTTCATGGCACAGTAGTCCAACATGTCCATATACTGAGAGTTAGCTACATGACACATGAGTCCAACATGTGAATGTTTAGAGCGTTAGCTACAAGGCAGATAACTCAAACATGTTCGTAGACAGAGAGCTGACTACATGGCTGATGAGTCCCATATGTCCATATACAGAGAGCTAGCTACATGGCAGACAAATCCGATATGTTCATATACCGAGAGCTACCTCCATGTCAGATCAGTCCAGCCATATCTATGCACAGAAAGCTAGCTACATGGCTGAGAAGTCTAGAATGTCTATATACAGAGAACTAGCAACATGTCAGAGTAGTGCAACATTTCTTTATATACAGTTATAGCTTCATGGCAGATGACTCCAACGTGTTGAAATACTGAGACCTAGCTACATGGCAGTGTAGTCCAACATGTCCATATACAGAGTACTAGCTACACGGCAGATGAGTCCAACATGTGTATATATAGAAGACTAGCTACAAGTCAGATGAGTCCAACATGTTCATACAGAGAGAGCTGGCTACATGGCGGATGAGTCTAAAATGTCCATAAAAAAATAACTAGCTAAATGGCAGGATGGTGCAACATTTCCATATACAGAGTTCTAGCTATATGGCAGATAAGTCCAACGTGTCCATATATGAACAGTTAGCCAAATGGCAGAGTAGTCCAATATGTCCATATACAGAGTACTAGCTACATGCAGATGAGTCCAACATGTCCATATACTGGGAGTTAGCTACATGACAGATGAGTTCCTCATGTGTATATATAGAGGAATAGCTACAAGGCAGATGAGTCCACCATGTTCATACAGAGAGAGCTGGCAACATAGCAGACGAGTCCAAAATGTCCATAAAAAAAGAGGTAGCTATATGGAAGAATAGTGCAACAATTCCATATCTGAGTTCTAGATGCATGACAGATGAGTCCAACGTGTCCATATACTGAGAGTTAGCTACATGGCAGTGTAGTCCAACATGTCTATATAAAGGGTACTAGCTACATGGCAGATGAGTCCAACAAGTCCATATACTGAGAGTTAGCTACATGGCAGATGAGTCCAACATGTGTATATATAGAGGACTAGTTAAAAGGCAGATGAATCCAACATGTTCATACACAGAGTGCTGTCTACATGATTGATGATTACAACATGTCCATGTACAGAGAGGTAACTACATGACAGACAAGTTCAATATGTTCTTATACAGAGAGCTACCTACATGGCAGATAAGTTCAACATATCCATGAACAGAGAGTTAGATACATGGCAGACGAGTCCAAAATGTCCATATGCAGAGTACTAGCTACATGACAGGTGAATCCAACATGTCACATACTGAGAATTAGCTACATGGCTGATGAGTACAACACGTCCATATACAGAGAGCTTCCTACATGACAGATCAGTCCAACATGTTAATACAGAGAGTGCTGGATACATGGCTGATGAGTCCAACATGTCCACGTAGAGAGAGCAAGCTACATGGCAGACAAGTCCAATATGTTCATATACAGAGAGCTACCTACATGGCAGATCAGTCCTAAATATCCATGCACAGAGACCTAGCTACATGGCAGACAAGTCCAAAATGTCCATGTACACATACCTAGCTACATGGCAGAGTAGTGCATCATTTCCATATATAGATTTCTAGCTACATGGCAGATGAGTCCAACATGTATATATAGAGGACTAGTTTCAAGGCAGATGAGTTCAACATGTTCATACACAGAGAGCTGGCTACATAGCTGATGAGTACACCATGTCCATATACAGAGTGTTATTTAAATGGCAGATGAGTCCAGCATGTATATATAGAGGACTAGCTACAAGGCGGATGATTCCAACATGCTATTTCAGAGAGAGCTGGCTACATGGCTGATGAGACCAACATGTCCATATACAGAGAGCTAGCTACTCTCTGTATGAACAGAGATCAGTCCAACATATCCATGAACAGATAGCTAGCTACATGGCTGATGAGTCCAAAATGTCCATGTACAGATAGCTAGCTACATGGCAGAGTAGTGCAACATTTCCACATGCAGAGTTCTTGTTACATTGCAGATGAGTCCAATGTGTCCATACACTGAGAGCTAGCTACATGGCAGATGAGTCCAACATGTCCATATACTGAGAGTTAGCTACAATGCAGATGATACCAAAATGTGTACATTTAGAGGGCTAGCTACAAGGCAGATGATTCAAACATATTCATACAGAGAGAGATGGCTATATGGCTGATGAATCCAACATATCCATATACTGAGAGCTAGTTACTTGGTAGACAAGTCCAATATGTTCATATACAGAGAGCTACCTACATGGCAGATCAGTCCAGCATATCTATACACAGAGAGCTAGCTACATGGCAGATAAGTCCAACATATCCATGAACAGAGAACTAGCTACATGTCAGACGAGTTCAAAATGTCCATATACAGAGAGCTAGCTACATGACAGAGTAGTGCAACTTTTCCAAATCTAACTACATGCCAGATGAGTCCAAAGTGTCCATATACTGAGAGCTAGCTACATGGCAGTGTAGTCCAACATGTCCATATACAGAGTACTAGCTACATGGCAGATGAGTACAACATGGCCATATACTGAGAGTTAGCTACATGAAGATGAGTCCAACATGTATGTATGTATATATATATACACGATTAGCTACAAGGCAGATGAGTCCAACATATTCATACAGAGAGATAGCTAGGTACATGGAAGACTAGTTCAAAATGTCCAAATACATGACAGTTGAGGCCAACATGTGTATATAGAGAGGACTAGTTATAGTTACAAGGCAGATAAGTCCAACATGTTCCTACACAGAGTGCTGTCTACATGGCTGATGAGTCCAACATGTCCATATACAGAGAACAAACTACATGGCAGACAAGTCCAATGTGTTCATATACAGAGCGCTACCTTCAAGGCAGATCACTCCAACATATCCATGCACAGAGAGCTAGCAACATGGCAGGTGAGTCCAAAATGTCCATATGCAGAGAGCTAGCTACATGGCAGAGCAGTACAACATTTACATATACAGTGTACTAGCTACATGGCAGATTAGTCCATCATGTCCATATACTGAGAGTTAACAACATGGTTAGATGAGTCCAACATGTGTATATATAGAAGACTAGATACAAGGTAGATGTGTCCAACATGATCTTACAGAGAAAGCTGGCTACATGGCTGATGAGTCCAACATGTCCATATACAGAGAGCTACCTACATGGCACATCAGTCCAACTAATCCATGCACAGAGAGCTACCTACATGGCAGACCAGTCCAAATTGTCCGTATACAGAGTACTAGCAACATAGCAGGTGAGTCCAACATGTCCATATATTGAGAATTAGTTCCATGGCAGATGAGACCAATGTGTCCATATGCTGAGAGCTAGCTACATGGCAGATGAATCCAACCTGTCCATATACAGAGAGTCAGCTACATGACAGATGAGTCCAACATGTGTATGTTTAGAGGTTTACCTACAAGGCAGATGAGTCCAACATGTTCATACACAGAGAGCTGGCTACATGGCAGACAAGTCCAAAATGTGCATATACAGAGCCTTAGCTACATGGCAGAGTTGTGCAACATTTCCATATACAGAACTCTAGCTAAGTGACAGATGATTTCAACGTCTCTTTATACTGAGAGCTAGCTACAAAGTAGAGTAGTGAAACATGTGCATATACAGAGCACTAGCTACATGGCAGGTGAAGACAACATATCCATATGCTGAGAGTTAGCTACATGACACATGAATCCAACATGTGTATGTTTAGAGCATTAGCTACAAGGCAGACAACTCAAACATGTCCATACACAGAGAGCTGGCTTCATGGCTGATGAGTCCAACATGTCCATATACAAAGAGCTACCTACATGGCAGACCAGTCCCATATGTTCATCTACAGAGAGCAACCTCAATGGCAGATGAGTCCAACGTGACCAAATACTGAGAGCTAGCTACATGGCAGAGTAGTCCAACATGTCCATATACAGAGAACTAGCTACATAACAGATGAGTCCAACATGTTTATATACCGAGAGTTAGCTCCATGGCAGATGAGTCCATCATGTGTATATATAGAGGACTAGCTACAAGACAGGTGAGTCAAACATGTCCATACAGAGAGAGCTGGCTACATGGCAGACGAGTCCAAAATGTCCATAAAAAGAACTAGCTAAATGGCAGAATAGTGCAACATTTCCATATACAGAGTTCTAGCTACATGGCAGATGAGTCCAAAGTGTCCATATACTGAGAGTTAGATATATGGAAGAGTAGTCCAACATGTCCATATACAGAGTACTCACTACATGGCAGATGAGTCCAACATGTCCATATACTGGGATTTAACTACATGGCAGATGTAGTCCAACGTGTCCATATACAGGGTACTAGCTACATGGCAGTTGAGTCAATCATGTCAATATACTGAGAGTTAGCTACATGGCAGATGAATCCAACATGTGTATATAGAGAGGACTAGTTACAAGGCAGATGAATCCAATATGTTCATACACAGTCCGCTGACTACATGACTGATGAGTCCAACATGTACAGAGAGGTAGCTACATGACAGACAAGTCCAATATGTTCCTATACAGAGAGCTACCTACATGGCAGATCTGTTCAACATATACATGGACAGAGAGCAAGCTACTTGGCAGACAAGTCCAAAATATCCATATACAGAGATCGTACTACATGGCAGAGTAGTCAAATATGTCCATATACAGAGTACTAGATACATGGCAGATGAGTCCAACATGTCCATATACTGGGAGTTAGCTACATGGCAGATGAGTCCCTCATGTGTATATGTAGAGGATTAGCTACAAGGCAGATGAGACCACCATGTTCATACAGAGCGAGCTGTATACATAGTAGAAGAGTCCAAAATGTCCATATACAAAGAGATACTTATATGGCAGAACAGTGCAACATTTCCGAATACAGAGTTCTAACTACATGACAGATGACTCCAACATGTCCATATACTGAGAGTTAGCTACATGGCAGATAAGTACAACATGTGAATATATAGAATACTAGGCAGATGAATCCAATATGTTCATACACAGTCCACTGGCTACATGACTGATGAGTTCAAGATGTCCATGTCCAGAGAGGTAGCTACATGACAGACAATCCAATATGTTCTTATACAGAGAGCTACCTACATGGCCAATCAGTTCAACATATCCATCCACAGAGAGCTAGCTACAGGGCAGACAGTTTCAAAATGTGCATATATAGAGTACTAGCTACATGGCAGGTGAATCCAACATGTCACATACTTACAGTTGGCTACATGGCTGAATGAGACCAACATGTCCATACACAGCGAGCTACCTACATGGCAGAAAAGTCCAAATTTTCCATATACAGAGAGCTACCTACATGAAAGAGTAGTGCAACATTTCTATATAGAGTTCTAGCTACATGGCAGATGAGTCCAAGGTGTCCATATACTGAGAGTTAGCTACATGGCAGAGTAGTCCGACATGTCCATATAAAGAGTAGTACCTACATGGCAAATGAGTCCAACATGTCCATATACTGAGAGTTCCCTACATGGCAGATGAGTTCAACATAAGTATATATACGGGATTACATACAAGGCAGATGAGTCCAGCATGTTCATACAGAGAGAGCTGGCTACGTGGCTGATGCGTGCAACATGTCCATATACAGAGAGCTAGCTTCATGGCAGATAAGTCCAATATGTTCATATTCAGAGTGCTACCTACATGGTAGATCGGTCCAACATATCCATATACAGAAAGCTAGCTCCATGGCAGACAAGTCCAAAATGTCCATATACAGAGAGCCAGCTACATGGCAGAGTAGTGCAACATTTCCACAGACATAGTTCTAGCTACATGGCTGATGAATCCAACGTGTCCATATACTGAGAGCTAGCTACATGGCAGACAAGTCCAATATGTTCATATGCAGGGAGATACCTATATGGCATATCAGTCCAAGATATCCAAGCACAGAGAGCTAGCTACATGGCAGATAAGTCGAAAATGTCCATATGCAGAGAGCTAGCTACATGACAGAATACTGCAACATGTCCATATACAGAGTTCTAACTACATGGCAGATGAGTCCAACGTGTCCATATACTGAGAGCTAGCTTCATGGCAGAATAGTCCAACATGTCCAAATACATAGTACTAGCTACGTGGCAGATGAATCCAACGTGTCCATATACTGAGAGCTAGCTACATGGCAGACAAGTCCAATATGTTCATATGCAGAGAGTTACCTATATGGCAGATCAGTCCAAGATATCCAAGCACAGAGAGCTAGCTACATGGTAGATAAGTCGAAAATGTCCATATGCAGAGAGCTAGCTACATGACAGAATACTGCAACATGTCCATATACAGAGTTCTAGCTACATGGCAGATGAGTCCAACGTGTCCATATACTGAGAACTAGCTTCATGGCAGAGTAGTTCAGCATGTCCAAATACATAGTACTAGCTACATGGCAGATGAGTCCAACATGTCCATATACCGAGAGTTAGATACATAACAGATGAGTACATTGTGTATATATAGAGGACTAGCTGCAAGGCAGACGAGTCCAATATGTTCTTATAAAGAGAGCTACCTACAAGGCAGAGAAGTTCAACATATCCATGTACAGAGAGTGAGCTACATTGCAGCGGAGTCAATAATGTCCATATACAGAGTACTAGTTACATGGTATGTGAATCCAACATGTTCACATACTGAGAGTTATCAATACCTACATGGCAGACAAATCCGACATGTTCATATACAGAGAGCTTCCTACATGGCAGGTGAGTCCAACAAGTCCATATACAGGGTATTAGCTACATGGCAGATCAGTCCAACATATCCATGCACAGAGAGCTAGCTACATGGCAGACAAGTCCAAAATGTCCATATACAGAAAGATAGCTACATGACAGAGTAGTGCAATATTTCCATATACAGAGTTCTAGCTACATGGCAGATGAGACCAACATGTCCATAGACTGAGAGCTAGCTACATTGAAGAGTAGTCCAACATGTCCAAATACATAGTACTCGCTACATGGCAGGTGAATCCAACATGTCCATATACTGAAAGTAACCTACATAGCATATGAGTCCAATATGTGTATATTTAGAGGACTATCTACAAGGCAGATGAGTTGAAAATATTCATACAAAGAGAAGTGGTTACATGGCTGATCAGTCCAACAGGTCCATATACTGACAGCCACCTACATGGCAGACAAGTCCAATATGTTCATATACAGAGAGCTTCCTACATGGCAGATCAGTCCAGTATATCTATGTACAGAGACCTAGTTACGTGGCAGACGAGTCCAAAATGAGCATATACGGAGAGCTAGCTAAATGGCAGAGTAGGCCAACATGTCCATTTTCAGAGTTCTAGCTACATGGCAGATTAGAATAACGTGTCCATATACTGAGAGCTAGCTACATGGCAGAGTAGTCCAATATTTCCATATACAGAGTACTAGCTACATGACAGATGAGTCCAACATGTCCATATACTGAGAGCTAGCTACATGGAGATGAGTCCAACATATTTATATTTAGAGGGCAAGCTACAAGGCAGATGAGTCCAACATGTTCACACAGAGAGTGCTGGCTACATGGCTGATGAGTCCAACATGTCCATATAGAGAGAGCTAGGTTCATGGCAGAGTAGTGTACCATTTCTATATACAAAGCTCTATTTACATGTCAGATGAGTCCAACGTGTTCATATACTGAGAGCTAGCTACATGGCAGAGAAGTCCAACATGTCCATATAAAGAGCAATAGCTACCTGGTAGATGAATCCAACATGTCCATATACTGAGAGATAGCTACATGACACATGAGTCCAACATGTGTACATTTAGAGGGCTAACTAGAAGGCAGATGAATCCAACGTGGTTATACAGAGAGAGCTGGCTACAATGCAGATGAGTCCAACATGTCCATATACAGAGAGCTAGCTCCATGACAGACAATTCCAGTGTGTTCATATACAGAGAGCTACCTACATGGCAGATCAGTCCAACATATCCATTCTAACTGATCTGGCTACATGACAGATGAGTCCAAATTGTCCATATACAGAGAGTTAGCTACATGGCAGAGCAGT
>NW_006408670.1:4828126-4841415 GCF_000296735.1 Chrysochloris asiatica
ATGGCAGAGTAGTCCAACATGTCCATATACATAGTACTAGCTACTTGGCAGATGAGTCCTACATGTCAATATACTGAGAGTTAGCTACATGGTAGATGAGTCCGACATGTATATATGGAGGATTAGCTACAAGGCAGATGAGTCGAAAATGTTCATACACAGAGTGCTGTCTACATGGCTGATGTGTCCAACATGTCCATATACAGAGACCTAGCTACATGTCAGACAAGTCCCATAGGTTCATATACAGAGAGCTACCTACATGGCAGATTAGTCCAACATATCCATGCACAGAGAGCTAGCTACATGTCAGACGATTCCAAAATGTCCATATACGGAGATCTAGTTACATGGTAGACTAGTGCAACATGTCCATATACAGAGAGCTATATACATGTCAGACAAGTCCAATAAGTTCATATGGAGAGAGCTACATACATGGCAAGTCAGTCCAACATATCCACGCACAGATAGGTAGCTACATGGTAGACAATCCAAAATGTCCATATACAGAGAGATAGTTACATCTCAGAGTAGTGCAACATTTCTATATACAGAGTTCAAGATACATGGCAGATAAGTCGAACATGTCCATATATTGAGAGCTAACTACATGACAGTGTACTCCAACATGTCCATATAGAGAGTACCAGCTACATGTTAGATGAGTCCAACATGTCGATATACTGAGAGTTAGCTACATGGTAGTGGAGTCTAACATGTGTATATATAGAGCACTAGCTACAAGGTAGATGAGTCCAACAGGTTCATACAGAGAGAGATGGCTACATGGCTGAAGAGTCCAACATGTCCAGATACAGAGAGCTAGGTACATGGCAGACAATTGGAATATGTTCGTATACAGAGAGCACCTACATGGCAGATCATTCCAATATATACAGAGAGCTAGCTACATGGAAGATGAGACCAAAATGTCCATATACAAAGAGTTAGTGACATGACAGAGTAGTGCAACATTTTCATATACAGAATTCTATCTACATGGCAGATTGGCCCAATGTATCCATATACTGAGAGATAGCTACATGGCAGAGTAGTACAATATATCCATATACAGAGTACTAGCTACATGGCAGATGAGTCCAACATGTCCATATACTGAGAGTTAGTTACATGGTAGATGAGTCCAACATTTGTATACTTAGAGGGATAGCTACAAGATAGATGAGTACAACATGTTCATATACTGAAAACCAGCTACAATGCAGAATAGTCCAATGCAGATCAGTCTGACATATCCATACACGGAGAGCTAGATACATGGCAGACGAGTCCAAAATGTCCATATACAGAGAGCTAGCTACATGGTAGAATAGTGCAACATTTCCATATACATAGTTCTAGCTACGTGGCAGATGAGTACAACATGACCATATACTGAGAGCTAGCTACATGGCAGAGTAGTCCAATATTTACATACACCGAGTACTAGCTAAATGGCAGCGTATTCCAACATGTCCATATACTGAAAGCTAGCTACATTGCAGATGAGTCCAACATGTGTATATATAGAGGACTAGCTACAAGGCAGATGAGTCCAACATGTTTATACCGAGAGAGCTGGCTACATGACTGTTGAGTCCAACGTGTCCATATACAGAGAGCTACCTACATGGCAGATCAGTCCAGCACATCTATGCACAGAGAGTTAGCTACATGGCAGATGAGTCCAACTTGTCTATATACAGAGAGCTAGCTACATGACACAGTAGTGCAACGTTTCCATATACAAAGTTCTAGCCAAGAGTCAGATGAGTCGAACATATCCATATACTGAGAGCTAGCTACATGGCAGAATGGTCCAACATGTCCATATACAGGGTACTAGCTACATGGCAGATCGGTCCAACAGGTCCATATAATGAGAGTTAGCTACATGACAGATGAGTCCAAAATGTGTATGTATAGAGGACTAGCTACAAGGCAGGTGAGTCCATCATGTGTATATAGAGAGGAATAGCTACAAGGCTGATGATTCCAACAAATTCATAAAGAGAGAGCAGGCCACATGGCTGACGAGTCCAAAATGTACAGAGAGCTAGCTACATGGCAGAGTAGTCCAAAATGCCCATATACAGAGAACTTGCTTCATAGCAGATAAGTCCAGCATGTCCATATGCTGAGAGTTGGCTACATGGCAGATGAGTCCAACATGTGTATATATAGAGGACTAGGTACAAGGCAGATGAATCCATCATGTTCATACAGAAGGTGCTGTCTACATGTCTGATGAGTCCAACATGTCCATATACAGAGAGCAGTCTACATATCAGACAAGTCCAATATGTTCATATACAGAGAGCTACCTACATAGCAGATTAGTCCAACACATCCATGCACAGAGAGCTAGCTGTATGGCAGACTAGTCCAAGAGGTCTACATACACAGAGCTACCTACACGGCAGAGTAGAGAAACATTTCCATATACAGAGTTCTAGGTACATAGAAGATGATTCTAACATGTACATATACTAAGAACTAGCTACATGACAGAATAGTTCAACATGTCCATATACAGAGAGCTAGCTACATGGCAGATAAATCCAATATGTTCATATACAGACAGCCACCTACATGGCAGATCAGTCCAACATATCCAAGACCAGAGAGCTAGCTACATTGCAGACGAGACCAAAAAGTCCATATACAGAGAGCTAGCTACATATCAGAGGATTGCAACATTTCCATATACAGAGTTTTAGCTACATGGCATATGAATCCAACGTGTCCATATATCGAGAGCTCGCTACATGGCAGAGTAGTCCAACATGTCCATCGACTGAGTACTAGCTACATGGCAGATGAATCCAACATGTCCATATACTGATTGTTAGCTACATGGCAGATGAGTCCAACATTTGTATACTTAGAGGGCTAGCTACAAGTTAGATGAGTCCAACATGTTCATACAGCAAGAGCTGGCTACATGGCAGACAAGTCCAACATGTCCATATTCTGAGAACCAGCTACATTGCAGACAAGTCCAATATGTTCATATACAGAGAGCTAACTACATGGCAGATCAGTCCAACATATCCATGCACGGAGAGCAAGCTACATGGCAGACGAATGCAAAAAGTCTATACACAGACAGCTAAGTACATGGCAGAATAGTGCAATATTTCCATATACAGTATTCTAGCTACATGGCAGATGAGTCTAACGTGTCCATATACTGAGAGCTAGCTACATGGCAGATGAGTCTAACGTGTCCATATACTGAGAGCTAGCTACATGGCAGAGTAGTCCAACATGTCCATATACAGAGAGCTTGCTACATGGCAGACGAGTCCAAAATGTCTATATAAAGATAGCTAGATATATTACAGAGTAGTGCAACATTTCCATATACAGAGCTCTAGTTACATGGAAGATGTGTCCCACATGTCCATATAAAGAGAGCTAGCTACATGTCAGAGTAGTGCAACATTTCCATACAGAGCTCTAGCTACATGGCACAGGAGTTCCACATGCCCATATACTGAGAGTTAGCTACATGGCAGATGAGTCCAACATGTGTATATTTAGAGGACTAGCTACAATGTAGATGAGTCCAACATGTTCATACAGAGAGAGCTGGCTACATGAATGTTGAGTCCAACATGTCCATATACAGAGAGCTTGCTACATGACAGAAGAGTCCAAAATGTCCATATAAAGATAGCTAGATACATGACAGAGTAGTGCAACATTTCCATAAACAGAGCTCTAGTTACATGGCACAGGAGTCCCACATGTCCATATAAAGAGAGCTAGCTACATGTCAGAATAGTGCAACATTTCCATACAGAGCTCTAGCTACATGGCACAGGAGTCCCACATGTCCATATACTGAGAGTTAGCTACATGGCAGATGAGTCCAACAAGTGTATATATAGAGGACTAGCTACAAGGCAGATGAGTCCAACATGTTGATACATATAAACCTGGCTACATAGCTGATATCTTAAATTTGTACATATGAAGAGAGCTAGCTACATGGCAGACATTTCCAATATGTTCATATACAGAGAGCTAACTACATGGCAGATCTTTCCAACATATCCATGCAAAGAGAGCTAGCTCCATGGCAGACGAGTCCAAAATGTCCATATACAGAGAGCTAGCTACATGGCAGAGTAGTGCAGCATTTCCATATACAGAGCTCTAGCTGCATGGCACATGAGTCCAAGGTGGCCATATAATGAGAGTTAGCTACATGGCAGAGTAGTCCAACATGTCCATATACAGATTACTACCTGCATGGCAGATAAGTCCAATATATTCATATACAGAGAGTTACCTACATGGCAGAGTAGTGCAACTTTTCTATATTCAGAGTTCTAGCTTCATGGCAGATGAGTCCCACATGTTCATATACTAAGAGCTAGAGACATGGCAGAGTAGTCCAACATGTGCATATACAGAGTACTAGCTACATGGCAAATGGGTCCAACATGTCCATATACTGACAGTTAGATACATGGCAGATAAATCCAACGTGTGTATATTTACAGGAAAAGCTACTAAGCAGATGATTCCAACATGTTCATACAGAGAGAGCTGGCTCCATGGCTGATCATTCCAACATATCCATATACTGACAGCGACCTATATGGCAAACATGTCCAATATGTTCATATACAGAGAGCTACCTACATGGCAGATCAGTCCAACATATCTATGCACAGTGAGCAAGCTACATGGCAAACGAGTTCAAAATGTGCATATACAGAGTGTTAGCTACATTCAGAATAGTGCAACATTTCCATATACAGAGTTCTAGCTACATGGCAGATGAGTCCTACGTGTGCATATACTGAGAGCTAGCTACATGGCAGAGTAGTCCAACATGTCCAAACACAGAGCAGTAGCTACATGGCAGATGAGTCCAAAATGTCCATATACTGAGAGCTACATAAATGGCAGAGTAGTACCTCATTTCCATATACAGAGTTTTAGCTACATGGCAGATGAGTTCAACGTGTCCATGTACTGAGAGTTAGCTACATGGCAGATGAGACCAACATGTCCATATACTGAGAGTTAGCTACAGGGCAGATGAGTCCAGCATGTATATATATAGAGGACTAGATCAAGGCAGATGAGTCCAACATATTTATACAGAGGGAGCAGGATAAATGATAGATGAGTCCAACATGTCCATATCCAGAAAGCTAGTTTCATGGCCGAAAATTCCAATATGTTCATATACAGAGAGCTACCTACATGGCAGATCAATCCATCATATCCATGCACAGAGAGGTAGCTATTTGGCAGACGAGTCCAAAATGTCCATATACAGAGAGCTAGCTACATTGCAGAGTTGTGCTACATTTCCATATACAGAGTTTTAGCTACATGGCAGATGAGTTCAACATGTCCATATACTGAAAGCTAGCTACATATCAGATGAGTACAACGTGTCCATAAACTGAGAGTTAACTACATGGCAGAATGTTCCAACATATACAGAGTACTAGGTACATGGCAGATGAGTCCAACATGTCCATATATTGAGAGTTAGCTAAATGGCAGATGAGTCTATCATGTCCTTATACTGAGAGTTAGCTACATGACAGTTGAGTCCAACAGATGTATATATACAGGACGAACTCAACACAGATGAGTCCAACGTATTCATACAGAAAGAGCTGACTACATGACAGACGAGTCCAACATGCCCATATAAAGAGAGCTGACTACATGGCTCATGAGTCCAACGTGTCCTTATACAGAGTTTAGCGACATGACAGATGAGTCCAAGGTGTCCATATACTGAGAGGTAACTAAATTCAGTGTAGTCCAACATTTCCATATACAGAGTACTAGCTACATGGTAAAGGAGTCCAAAGTGTCCATAAACTGAGAGCTGACTACGTGGCAGAGTAGTCCAAAATGTCCATAAACAGAGTACTAGCTACATTACTGTCAAGACCACTATGTTTATATACAGAGAGCTACCTACATGTCAGATCAGTCCAACGTATCCATGCACAGAGAGCTAGCTACAAGGCAGAGGAGTCCAAAATGTCCACATACACAGAGCTACCTACATGGCAGAATAGTGCCTCATTTCCATATACAGAGTTCTAGCTACATAGCAGATCAGTCCAACATGTCCATATACTGAGAGTTAGTTACATGGCAGATGAGTCCAACATGTCCATATACTGAGAGTTAGCTATATTGCAACATGTGTATATATAGAGGACTAGCTCAAGACAGATGAGTCCAACATATTCATCCAGAGAGAGCTGGCAACATGGTAGTCAAGTCCAATATGTCCATATCCAGAAAGCTAGCTATATGGCTGACAAGTCCAATATGTTCATATACAGAGAGTTGCCTTCATGGCAGATCAGTCCAACATATTCATGCACAGAGAGCTAGCTATATGGCAGAAGAATCCAAAATGTCCATATGCAGACAGCTAGCTACATGGCAGAGGAGTGCATCATTTCCATATACAGAGTTCTAGCTACAGGGCCGATGAGTCCAACGTGTCCATAAACTGAGAGCTACCTACATGGCAGAGTCGTCCAACACGTCCATATACACAGCACTACCTACATGGCAGATGAGTCCATCATATCCATATAATGAGAGTTAGTTACATGGCAGAAGAGTCCAACATGTGTATATATAGAAGACTATCTACAAGGCAGATGAGTCTAACATGTTCTTACAGAGAGAGCTCGGTACATGGCTGATGAGTCCAACATACCCATATATAGAGAGCAAGCTACATGGAAGACAAGTCCAATATATTCATATACAGAGAGCTTCCTACATGGCAGATCAGTCCATCATATCCATTCACAGAGAGCTAGCTACTTGGCAGGAAAATCCAAAATGCCCATATACAGAGAGCTAGCAACTTTGCAGAATAATGCAACATTTCCACATAAAGAGTTCTAGCTTCATGGCAGATAACTCCAACGTTACCATAAACTGAGAGCTAGCTACATGGAAGAGTAGTCCAACATGTCCATATACAGAGTACTAGCTACAGGGCAGATGGGTCCTACATGTCCATATACTGAGAGCTAGCTACATGGCACATGAGTCCAACATGTACATATACTGAGAGTTAGCTTCATGTCTGATGAGTCCAACATGTGTATTTATAGAGGACTAGAAACAAAGCAGATGAGTCTAACATGTTCATACAGAGAGAGCTGGCTACATGACTGATGAGTACAACTTGTCCGTATACAGAGAGCTAGCTACATGGCAGACAAGTCCAATATGTTCATATACAGAGAGCTACCTACATGACAGATCACTTCAACAAATCCATACACAGAGAGCTAGCTACATGGCAGATGAGTGTAAAATGTCCATATACAGAGAACTAGCAGCAAGGCAGAGTAGTGCAATATTTCCATATACAGAGTTCTAGCTACATGACAGATGAGACCAACATGTCCATATACTGAGAGCTAGCTACATGGCAAAGTAGTACAACATGTCTATATACAGAGTAAAAGCTACATGGCAGATGAGTCCAACATGTCCATATACTGAGAGATAGCTTCATGGCAGATGAGTCCAACATGTGTATACTAAGAGGGCTATCGACAAGGCAGAAGGGTCAGATATATGTACACAGAGAGAGCTGGCTACATGGCTGATGAGTCCAACATGTCCATATACTGAAAGCTAGTTATTTGGTAGACAAGTCCAACATGTTCATAGACATGGAGCTAACTTCGTGTCAGATCAGTCCAGCATATCCATGCACAGAGAGCTTGCTACAAGCAGGCAATTCCAAAATGTCCATATACAGAGAGCTAGCTACTTGACAGAGTAGTGCAACATTTTCATATACAGAGTTATAGCTACATGACAGATGAGTCCAACATGTCCATATACTGTGAGCTAACTACATGGCAGATGAGTCCAACATGTCCTTATACAGAATACTAGCTACATGGCAGATAAGTCCAACATGTCTGTAAACTGTGAATTAGCTAGATGGCAGATGAGTCTAACTTGTGTATATATAGAGGACTAGCTACAAGGCAGATGATTCCAATATGCTCATACAGAGAGTGCTGGATACATGGCTGATGAGTCCAACATGTTCATGTAGAGAGAGCAAGCTACATTGCAGACAAGTCCAATATGTTCTTATACAGAAAGCTACCTACATGGAAGATCAGTCCAACATATCCATGCACAGAGACCTAGCTACATGGCAGACAAGTCCAAAATGTCCATGTACAGATAGCAAGCTACATGGCAGAGTAGTGCATCATTTCCGTATACAGATTTCTAGCTACATGGCAGTTGAGTCCAACATGTCCATATACTGCAAGCCAGCTACATGACAGATGTGTCCATCGTGTCCCTATACTGAGAGTTATCTACATGGCAGAGTAGTCTAATATGTCCATATACAGAGTGTTAGCTACATGGCAGATGAGTCCTATATGTATATATAGAGGACTATCTTCAAGGCAGATGAGTTCAACTTGTGCATGCAGAGAGAGCTGGCTACATGGCTGATGAGTGAGTACACCATGTCCATATACTGAGAGTTATCTACATGGCAGTTGAGTTCAACATGTATATATAGAGGACTAGCTACAATGCAGATGATTCCAACATGCTATTTCTGAGAGAGCTGGCTATATGGCTGATGAGACCAACATGTCCATATACAGAGAACTAGCTACTCTCTGTATGAACAGAGATCAGTGCAACATATCCATGCACAGAGAGCTAGCTAAATGGCAGATGAGTCCAATATGTCCATATACAGATAGATAGCTACATGGCAGAGTAGTGCAACATTTCCACATGCAGAGTTCTAGCTACATGCAGATGAGTCCAACGTGTCTATATTCTGAGAGCTAGCTACATGGCAGATGAGTCCAACATGTCCATATACTGAGAGTTAGCTACAATGCAGATGATACCAACATGTGTATATTTAGAGGGCTAGCTACAAGGCAGATGATTGAAACATATTCATACAGAGAGAGCTGGCTACATGACTGATGAATCCAACATATCCATATACTGAGAGCTAGTTACTTGGTAGACAAGTCCAATATGTTCATATGCAAAGAGCTAACTACATGGCAGATCAATTCAGCATATTTATGCACAGAGAGCTAGCTACATGTCAAACGAGTCCAAAATGTCCATATGCAGAGAGCTAGCTACATGACAGAGTAGTGCAACATTTCCAAATCTAGCTACGTGCCAGATGAGTCCAACGTGTCCATATACTGAGAGGTAGCTATATGGCAGTGAGGTCCAACATGTACATATACAGGGTACTAGCTACATGGCAGATGAGTCCAATGTGTCCATATACTGAGAGCTAGCTACATGGCAGATGAGTCCAACATGTCCATATACTGAAAGTTAGCTACAATGCAGATGATACCAATATGTGTATATTTAGAGGGCTAGCTACAAGGCAGATGATTCATACATATTCTTACAGAGAGAGCTGGCTATATGGCTTATGAGTCCAACAAGTCCATATACTGAGAGCTAGTTACTTGATAGACAATTCCAATATCTTCAGATGCAGAGAGCTACCTACATGGCAGATCAGTCCAGCATATCTATGCACAGAGAGTTAGCTACATGGCAGATAAGTCCAATATATCCATGAACAGAGAGCTAGCTACATGTCAGACGAGTCCGCAATGTCCATATGCAGAGAACTAGCTACATGACAGAGTAGTGCAACATTTCCTAATACAGAGTTCTACCTACATGCCAGATGAGTCCAATGTGTCCATATACTGAGACCTAGCTATATGGCAGTGTAGTCCAACATGTCCATATACTGAGAGTTAGCTACATGAAGATGAGTTCAACATGTGTATATAAAGACGATTAGCTACAAGGCAGATGAGTTCAATATGATCATACAGAGAGAGCTAGGTACATGGAAGAAAAGTCCAAAAGGTCCATATACATGGCTGATGAGGCCAACATGTGTATATATAGAGAGGACTAGCAACAAGATATATACGTCCAACATGTTCATACAGAGAGTGCTGGCTACATCTCTAATGAGTCCAACATGTCCATATACAGAGAGCTACCTACATGGCAGACAAGTCCAACATGTTCATATACAGAGAGGTACCTACATGGCAGTTGAGTCCAACAAGTCCATATACAGGTGACTAGCTACATGGCAGATCAGTCTAACCTATCCAGGCACAGAGAACTATCTACATGGCAGATCAGTCCAACATATCCATGCACAAAGAGCTAGCTACATGGCAGAAAAGTCCAAAATGTCCATATAAAGAAAGAAAGCTACATGACAGAGTAGTGCAACATTTCCATATACAGAGTTCTAGCTACATGGCAGATGAGTCCAACATGTCCATATACTGAGAGCTAGCTACATGGAAGAGTAGTCCAACATGGCCAAATACATAGTACTCGCTACATGGCAGGTGAGTCCAACATATCCATATACAGAGAGTAAGCTACATGGCAGATGAATCCAACATGTGAATGTTTAGAGTACTATCTACAAGGCAGATGAGTTGAAAATATTCATACAGAAAGAACTGGCTACATGGCTGATCAGTCCAACAGGTCCATATACTGATAGCTACCTATATGGCAGAAAAGTCCAATATGCTCATATACAGAGAGCTCCCTACATGCAGATCAGTCCAGTATATCTATGCACAGAGACTTAGCTACATGGAAGACGAGTCCAAAATGACCATATACGGAGAGCTAGCTACATGGCAGAGTAGTCCAACATGTCCAAATTCAGAGTTCTAGCTACATTACAGATTAGAATAACGTGTCCATATGCTGAGAGCTAGCTACATGGCAGATTAGACCAACATGACCATATACAGAGTACTAGCTACATGGCAGATGAATCCAACATGTCCATATACTGAGGGTCAGCTACATGACAGATGAGTCCAACATGTGTATGTTTAGAGGGTTAGCTACAAGGCAGATGAGTCCAATATGTTCATACACAGAGAGCTGGCTACATGGCGGACAAGTCCAAAATGTCCATATACAGAGCGCTAGTTACATGGCAGAGTAGTGCATCATTTCCATATACAGAGCTCTAGCTAAGTGGCAGATGAGTTCAATGTGTCTTTATACTGAGAGCTAGCTAAAAAGCAAAGTAGTCAAACATGTCCATATACAGAGCACTAGCTACATGGCTGGTAAATACAACATGCCCATATATTGCGAGTTAGCTACATGACACATCAGTCCAACATGTGTATGTTTAGAGCGTTAGCTACAAGGCAGATAACTCAAACATGTTCAAATACAGTGAGCTGGCTACATGGCTGATGAGTCCAACATGTCCATATACAGAGAGCTAGCTACATGGCAGACAAGTCCCTTATGATCATCTACAGAGAGCTACCTCCATGGCAGATCAGTCCAGCATATCTATACACAGAGAGCTAACTACATGCCAGACGAGTCCAAAAGGTCTATGTAGAGAGAGCTAGCTACATGACATAATAGTGCAAAATTTCCATACATAGAGTTCTAACTTCATGGCAGATGATTTCAACGTGTCCAAATACTGAGAGCTAGCTACATGGCAGAGTAGTCCAAAATGTCCATATACAGAGTACTAGCTAAATGGCAGATGAGTCCAACATGTTTATATACCGAGAGTTAGCTCCATGGCAGATGAGTCCATCATCTGTATATATAGAGGACTAGATACAACACAGATGAGTCCAACATGTTCATACAGAGAGAGGTGGCTACATAGCAGACAAGTCCAAAATGTCCATAAAAAAAAGAACTAGCTAAATGGCAGAATAGTGCAACATTTCCATATACAGAGTTCTAGCTACATGTCAGATGAGTCCAACGTGTCCATATACTGAGAGTTAGATACATGGCAGATGAGTAGTCCAACATGTCCATATACAGAGTATTAACTACATGGCAGATGAGTTCAACATGTCCATATACTGGGAGTTAGCTTCATGGCAGATGGGTCCCTAATGTGTATATATAGAGGATTAGCTACAAGGCAGATGGATCCAATATGTTCATATACAGTCTGCTGGCTACAAGACTGATGAGTCCAACATGTCCATCTACAGAGAGGTAGCTACATGACAGAAAAGTCCAATATGTTCTTTTACAGAGAGTTCTAACTACATGACAGATGAGTCCAACGTGTCCAAATACTGAGAGTTAGCTACATGACAATATAGTCCAAGATGTCCATATACAGGGTACTAGCTACATGGCAGTTGAGTCCAACATGTCAATATACTGAGAGTGAGCTACATGGCAGATGAGTCCAACATGTGTAAATATAGAGGACTAGTAACAAGGCAGATGGATCCAATATGTTCATATACAGTCCGCTGGCTACAAAACTGATGAGTCCAACATGTCCATGTACAGAGAGGTAGCTACATGACAGAAAAGTCCAATATGTTCTTTTACAGAGAGCTACCTACATGGCAGATCAGTTCAACATATCCATGCACAGAGAGCTAGCTACATGGCAGACGGGTCCAAAATGTCCATATACAGAGTTCTGGCTATATGGCAGATGAGTCCAAGGTGTCCATATACTGAGAGTTAGCTACATGGCAGAGTAGTCCAACATATCCATATAAAGGGTAGTAGCTACATGGCAAATGAGTCCAACATGTCCATATACTGAGAGTTCTCTACATGGCAGATGAGTCCAACATAACTATATATAGGGTATTATCTACAAGGCAGATGAGTCCAGCATGTTCATACAGAGAGAGCTGGCTTCATGGCTGATGCGTGCAACAAGTCCATAAACAGAGAGATAGCTACATGGCAGATAAGTCCAATAGTCCAATATGTTCATATTCAGAGAGCTAAATACATGGTAGATGAGTCCAACATATCCATGTGCAGAAAGCTAGCTACATGGCAGAAGAGTCGAAAATATCCATATACAGAGAGCCAGCTACATGGCAAAGTAGTGCAACATTTCCACATACAGAGTTCTAGCTACATGGCAGATGAATCCAACGTATCCATATACTGAGAGCTAGCTACATGGCAGACAAGTCCAATATGTTCATATGCAGAGAGCTACCTATATGGCAGATCAGTGCAAGATATCCATGCACACAGAGCAGCTACATGTCAGACAAGTCCAAAATGTCCATATGCAGAGAGCTAGCTACATGACAGAAAACTGCAACATGTCCATATACAGAGTTCTAGCTACATGGCAGATGAGTCCAACGTGTCCATATACTGAGAGCTAGCTACATGGCAGAGTAGTCCAACATGTCCAAATA
>NW_006408670.1:4842262-4844196 GCF_000296735.1 Chrysochloris asiatica
TGTCCTTATACTGAGAGCTAGTTACATGGCAAACAAGTCCAATATGTTCATATAGAGAGGGCTACCAACTTGGCAGATCTGTCCAACATATCCATATATAGACAGCTAGCTACTTGGCAGACGAGTTCAAAATGTCTAAATACAGAGAGCTAGCTACATGGCAGAGTAGTGCATCAGTTCCATATGCAGAGTTCAAGGTACATGGAAGATGTGTCCAACGTGTCCATATACTGAGAGCTACCGACATGGCAGACAAGTCAATATGTTAATATAAACAGAGCTGCCTACATGGCAGATCAGTCCAAGATATCCAGGTACAGAGAGCTAGCTACATGGCATACGAGTCCAAAATGTCCATATACAGGGAGCAAGCTACATGGCAGACAAGGCCAATATGTTCATATACAGAGTTCTAGCTACAAGGAAGATGAGCCCAACTAGTCTATATACAGAGAGTTACCTACATAACAGAATAATGCAAGATTTCCACATACAGAGTTCTAGCTAAATGGCAGATGTGTCCATCGTGTCCATTTACTGAAAGCTAGCTACATGGACAAGTAGTCCAACATGTCCATATTCAGGATACTAGCTACATGGCAAATGTGTCCAATGTGACCATATACTGAGAGCCACCTAAATGGCTGACAAGTCCAATATGTTCATATACAGAGAGCTACCTACTTGGCAGATCAGTCCAACATATCCATGTACAAAGAGCCAGCTACATGGCAGATGTGTCCAAAATGTACATATACAGAGAGCTAGCTACATGGCAGGGTAGTTCACCATTTCCATATACAGAGTTCTAGCTACATGGCAGACGTGTCAAAGCTGTCCATATATATGAGAGCTACCTACATGGCAGAGAAATCTATTATTTTCATATACAGAGAGCTACCTACTTGGCAGATAATTCCAAATATCCATGTACATGGAGCTAGCTAAAAGGCAGACTAGTCCAAAATGTCCATATGCAGAATGCTTGCTACATGGCAGGGTAGTGCAACATTTCCACATACAGAGTTCTAGCTATAAGGCAGATGAGTCCAAATTGTCTAAATACAGAGAGCTAGCTACATGGCAGAGAAGTGCAATGTTTCCATATACAGAGTTCGAGCTACTTGGCAGATGTATCCATCGTGTCCATACACTGAGAGCTAGCTACATGGCAGAGAAGTCTAACATGTCCATATTCAGGTCCTAGCTACATGGCAGATGTGTCCAACGTGTCCATATAGTGAGAACCACCTACATGGCTGAAAAGTCCAATATATTCCTAAACAGAAAGCTACCTAAATGGCAGATCAGTCCAACATAACCATGGACAGAGAGCTAGCTACATAGCAGACTAGTCCAAAATGCCCACATACAGAGAGCTAGCCACATGGCGGGGTAGTGTAACATTTCCATATACAGAGTTCTAACTCCAAGGCAGATAAGTCCAACTTGTCTACATACAGAGAGGTATTTACATGGCATCGTAGTGAAACATTTCCATATACAGAGTATAAGCTACATGGCAGATGCGTTCAATATGTCCATATACTGCTAGATCCACGGCAGACAAGTCCAATATATTCAAATATAGGTAGCTACCTGCTTGGCAGATCAGTCCAACATATCCATGTACAGAGAGCTAGCTACATGGCAGACTAGTCCAAAATGTCCATATACAGAGAGTCTACCTACATGGCACGGTAGTACAACATTTCCATATACAGAGTTCTAGCTACATAGAAGATGCTTACAAGGTGTCCATATACTGAGAACTACCTACATGGCAGACAATTCCAATATGTTCATATACAGTGAGCTACCTACTTGGCAGATCAGTCCAAGATATCCATGTACAGAGAGCTACCTACATGGCAGACGAGTCCAAAATGTCCATATACAGAGAGCTAGCTACATGGCAGGGTAGTGCAACTTTT
>NW_006408670.1:4844296-4853737 GCF_000296735.1 Chrysochloris asiatica
GAGAGCTACCTACATGGCAGACGAGTCCAAAATGTCCATATACAGAGAGCTAGCTACATGGCAGGGTAGTGCAACTTTTCCATATACATAGTTCTAGTTACCAGGCAGATGAGTCCCACTTGTCTATATACAGAGAGCGAGCTACATGTCAGTATAGTGCAACATTTCCATATACAGAGTTCTAGCAACATGGCAGATGTGTCCAACGTGTCCATATACTGAGAGCTAGCTACATGGTAGACTAGTCCAATATGTTCATATAGAGTGAGCTATCGACTTGGCAGATCAGTCCAACATATCCATATACAGAGAGTAAACTACATTGCAGACGAGTCCGTAATTTCTATATACAGAGAGCTAGCTACATGGCAGGGTAGTGCAACATTTCCATATACAGAGATCTAGATACAAGGCAGATGAGTCCAACTTGTCTATATAAAGAGAGCTAGCTACATGACAGGCAGTATAGTGCAACATTTCCATATACAGAGTTCGAGCTACATGGCACGTGTCCAACGTGTCCATATACTGAGAGCTAGCTACATGGTAGACAAGTTCACTATGTTCATATACAGAGGGCTACCTACTTAGCAGATCATTCCAACATATCCATGTACAGAGAGCTAGCAACATGACAGACAAGTCCAAAATGTCCATATACAGAGAACTAAATATATGGGAGGGTAGTGCAACATTTCCATATACAGAGTTCTCAGTACAAGGCAGATGAGTCCAACTTGTCTATATACAGAGAGCTAACTACATGGCAGACTAGTTCAACATTTCCATATACAGAGTTCTAGCTATATGGCAGATGTGTCCAACATGTCCGTATACTGAGAGCTAGCTACATAGCAGAGTACTCCAACATGTCCATATTCAGGGTACTAGCTACATGGCAAATGTGTCCAACATGTCCATATACTGAGAGTCACCTACATGACAGACAAGTACAATATGTTGATATACAGAGAGCTAGCTACATGTCAGATGCATCCAAAATGTCTATATACAGAGAGCTAGCTACATGGCAGGGTAGTGAAACATTTCCATATACAGAGTTCTGGGTAAAAGTCAGATAAATCCAACTTATCTATATACAGAGAGCTTGCTACATGGCAGAGTACCGCACCATTTCCATATACAGAGTTCCAGCTACATGGCAGATGTGTCCAAGGTATCCATATACTGAATAATAGCTACATGGCAGAAGAGTCCAACATGTCTATATACTGAGAATTAGCTACATGGCAAAAAAGTACAATAAGTATTTATATAGAGGGCTAACTACAAGATAGATGAGTCCAACATGTTCATACAGAGATATCTGGCTACAGGCTGATGAGTCCAACATGTCCATATACTGATAGCTAGCTACATGGAAGACAAGTCCAATATGTTCATATACAGAGAGCTACCTACATGGTAGATCTGCCCATCATATTCATGCACTAAGAGCTAGCTACATGGCAGACAAGTCCAAAATGTCCGTATACAGAGAGCTTGCTACATGGCAGAGTAGTGCAACATTTCCATATACAGAGCTCTAATTACATGGCAGGTGAGTCCTACTTGTCCATATACTGAGAATTAACTACATGGCAGGTGAGTCCGACATGTATATATAGAGAGGAGTATCTACAAGGCAGATGATCCAACATGTTCATACAGTGAGAGTTGGCTACATGGCTGATGAGTCCAACATGTCCATATACAGAGAGATAGATACATGTAAGACAAGTCCAATAAATTCATATGCAGAGAGCTACCTACATGGCAGATCAGTTCAACATATCCATGGACAGAGATATAGCTACATAGCAGACTAGTTCAAAATGTACATATAGAGAGAGCTAGCTACATGGCAGAGTAGTGCAACATTTCTATATACAGATTTCTAGCTACATGGAGGATGAGTCCAACGTGACCATATACTGAGTGCTAGCTACGTGGCAGAGTAGTCCAACATATACATATGCAGAATACTAGCTACATGGCAGATGACTCTAACATGACCATATACTGAAAGTTAGCTACATGGCCGATGAGTCCAACTTGTGTATATGTAGAGGCTTGGCTACAAGGAAGATGAGTCCAACATGTTCATACAGAGAGAGCTGGCTACATGGCTGATGTGTCCAATATGTCCATATATAAATAGCAAGCTACATGGCAGACAAGTCAAATATGTTCATATACAAGAGCTACCTACATGGCTGATCAGTACAAGGTATCCAGCTATATGGCAGAAGCCCAAAATGTCAAAAACAGACAGCTATCTACATGGCAGTGTAGTGCAATAATTCCAAATACAGAGGTCTAGCTACATGGTAGAGAAGTCCAACTTGTCCATATACTGAGAGCTAGCTACATGGCAGAGTAGTCCAACATATTCATATACAGTGTACTAGCTACATGGCAGATGAGTCCAACATGTCCATATACTGAGAGTTAGCTACATGGCAGATATGTCCAACATGTGTATATTTAGAGGACTAGCTACAAGGCAGATGAATCCAACATGTTCATACAGAGAGAGCTGGCTACATGGCTGTTGACTCCAACATGTCCACATACAGAATACTAGCTACATGGCAGATGAGTCTAACATGTCCATATACTGAGAATTAGCTACATGGTAGATGAGCCCAACTTGCATATATATAGAGTACCTACAAAGCAGATGAGTCCAACATGTTCATACAGAGAGTTTTGGGTACATGGCTGATGACTTAAATATGTACAAACACAGAGAGATAGCTACATGGCAGACAATTCCAATATGTTCATATAGAGAGAACTACCTACATGGCAGATCTGTCCAACATATCCATGCACTGAGAGATAGCTACATGGCAGACGAGTCAAAAATGTCCATATACACAGAGCTAGCTACATGGCAGAGTAGTGCAACATTTCCATTTACTGAGCTCTAGCTGCATGGCACATGAGTCCAAGGTGTCCATATAATGAGAGTTAGCTACAGGGCAGAGTAGTCCAAGATGTCCATATATAGAGTACTAGCTACATGGCAGATGAGTCCAACATGTCCTTATATTGAGAGTTAGATACATGGCAGATGAGTCCAACATGTGTATATATAGAGGAGTAGCTACAGGGAAGATGAGTCCAACATGTTCATACAGATAGAGCTTGCTCCATGGCTGATGAGTGCAACATGTCCATATACAGACAGATAGCAATATGGCAGACAAGGCAAATAAGTCAATATACAGAGAGATACCTACATGCCAGATCAGTCCAACATATCCATGGACAGAGAGCTAGCTACATGGCAGACGAGTCCAAACTGTGCATGTAGAGAGAGCTCGCTACATGGCAGAGTAGTCCAAAATGCCGATATACAGAATACTACCTACATGGCAGATGAGTCCAACATGTCCATATACTGAAAGTTAGCTACATGGCAGATGAGTCCAACTAATGTATATATAGAGGCCTAGCTACAAGGAAGATGAGTCCAACATGTTCATACAGAGAGAGCTGACTATATGGCTGATGAGTCCAACATGTCCATATACAGACAGCTAGCTACATGTCAGAGTAGTCCAACAAATCCATGTACAGAGTACTATCGGCATGGCAGATGTGTCCAACATGTCCATATACTGAGAACTCGCTACATGGAAGAGTAGTCCAACATGTCCATATACAGAATACTAGCTACATGGCAGATGACTCCAAGATATCCATACACTGAAAGTTAGCTACATGGCAGATGAGTCTAACATGTGTATATATAGAGGGCTAGCTACAAGGAAGATGAGCCCAACATGTTCATACAGAGAGAGCTGGCTACATGGCTGATGAGTCCAAAATGTCCATATACAGAACACTAGCTACATGTCTATATAGAGAGCTAGCTACATGGCAGAGTAGTGCAACATTTCCATATAAAGAGTTCTACCTACATAGCAGATGTGTCCAACATGTCCATATACTGACAGCTACCTATATGGTAGATAAGTCCAAAATATCCATGTACAGATAGCTAGCTACATGGCAGATGAGTCCAAAATGTCGATATACAGAGAGCTACCTACATGGAAGAGTAGTGCAACATTTATATATACAGAGTTCTAACTACATGGCAGATGAGTCCAACGTGTCCAAATACTGAGAGCTCGCTACATGTCAGAGTAGTACAACATGTCCTTATACAGGGTATTAGCTTCATAGAAGAGGAGTCCAACATGTTCATATACAGAGAGCTAGCTACATGGCAGAGTAGTACAACAGTTCCATATACAGAGTTTTAGGTACATGGCAGATGTGTCCAACGTGTCAATACACTGGGAGCTAGCTATATGGCAGAGCAATCCCACATGTCCATATACAGGTTACTGGCTAAATGGCAGAGAAGTCCAACATGTCCATATACTGAGAGCTAGCTACATGGCAGACAAGTCCAATATATTCATATATAGAGAGATACCTACTTGGCAGATCAATCCAACATATCCATGTACAGACGAGTCCAAAATGTCCTTCTAATGAGAGCTAGTTACATGGCAGGGCAGTGCAACATTTCCATATACAGAGTTCTAGCTACAAGTCAGATGAGTCTAATTTTTCTATATACAAAGAGCTAGCTACATGGCAGAGTAGTGCAACATTTCCATATACAGAATTCTACCTATATGGCAGAAGTGTCCAAAGTATCCATGTACAGAGAGCTAGATACATGGCATAAGAGTTCAAAATGTCCATATACAGAGAGCTACCTACATGGCATAAGAGTCCAAAATGTCCATATACAGAGAGCTACCTACATGGCAGGGTAGTACAACTTTTCTATATACAGAGTTCCATCTACAAGGCAGATTAGTCCAACTTGTCTATATACAGACAGCAAGTTCCATGGCAGAGTAGGGCAGCATTTCCATATACAGAGTTCTAAGTACATGGTAGATGTGTTCAACTTGTCCAAATACTGAGAGCTAGCTACAGCTACAAGACACATAAGTACAACTTGTCTTTATACAGACTGCTTGCTACATGTCAGAGTAGTCCAACATATCCATATACAGAGTACTAGTTACATGGCAGATGAGTCCAATTTGTCTATATACAGAGAGATCGCTACATGGAAGAGTATTCCAACATGTCCATATACAAAATACTGGTTACATGGAAGATGAGTCCAACATGTACATATACTGAGAGTGAGGTACATGGCAGACTAGTCCTACATGTGTATATATTGTGGAAAAGCTATAACACAGATGAGTCCAACACCTTCATACAGAGAGAGCTGGCTACAGGGCTGAGGAGTCCAACATGTAGATATACAGAGAGCTAGCTACACGAGAGACAAATCCAATATGTTCATACACAGAGAGCTACCCACATGTCAGGTCAGTTCAATATACCCATGCACAGATAGCTAGCTACATGGCAGAGAAGTCCAATATGTCCATATACAGGGTAATAGCTACACTGCAGATGTATCCAACATGTCCATATACTGAGAGGTAGCTACATGGCAGACAAGTCCAGTATGTTCATAAACAGAGAACTACCTACTTCACAGATCATTGTAACATATCCATGTACAGAGAGCTAGTTACATGGCAGAGGAGACCAAAATGTCTATATACACAGAGGTAGCTACATGGCAGTGTAGTGCAACATTTCCTTATACAGCGTTCGAGGTAAAAGGTGTTTGAGTACAACTTGTCTATATACAGAGATCTAACTACATGGTATGGTAGTGCAACATTTCCATATACAAAGTTTTAGGTACATGGCAGATATATCCAACGTGTCCATATATTGAGAGCTAGCTACATGGCAGAGCAATCCAACAAGTCCATATTCAGGGTACTAGCTACATGGCAGATGTGTCCAACGTGTCCATATAGTGAGAGCCACCTACGTGGCAGACAATTCCAATATGTTCATATACAGAGAGACACCTACTTATCAAATCAGTCCAACATATCCATGTACAGAGAGCTAGCTAGCTACTACATGGCAGGGTAGTGCAACATTTCCATATACGGAGTTCTAGCTACATGGCATATTTGTCAAAGGTATTAATATACTGAGAGCTAACTACATGGCAGACAAGTCCAATATGTTCATATAAAGAGAACTACCTACTTGGCAGGTCAGTCCAACATATCCATGTACAGAGAGCTACCTACATGGCAGTATAGTACAACATTTCTATATACAGAGTTCTATCTACAAGACAGATTAGTCCAACTTGTCTATACACAGACTGCTAGCTACATGGCAGGTTAGTGCAACATTTGCATATACAGAGTTCTAGATACACAGCAGATGAGTCCAAATTTTCTATATACAGAGAGCTAGCTACATGGCAGGGTAGTGCAACATTTCCATATACAGAGTACTAGCTACAACGCAGATGAGTCCAATTTGTCTATATACAGAGTACTCCAAAATGTCCATATTCAGAGTTCTAGCTACATGGAAGATGTGTACAACATTTCCATATACTGAGAGCTAGCTACAAAGCAGAAATGCCCAGTATGTTCATGAACAGATAGCTACCTACTTGTCAGATCAGTCCAACAAAGCCATGTACAGAAAACTAGCTACATGGCAGACGAGTACAAAATCTCCATATAAAGAGAGCTAGTTACATAGCAGGGTAGTGCAACATTTCCATATACAGAGTTCTACATACATGGCAGATGTGTTCAACATGTCCTTATGTTGAGAGATCCGTATATGGCAGATCAGTCCAAAATATCCATGTACAGAGAGCTAGCTATATGACACACGAGTTCAAAATGTCCATATAAAGAGAGCTAGCTACATGGCAGGGTAGTGAAACATTTCCATATACAGAGTTTTATCTACAAGGCAGATTAGTACAAATTGTCTATATACAGAGAGCTAGCTACTTGGCAAAATTCTGCAGCATTTCCATATACAGAGTTGTAGCTACATGGCACATGTGTCCAATGTGTCCATACACTGAGAGATAGCTACATGGCAGAGTAGTACAACATGTCAATATACAGAGTACAAGTTACATCGCAGAGGAGTCCAACAAGTCCATATAATGAGAGCTAGCTACATTACAGACAAGTCCATTATTTCTATACACAGTGAGCTAGCGACATGGCAGGGTAATGCAAGATTTTCATATACAGAATTCTAGCTACATGGCATATATGTCCAACGTGTCCATATACTGAGAGCTAGCTACATGGCAGACAAGTCCAATAGGTTCATATACAGAGAGCTAACTACTTGGCAGATAAGTCCAGCATATCCATAAGCAGACAGCTAGCTATATGGCAGACGAGTCCAAAATGTCCATATACTGAGAGCTACCTACATGGCAGGGTAGTGAAACATTTCCATATACAGAGTTGTAGGTACAAGGCTGATGAGTACAACTTGTCTTTATACAGAGAGCTAGTTATATGGCAGAGTAGTGCAACATTTCCCATATATAGAGTTTTAGGTACATGGCAGATTTGTCCATCGAGTCCATACACTGAGAGGTAGCTACATGGCAGAGCAGTCCAATATGTCCATAGACAGGGTACTAGGTACTTAGCAGATGAGTTCAAAATGCCCATATACTGAGAGCTAGCTACATGGCAGACAAGTCCAATATGTTCATATACAGAGAGCTACCTATTGGTAGACCAGTCCAACATATCCATGTACAGAAAGCTAGCTACATGGAAGATGACTCCAAAATGTTCATATAATGAGAGCTACCTACATGGCAGGGTAGTGCAACATTTCCATATACAGAGTTTTCGCTACAAGGCAGAAGAGTCCAACTTGTCTATGTACAGAGAACTAGCTACATGGCAGAATAGTGCAACATTTCCATATACAGAGTTCTAACTACATGGCTGATGTGTTCAACATGTCCATATACGGAGAGCTGGCTACTTTGCAGAGTACTCCAACATATCTATATTCAGCGTTCTAGCCACATGGCAGATGCGTGCAACGTTTCCATATACTGAGAGCTAGCTATATGGTAGAAAAGTACAGTATGTTCATAAACAGTACATGGCAGATGACTTCAAAATGCCCATATACTGAGAGCTAGCTACATGTCAGACGACTCCAAAGTGTCCATATACAGAGAGCTACCTACATGGCAGGGTAGTGCAACATTTCCATATACAGAGTTCTCACCACAAGGCAGATGAGTCCAACATGTCTATGTACAGAGAAATAGCAACATGGCAGGGTAGTGCAACATTTCCATATACAGAGTTCTAGCTATATGGCAGATGTGTCCAATGTGTCCATATACTGAGAACTGGCTACATGGTAGAGTAGTCCAACATGTCCATATTCAGGGTAGTAGCTACATGTCAGATGTGTCAAACGTGTCCATATACAGAAAGCCACCTACAGGGCAGACAATATGTTCATAAACAGAGAGCTACCTACTTGGCAGATCGGTCCAACATATCCATGTACAGAGAGCTAGCTACTTGGCAGACGAGTCAAAAATGTCCATATACAGAGAGCTAGCTACATGGCAAGGAAGGGCAACATTTCCATATACAGAGTTCTACTTACTAGGCAGATGAGTCAAAATTGTCTATATACAGAGAGCTAGCTACGTGGCAGAGTACTCCAACATGTACATATTCAGAGTTCTAGCTACATGGCAGTTGTGCCCAACGTTTCCATACAGAGAGCAAGCTACTTGACAGAGTTGTGTAGGATTTCCATATACAGAGTTCTACCTACATGGCAGATGTGCCCAACATGTCTGTATAATGAGAGCTAGGTACATAGCAGAATAGTATAACATGTGCATATACAGGGTACTAGCTATAGGGCAGATGTATCCAATATGTCCATATACTGAGAGCTAGCTACATGGCAGACAAGTTCAATATATTCATATACAGAGAGCTACCTACATGGCAGATCATTCCAACATATCCATGTACAGTGAGCTAGCTACATGGCAGTCACGTCCATAATGTCCACATACAGAGAGCTAGCTAAATGGCAGTGTTGTGCACCATTTCCATATACAGAGTTCTAGGTACAAGGCAGATGTGTCGAAGCTGTCCATAAAGTGATCGCTACCTACATGGCAGTGAAGTCCAATATGTTCATATACAGAGAGAGCTACATACTTGGCAGATCATTTCGACATATCTATGTACATGGAGAGAGCTACAAGGTAGACGAGTCCATAATGTCCCTATGCAGAGAGCTAGCTACATGGCAGGGTAGTGCAACTTATCTAAATACAGAGATCTAGCTAAAGGGCAGAGTAGTGCAACATTTCCACATACAGAGTTTTAGCTACAAGGCAGATAAGTACAATTTTTCTTTATACAGAGACCTAGCTACATGGCCAAGTAGTCCAACACGTCCATATTCAGAGTTCTAGCTAAATGGCAGATGTTTCCAACATGTCCACATACTGAGAGCAAGCTACATGGC
>NW_006408670.1:4855367-4857008 GCF_000296735.1 Chrysochloris asiatica
TACATGGCAGATGTGTCCAACGTGTCCATATACTGAGAGCTAGCTACTGGCAGAGTAGTCCAACATGTCCATATTCAGGGTAGTAGTTACATGGCAGATGTGTCCAACGTGTCCATATACTGAGAGCCAATTACATGGCAGAGAAATCCAATATGTTCATATACAGAGAGCTACCTACTTGGCAGAGCAGTCCAACAAACCCATGTACACAGAGCTACATACATGGCAGACAAGTCCAAAATATAAATGTACACAGAGCTAGCTACATGGCAGGGTACTTCAACATTTCCACATACAGAATTCTAGGTACATGTCAGATGTGTCCAATGTGTCCATACACTGAGAGCTAGCTACATGGCAGAGCAGTGCATCATGTCCATATAAAGGTATTAGCTACATGCCTGATATGTTCAACTTGTCCATATACTGAAAGACATCTACATGGCAGACAAGTCCAATATGTTCGTATAGAGAAAGCTAGCTACATGGCAGATCAGTCCAACATATACATGTACAGAGAGCTAGCTACATGGCAGACGAGTCCTAACTGTCCATATACAGAGAGCTAGCCACATGACAGGATAATTCAACATTTCCAAATACAGAGTTCTAGCGACAAAACAGATGTGTCCAACGTGTCTATATAGCAAGAGCTACCTACATGGCAGATCAGTCCAAAAATATCCATGTACAGGGAGCTAGCTACATGGCAGGGTAGTCCAACATTTCTATATACAGAGTTATATCTACTAGGCAGATTAGTCCAACTTGTCTATATACAGACAGCTAACTACATGGCAGAGTAGTGCAACATTTCCATATACAGAGTTATAGCTGCATGGCAGATGTGTCCAAGGTATCCATATACTGAGAGTTAGCTACATGGCAGACAGTTCCAATATGTTCATATACAGAGAGCTACCTACTTGGCAGATCAGTGCAACATCTCCATGTACAGGGAGCTAGCTACATGGTAGACGAGTGCAAAATGTCTATATACAGACAGATAGCTATATGGGAAGGTAGTGCAACATTTCCATATATAGAGTTCTAGGTACAAGGCGGATGAGTCCATCTTGTCTATATACAGAGGGCTAGCTACAATGCAGTGTAGAGCAATATTTCCATATACATAGTTTTCGGTACATGGCAGATGTGTCCAAAGTGTCCATACATTGAGAGCTAGCTTCATGGCACAGCAGTCCAATATGTCCATATACAGGTTACTAGCTAGATGTCAGATGAGTCCAACATGTCCATGTACTGAGAGCTACCTACATGGCAGGCAAGTCCAATATGTTCATATACAGAGAACTACCTACATGGAAGATCAGTTCAACATATCCATGTATAGAGAGCTAGCTACATGGCATACGAGTCCAAAGTGTCCATACACAGAGAGCTAGCTACATGGCAGGGTAGTGCAACATTTCCATACACAGAGATCTAGCTACAAGGCAGATGAGTTCAACTTGTCTATATACAGAGAGCTAGCAACATGGCAGAGTAGTGGAACATTTCCATATACAGATTTCTAGGTACATGACAGATATGGTCAACGTGTCCATACACTGAGAGCTAGCTACATGGCAGAATAGTCCAACATAACCATATATAGGTTACTAGCTACATGGCAGAAGA
>NW_006408670.1:4858638-4860517 GCF_000296735.1 Chrysochloris asiatica
ATGTATAGATAGCTAGCTAGGTACATAGAAGTTGAGTCCTAAAGGTCCATATACAGAGAGCTAGCTAGATGGCAGGGTTGTGCAACATTTCCATATTCAGAGTTCTACCTACATTGCAGATGAGTCCAACATGCTCATATACTGAGAGCTATCTACATGGCAGAGTAGTCCAACATGTCCATATACAGAGTTCTAGCTACATGGTCGATGAGTCCAACTTGTCCATCTACACAGAGTTAGCTACATGGCAGAGTAGTGTAACATTTCCATATACAGAGTTCTAGGTACCTGGCAGATGCGTGCAACATGTCCATACACTGAGAGCCAGCTATGTTTCAGATGACTCCAACATGTGTATATTTAGAGGGCTCGATACAAGTCACATGAGTCCAACATGTTCATACTCTAAGTGCTGGATACATGACTGTTGAATCCAACATGTCCATAAATTGAGAGCTAGCTACATGGCAGACAAGTCCAATATGTTCATATACAGAGCGCTAACTACATGGCAAATCAATTCAACATATCCATGTACAGAGAGCTAGATACATGGCAGAAGAGTCCAAAATATCCATATATGGACAGCTAGCTACATGGCAGAGTAGTACAAGATTTCCATATACAAATTTCTAGATACATGGTAGAGGAGTACAACGTGTCCATATGCTGACAGCTAGCTACATGGCAGAGTAGTCCAACATGTCCATATACAGAGTATTAGCTACATGGCAGATGAGTCCAACATGTCCATTTACAGAGAGTTAGCTACATGGCAGATGAGTCCAACAAGTGTATATTTATAGGGCTAGGCAAAAGGCCGATGAGTCCAACATATTCATACACATATAGCTGGCTACATGGCTGATGAGCACAACATGTCCATATACTGAGAGCTAGCTACCTGGCAGACAAGTCCAATATGTTCATATAACGAGAGCTACCTACATGTCAGATCAGTCCAAAATATCCAAGTACAGAGAGCTAGCTACATGGCAGACCAGTTCAACATGTCCATATACAGAGAGATAGCTAGATGGCAGAGTAGTGCAACATGTCCATATGCTGACAGCTAGCTACATGGAAGAAGAATAAAACAAGTGTATATGTATAGAGTTAGCTACAAGCAGATGAGTCCAACTTTTTCATACCAGAGAGCTGGCTACATGGCTGATGATTCCAACATGTTCATACACAGAGATGTGGCTACATGATTGATGAGTCCAATATATTCATATATACAGAGCTACATACATGACTGATCAGTCCAACATATCCATGTACAGAGAGCTAGCTACATGACAGACGTGTCCAATATTTCCATATACAGAGAGCTGAATACATGACAGAATAGTGCAACATTTCCATATACAGAGTTGTACCTACATGGCGGATGAGTCCAACGTATCCATATACTGAGAGATAGCTATATGGCAGATGAGTCCAATATGTGTATATTTAGAGGGCTCGTAGCAAGGCAGATGAGTCCCACAGTTTCATATACAGATAACAGGATACATGACTGATGAGTCAAACATGTCCATACACTGAGAGCTAGCTACATGGCAGACAAGTCCAATATGTTCATATATAGAGAACTATCTACATATCAGATCAGTCCAAAATATCCATGTCCAGAGCTCTAGCTACATGGTAAGCGAGTACATATTGGACTTGTCTACCATGTAGGTGGCTCTCAGTATATGGGCACGTAGGACAAATATGCTATGTAGCTAGAACTCTGTATATGGAAATGTTGCACTACACTGCCATGTAGCTAGCTCTCTGTATATAGATAAGTTGGAGTCATCTGCCTTGTAGCTAGAACTCTATATATCGAAATGTTGCACTACCCTGCCTTGTAGCTAGAACTCTATAT
>NW_006408670.1:4860827-4863117 GCF_000296735.1 Chrysochloris asiatica
AGCTCTCTGTACATGGATATGTTGGACTGATCTGCCAAGTAGGTAGCTCTCTGTATATGAACATATTGGACTTGTCTGCATTGTAGGTAGCTCTCAATATATGGACACCTTGGACACAGCTGCTATGTAGCTAGAACTCTGTATATGGAAATGATGCACTGCCATGCCATGTAGCTAGTTTTCTGCATATGGACATTTTGGACTTGTCTGCCATGTAGCTTGAAATCTGTATATGGAAAAGTTGCACTACTCTGGGATGTAGCTAGCTCTCTGTACATGGATATGTTGGACTGATCTGCCAAGTAGTTAGCTTTCTGTATATGAACATGTTGGACTTGTCTGCCATGTAGGTAGCTCTCAATATATGGACATGTTGGACACATCTTCCATGTACCTAAAACTCTATACATGGGAAATGTTGGAATACTCTGCCATGTAGCTAGCTCTCTGTATATAGACAAGATGGACTTATCTGCCTTGTAGCTAGAACTCTGTATATGGAAACGTTGCACTACCCTGCCATGTAGCTAGCTCTCTGTATATGGACACGATGGGCACATCTCCCATGTACCTAGAACTCTGTATACGGAAATGTTGCACTACACTGCCATGTAGCTGTCTCTCTGTATATAGAAAAGTTGGAATCAACTGCCTTGTAGCTAGAATTCTGTATATGGAAATGCTGCACTACCCTGCCATGTAGCTAGCTCTCTGTATATAAACAAGTTGTACTCATCTGCCTTGTTGCTGGAACTCTGTATATGGAAATTCTGCACTAACGTGCCATGTGGCTAACTCTCTGAATATGGACATTTTGGACTCATCTGCCATGTAGTTAGTTCTCTGTACATGGAAATGTTGGACTGATCTAGCCAAGTAGTTAGCTTTCTGCATACAAACATATTGGACTTGTCTGCTATGTAGGTAGCTCTCAATATATGGAAACCTTTGACACATCTGCCATGTAGCTAGAACTCTGTATATGGAAATGATGCACTTCCATGCCATATAGCTAGTTTTCTGTATATGGACATTTTGGACTAGTCTGCCATGTAGCTTGAAATCTGTATATGGAAAAGTTGCAGTACTCTGCGATGCAGCTAGATCTTTGTATGTGGACATTTTGGACTCATCTTCCATGTAGCTAGCTATGTGTACATGCATATGTTGGACTGAACTGCCAAGTAGTTAGCTCTCTGTATATGAACATATTGGACTTGTCTGCCATGTAGGTAGCTCTCAATATATGGACACGTTGGAAACACCTTCCATCTACCTAGGACTCCATATATGGGAAATATTGCACTACTCTGCTATGTAGCTAGCTCTCTGTATATGGGCATTTTGAACTCGTCTGCCATGTAGCTAGCTCTCTGTACATGGTTATGTTGGACTGATCTGCCAAGCTGGTAGCTCTCTGGATGAGAACATATTGGACTTGTCTGCCCTGTTCGTGGTTCTCAGTATATGGACACATCTGCCATGTAAATACTACCCTGAATATGGACATGTTGGACTACTCTGTCATGTAGCTTGCTCTCAGTATATGGACACGTTGGATACTTCTGTCATGTAGCTAGAACTCTGTATATGGAAATATTGCACTACTCTGCTATGTAGCTAACTCTCTGTATATAGACAAGTTTGACTCATCTGCCTTGTAGCTAGAATTCTGTAAAAGTGAATGTTGCATTACCCTGCCATGCGACTGGCTCTCAGTATATGGACATTTTGGACTCATCTGCCATGGATCTAGCTCTCTGTACATGAATATGTTGGACTTATCTACCAAGTAGTTAGCTCTCTGTATATGAACATATTATACTTGTCTGCCATGGATGTGGGTTTCAGTATATGTACTAGTTGGACACATCTGCCATGTATCTAGTATCCTGAATATGGACATGTTGGACTACTGAGCCATGTAGTTAGCTCTCATTATATGGACATGTTGGATACATCTGCCTTGTATCTAGAACACTGTATATGGAAATGTTGCGCTAACCTGTCATGAAGTTCAATCTCTATATATAGACAAGTTGGACTCATCTGCCTTCTATCTAGAAATCTGTATATGGAAATGTTGCACTACCCTGCCATGTAGCTTACTCTCTGTATATGGACATTTTGGACTCGTCAGCCATGTAGCTAGCTCTCCGTACAGGGATATGTTGGAATGATCTGCCATGTAGGTAGCTACTTGTATTTGAACATATTGGACTTGTCTGCCATATAGCAACCTCTCAGTATATGTACATGTTGGACACATCTGCCATGTAGATAGAACTCT
>NW_006408670.1:4863833-4868628 GCF_000296735.1 Chrysochloris asiatica
CTAAAACCCTATATATGGAAATGTTGCACTACCCTGCCATATAGCTAGCTCCCTGTATATGGACAATTTGTTCTCGTCTGCCATGTAGCTAGTTCTCCATACATGGATATGTTGAACTGATCTACCAAGTAGTTAGCTCTCTGTATATGAAGATAATGGACTTGTCTGCCATGTAGGTGCCTCTCAATATATGGACACGTTGGATACATCTGCCATGTAGCTAGAATTCTGTAAATGGAAATGTTTCACTACACTGCCATGTAGCTAACTCTCTGTATATGGACATTTTGGACTCGTCTGCCATGTATCTAGCTCTCTGTACATGGAAATTTTACACTGATCTGCGAAATAGTTAGCTCTCTGTATATGAACATATTGGACTTGTCTGGCTGTAGGTGGCTCTCAGTATATGGACACCATAGACACATCTGCCATGCAGCTACTACCCTGAATAATGACATGTTGCACTACTCTGTCATGTAGCTAGCTCTCAGTATATGGACACGTTGGACACAACTGCTATGTAGCTAGAACTCTGTACATGGAAATGTTGCAGTACCCTGCCATGTGGACATTTTTGACTCATCGGCAATGCAGCTAGCTCTCTGTACATGGATATGATAGACTGATTGGCCATGTAGGTAGCTATCTGTATATGAACATATTGGACATGTCTGCCATATAGCTAGCTCTAAGCATAAGAACACGTTGGACACATCTGTCAGGTAGCTAGAACTCTGTATATGGAAATGTTGCACTACCCTGCCATGTAGATATCTCTCTGTATTTAGATAAGTTGGACTGATTTGTGAAGTAGGTAGCTCTCTCTATATGAACATATTGGACTTGTCTGCCATGTAGTTAGCTCTCAGTATACGGACATGTTGGACTCATCTGCCATGGAGCTGGAACCCTGTACATGGAAATGCTGGACTTCTCTGCCATGTATCTACCTCTCAGTGTGTGGACACATTGGACACATCTGCCATATACCTAGAACTCTATATATTGAAAATGTTTCAATACTCAGCCATGTAGCTAGTTTTCTGTATATGGACAAGTTGGACTCATCTGCCTTGTACCCAGAACTGTGTATATGGAAATGTTTCACTACCCTGCCATGTAGCTAGCTTTCGGTATATGGACATTTTGGACTCGTCTTTCATATAGCTAGCTCTCTGCATATGGATATGTTGGACTGATCTGTCAAGTATGTAGCTGTCTGTATATGAACCTATTGGACTTGTCTGCCATGTAGCTAGCTCTCTGTACATGGATATGTTGGACTGATTTGCGAAATAGGTAGCTCTCTGTATATGAACATATTGGACTTGTCTGCCATGTAGTTAGCTCTCAGTAGAACGCTGTATATGGAAATGCTGGACTTCTCTGCCATGTAGCTACCTCTCAGTGTATGGACATGTTGGACAAATCTGCCATATACTTAGAACTCTATATATTGGAAACGTTGCAATACTCTGCCATGTAGCTAGCTTTCTGTATATAGACAAGTTGGATTCATCTGCCTTGTACCCAGAACTGTGTATATGGAAATGTTTCACTACTCTGTCATGTAGCTAGCTCTCTTTATGTGGATATGTTGGACTGCTCTGTCAAGTATGTAGCTCTCTATATATGAACATATTGGATTTGTCTGCCATGTAGCTAGCGCTCAGTGTATGAACACGTTGGACTCATCTGCCATGTAGCTAGAACTCTGTGTATGGAAATGTTGCACTACACTGCCATGTAGCTAGCTCTGTGTATACAGACACGTTGGACTCATCTACCTTGTAAATAGAATTCAGTATATAGTAATGTGGCAATACCCTGCCATGTAGCTAGCTCTCTATATATAGACATTTTGGACTCATCTGCCATATAGCTAGCTATCTGTACATGGATACCTTGGACTGATCTGCCCTGTAGGTAATTCTCAGTATATGGACACTTTGGAAACATCTGTCATGTAGGTAGATCTCTGTATATGGAAATGTTGAAGTACTCTGCCATGTAGCTAGCTCTCTGTATTAAGACAAATTGGACTCATTTGTTTTGTAGCTAGAACTCTGTATATGGAAATGTTGCACTACCCTGCCATGTAGCTAGCTCTCTGTATATGGAGATTTTGGACACTTCTGCCATATATCTAGCTCTCTGTACATGGATATATTGAACTGATCTGCCAAGTAAGTAGCTATCAGTTTTTGAACATATTGGACTTATCTGACATGTAGTTAGCTCTTAGTATTTGAACACGTTGGACACATATGCCATGTACCTAGAACTCTGTATCTGGAAATGTTGCTCTACACTGCCATGTATCTAGCTCTCTGTATATGGACATTTTTGACTCGTCTGCCATGTAGCTAGCTCTCGTTATATAGACAAATTGGACTCATCTGCCTTGTAGCTAGAACTCTGTAAAAGGGAATGTTGCCCTACCTTGCCATGTAGCTAGCTCTCTGTATATGGACATTTATGAATCATCTGTCATGTTCCTAGCTCTCTGTACTTGGATATGGTTGACCGATCTGACAAGTAGGTAGCTCGCTGTATATGAATATAATGGACTTGTCTATCTTGTTGCTAGCTCTCAGTATATGGACATGGTGGACACATCTGCCAAGTTGCTAGAACTCTGTATATGGAAATGTTGCTCTACCCGCCCATGTAGCTAGCTCTGTGTTTATAGACAAGTTGGACTCATCTACCTTGTAGCTAGAACTCTGTATTTGGAAATGTTGCACTTCCCTGTCATGTAGCTAGCTCTCCATATATGGATATGTTGGAGTGATCTGCCAAGTAGTTAGCTTTCTGTATATGAACATAGTGGACTTTTCTGCCTTGTAGCTAGCTCTCCATATATGTACATGTAGGACTCATCTGCCATGTAGCTAGTACCCTGTATATTGACATGTTGGACTACTCTGCTGTGTAGTTAGCTCTCTGCATATAGACAAGTTGGACTCATCTGCCTTTTAGCTAGAACTCTGTATATGGAAATGTTGCACTATCCTGTCATGTAGCTACCTCTTTGTATATGGACATTTTGGAATCATCTGCCATGTAGCTAGCTTTCTGTACATGGATATGTTGGACTGATCTGCCAAGTAGGTACCTAACTATATGAACATATTGGGCTTGTCTGCCATGTAGCTAGCTCTCAGTATATGGACATGTTGGACTCATCTGCAATGGAGCTAGAACCCTGTATATGGAAATGCCGGACTTCTCTGCCATGTAGCTACCTCTCAGTGTATGGACATGTTGGACACATCTGCCATATACCTAGGACTCTACATATTGGAAATGTTGCAATACTCTGCCATGTAGTTAGCTTTCTGTATATAGACAAGTTGGACTCATCTGCCTTCTACCCAGAACTGTGTATATGGAAATGTTTCACTACCCTACCATGTATATGGATATGTTGGACTGATCTGCCAAGAAGTTAGCTCTTGTATATGAATATATTGGACTTGTTTGACCTCTAGGTGGCTCTCAGTATATGGACACGTTGGACATATCTGCCATGTACATACTACCCTGAATATGGACATATTGGACTATTCTGAAATGTAGCTAGCTCCCAGTAAATGTACAGGTTTGACACATGTGCCATGTAGCTAGAACTCTTTATATGGAAATTTTGCCCAACTCTGCCATGTAGCAAGCTCTCTGTATATAGAAAACTTGGACTCATCTGCCTTTTAGCTAGAACTCTGTATATGGACATTTTTGACTCATCTACCTTGTAGCTAGCTCTCACTATATGGACACATTGGACACATCTGCCATGTTGCTAGATCTCTGTTTATGGAAAGGTTGGACTACTCTGCTATTTAGCTAGCTCTCAGTATATGGACATGTTGGACTCATGTGCCATGTCGCTAGTACTCTGTATATGGAAATGTTGCAATACTCTGCCATGTAGTTAGATCTCTGTATATAGACCAGTTGGACTATCATCTACCTTGTAGCAAGAACTCTGTATATGGAAATGTTGCACTACCATACCATGTAGCTAGCTCTCTGTATATGGACATATTGGACTCGTTGGCCATGTAGCTATCTCTCAGTATATGGACACATTGGACACATCTGTCATGCAGATAGAACTCTGTATCTGGAAGTGTTGCACTACTCTGCCATGTACCTCACTCTCTGTGTATAGACACGTTGGACTCATCTGCCTTGTAGTTAGAACTCTCTATATGGAACTGATGCACTACCCTGCCATGTAGCTAGCTCTATGTATATGGACATTTTGGACTCGTCTGCCATGTAGCTATCTCTCTGTACATAGATATGTTGGACTCATCTGCCAAATAGTTCTCCATCTGTATATGAACATATTGGAATTGTCTGCCACGTAGCTAGCTCTCAGTATATGGACACGTTGGAAACATCTGCCATATAGCTAGAACTCTGAATATGGACATGTTGGAGGACTCTGTCATGTAGCTAGCTCTCTCTATATAGACAATTTGTACTCATCTGCCTTGTAGCTAGAACTCTGTATATGGAAATGTTGTACTACCCTGCCATGTAGCTAGGTCTCTGTATAGGGACATTTTGAACTCATCTGCCATGTCCTAGATCTCTGTACATGGATAGTTTGGACTGACCTGCCAAGTAGGTAACTCTCTGTATGTGAACATATTGGACTTGTCTACCATGTAGCTAGCAGTATATGGACACGTTGGGCACATCTGCCATGTAGCTTGAAGTCTGTATATGGAAATGTTGCACTATTCTGCCATGTAGCTAGCTCTCTGTACATGGACATTTT